>NC_086332.1:75774154-76096341 GCF_032445375.1 Bacillus rossius redtenbacheri
TCCTGATAAACTATGTTTTAAAGCTTTTATTTTGAAAAACGTTCATTGTTTACATTTGCAAACGTAAGAAATAAACTTTATGGCACCATAGATATGTATAGTATCAGGAAGACTGTGCACTTCGCTAGTAGCATCTATGGCCGGCACCCAGCGAGACTAGTGGCGCAAACTAGCAATGATTATGAAAATGGTGCACGTGCTTTACCAAGCATGGATCTCATATTTTGTGCATTCATTAATCTTTGAACTAAATATACCCGTTTGTTATTGTTTTCTTACGATCAGATTGTTTTGTATTTTACGTTTCTCAAGTTAAAATTTTATTGAAAATTGTTCTGTTGCATAAAGTTGTTTGTAAAATGAAACAAACAAGCAAAACCTTCTGATTTTCTTTTTACAATAGCCTAATTTTTTTAATTTCTAATTTAGGCTTGGTGACTTTTCCCGCCCTCCCAGAAAGGACTTCATAACATTTTGTAAGGCCACGGTTTCTCATGTCAGCTTTACTTGATTATGGACTGTATTTTACATTTCTGGTGGTTTTATTATATGTATATATAATTATGAATTCATATCTTTCATTAATATAATGCAGTTATTTACACATTATGTATTTAAGTTTAATCTGACATTGGTATGCTAGATTGAAAACAAAAAAAAATGTATTATTGCCATTCCCTTTTCATACACTTTCCCGCATCATACACCATTTTTGTGCCCTCCGTTGAAAAGTGTATGACAGGGGTTCTACTGTATTTTATGCAGACCCTAATTATTATTTCAATAGGTTTAAAATATATTAAATATAACTATTACTGATGGAATTAACATAAATCATAATTTGAGGTTAAGTTTGAGTTTACTAACCTATTGGTGTTTTTAGTTTCTGTGAACAATATAAACATTTTGATAACCATCACCTTCATAATATTCTACAATAAAATGCACTTTACCTAATGTTTTTAATTCGGTCATAATGATAATTTTAGGGCATTCAACAATACTCTTTCAACGATAACGATATACTATGTAAATAATTCTGAAAACATGTGCAAAGAGACCGAGCGCCAATATGTAACAGTCACATAAAATTCATATTTGGACTTTGTTTATAATCGTAGTTAACGTTTAATAATTTCATATTTTCATCGTAAATTATTATTTTAAACCAATGCCACTACAGTAGAATCACGTTATAAATTACATCAATAAAGCCTCAACTTTCATACTTAGTAATGAAAGTACTTTATTCTGAAAGTCTATATATTTACCTTTAAAATGTAGTATTTTTGAATTTTTAAAAATAAATTAGTAGGGGATCAAATATTACATTAGCTTGGAAGCAAATATTTGTGAAACAACAAAAATTAAAAAAAAAAATTACTAAACTTAATACAGTAGCCTAAATTCTAGGCCTACATGTACAAAATTTATATCTGTCGAACACAAAATGATAAATGGGTTAAACTACTAGGGTTATATTTTTTTCATCCTCCGATCGGCTGTAATAAAAAAACGGGAATGAATTGGGAAATTATTTTAATGTCAAAAGAAACGTACATCTTTACTCTATTTTTCCACATAATCACCGTGCAGATTGAGGCATTTGTCGTACCGATGCACCAGCTTTCCAATACCCTCTGCATAAAATGATGCCTTCTGCCTATTCAGCCACGTTTTAACAGTGCTCTGCAGTTCATCATTGGTGTTGAAGCGTCGTCCTCCAAGCCACTTTTTCAACGTGGGAAAAAGGTGATAGTCACTCAGTGCCAAATCCGGACTGTAAGGAGGGTGATCAAACACTTCCCATCAAAATCTTGCAAGGAGTTGTTGTGTTACGGCGGCACTATGCGGTCGGGCGTTGTCATGAAGCAAGACAACACCAGATGTCAGCATTCCTCTCCGCGTGTTGCGTATCGACTGTCTTAGCCGCCGTAGTGTCGCGCAGTATGCAGCAGCATTGATTGTTGTCCCTGGCTCCATGAAATCAACCAGTAGCACACCTTGGTGATCCCAGAACACTGTAGCCATCTGTTTCTTGGTGCTGAACGTCCGTTTGAACTTTTTCTGCTTGTTCGGAGAATAGGTGTGCATCCACTGTTGTGATTGAAGTTTTGTTTCTTCATTATCGAAATGAATCCATGTTTCATCACCTCTCACAATTTGAGTCAAAAAGTGTTCACCATCGTCTGCGTAAAGCAGCAAAAACGACAAGGCTGATGCCATTCGCCGCTCCTTGTTGATGTCAGTCAACATCTTGGGTACCCATCAGGCACAGAATTTCCTGTATCCGAGATTGTCTGTAACAATGGCATATAGGGCTGACCTTGAAATGAGCGGAAATTGTTAAGACAGTTCTGAAATCGTGAATCGACGTCTCTCACGAACAACTGCATCAACTATCTGAACTGTTTCATCTGTTGCTACCGACTTCATTCCTTGGCCACCTTCATCATGAACATCAATACGGCCTTCGCGGAATTTCCGACACCACTCTCGCACAACGCCATCGCTCATAAAGTTTTCACCGTACACAACACGCATTCGGCAATGGATTTCTGCTGCAGTGTGCCCTTCTGCCTGTAAGAAACGGATGACTCCACGCAGCTCGCATTTCGCCGTACAGTTTATCGTTGCAGCCATGTTGACATTCCCATAACCAAGCTTCAACTGAGGTGTGAGTTGGCCGCTCCACATGGATTGTGGTAGGGGGTAAACACTACGAGACGTGTCGATTAGTGTACGAGCGATTAGGGTATCGATTAATGGGCATGCCATGGAGAAATGAAACTGTAATCACACTGCAGGGCACTGTTAAAACGTGGCTGAATAGGCAGGAGGCATCATTTTAAGCAGAGGGTATTGGAAAGCTGGTGCATCGGTACTACAAATGCCTCAATCTGCACGGTGATTATGTGGAAAAATAGAGTAAAGATATACGCTTCTTTTGACATTAAAATAATTTCCTAATTCATTCCCGTTTTTTTATTACAGCCGATCGGAGGTTGAAAAAAAAATAACCCTCGTATTTTGCAGATATATACATTTATGGAGATAGAATTCCCTTGTTATCTCCTAGGCGAAGTCTCTTGCGACCAGCAGATAAAGACGACTGTTTGTATAGTTTAATAATTTTTCGCAATCTTTTATTATTGATAACAGTGTAGTGGGCACCAAACCAAACGACCGTGCCACATCTACATTTTTCCTGCCTTTGTCAACTTCTTTCAAAATTTCCACGTTTTCCTTCAAAGCGAACTGCTTGCGTTTCTTTTTATCTTTTTGGCCATCCATCCTGATTAAAATATTCAATCAACAATATTGTTTGCCTCGCGCCACGTCAAACGTAAACAAACCTCGCATCCATAGATAACCATAGCGCCGCACTAGCAGCGCGCGTCGCAATAATGGCTGTGCCAGGCGACATTCCGACCTTCACTAAAGATTTAAAGGGGAGAGAGAGAAAAATGAACTTAATTTTCGCTTTGTCACCAAAGTTTGGATTCATGGCCGTACAAGTTCAACGTGGCAAGTGGCACAAAAAAAGGTTGTTTACAAAGGAAAAATAAGCTGCTGTGATCGCAAACACACGCAGTAAAGTATATAATAAATAAACTTCTAGCTATTCGCTTTCAACTTGTTCCGTTTAAACTTTTCTGATGATCTGCCATTGAATGCAGTGCTGTTGCAACGTAAATTGCAGGAAAGTAATGCATTAATATTGTAGGTAAAACGATAGTGTAAGAAAAATATATATATATTAATCACGGGAATACGTAAATTCCAGGTACATAAAAATGAGGTTCTACTGTACTTTTTACTGCACAAAAAGCCAGGATTTATGATTCTATGTAATGGACAGTTGTGACAGCTAATAAAAACTTAACTTCCGTAGGCAGTAGCTATAAGTAACAAATAATTTGAAACATTACTTGGTTCAATATTTTAAATAGAATAATTTACAACTATTTGATTTGAATCAAAAATGTTTTAGTACTCACAGACCTCTACAAGCTAAAGTTCCTTGTTAAATCCTTTTAAAAAAAAAAACTGCATGAACAGTTACAGGGCCACACACTCGTAGAATGCACACGCACAAACGCTGGCAGGTTTATTTTTAGATTTTCCCCTCCTCCGGCCGAATGCTAGCCCAGCAAGTCACGGCACTTGCCAGCCACTGGACAGACATTGCACAATGGCGCCATTCACAGGTAGTCTACCAGATCTAGTAAATTAAATTCCCTGATTTTTCCAGGTTTTCCATGTCTAAAACTTAATTTTCCCAGGTTTTTTTAAACACAATTACGACATTCAACAAAAATGAAAAAACTGCATAACAGTCATTCACTGGTTTCAAAATATTTCAACTCACTTAAATTAATAAAAAAAATTACCTTCTTCCAGACGTGGCCAAAGTGACTCAATTGATAGCAAATAAAACATGCTGCTACAAATATTTCACACACTTACTTTTGCAAAAATATTAGTAAAAGGAAGCTCCCATCAATTTCGCAGTGACTCAACTTTTGCATCTATTACACTTGCTTCAGAATGAGCCAAATCCAACACTCGAGCCTTCTTCAACTGCAATGCCTTGATCTCCTCTTCAACTTTTTTTTTCTGCCTTCTTCTTGTCTGTTGCTTCCTTTTCTTTTTGTTTTGTTTGCAAGGCTTCCTTACGCCTACAAATAGCATTTCTTACATACTGTAACATGGACTTAGTGATATCAACATGCTCTACACCTCCAGAACGTTGAACAAAGTTGTATGCTTGTCTTTGTGCAATCAGTGTTTCTTCCAGCAAGTTTTCAGTCAGCAGATTAGAATTCACTGAAAATCCTCTTTCCAGTGATGCATTTCCATGGGAAGGTACCAACATCATCCTCACAAACTTTAGAAGGCCTGTTTTGGCAGCTACTGTATGTGCCTTAAGAATGAGCATCTACGAGTGATTAAGGCGCCCGTCTTCTCGAGAAAAAGACGAGAACAGTGCTTCAGAATCTTGCAACCAACTGATATGATTACACAATGTTATGAGCTTCTTTTCCTGATAGCCACAAGTTTTGAAGACAACATTCTAAACTGTACTTCACACGCTGTTTCCTCACACCCGAATTTAAAGCCACAGACGGACATAAGCAGGAAATTCCCTTCATAAGTTTGTACTTCAGAGGACTTTTGTCTTATAGTTTTTTTACTATAACCTTTAGACAAGTCCTAACATCTTTTTTTCAGTAATAGGACAGACGTTTTTGGTACTTTCACTTTCTTGATGTGATGGCGTACTGCATAACCCATTTTGATATTGTTAGCAGTCAATAGATTTTCCTGGTTATCTACGTCCAATCGAGATACATTGCGTTTCTCCCTAAAGCTCTTCAGTACCTCTGGTTTCAAAAACTTTCCTGCCAAAGCTAATAAAATGTCTACCAGTGAATCATAGAGAAAAGGTGCCATGGGTGCTTCACTTTGGAACAATGTAAGAAACAATTCCAGCTCTGATGCGAAAGAGTGGAAGAATGTCAATTTTACTTCTAGAAGATTATCTTCAAGAGCACTTTTCACTACATTGAAAGAGACAGATGAACTAGAAACTTCACTAAGAAATTTATTTAGATGAGGTAACGTTTTCATGGCACGCTCAGCAATTGCAGTATTCCATTTGATTGCACAAAATTTCTTGGGAAAAAGCTCTGATCCAGTTATTCTAATGTAATCTGCTCTCCTTGCAGGTATTCATGCTTAAATAGTAACTGTGCCTCAAAAAACTAACAATGTCCCATTGTGTAGTAGAAATTCCAGTTTTGAAAGCACCATGGAAGCCCACAGCTACCAATTGCTCGCAATGATGGCGAATCTTCACCAAAAGTGTCTGTGATAAGTATTTTCAAAGCTAACAAAAATGCCCAGTTTACATTGAGGGCATCCAGAGATAATTAAAAATAAATGCACCTGTCGGTATAATCAGAACTTGGGAAGCACATGCTGCAGCACGTCACGTCAGCAGGATAACAGACCAGCTTGAACCAGTTTGTATCACGTGATTTGACGCCACTTCCGAATCTGATGGTAAATAAAAGAAAATGGACGTGGGAACTGTTCGTTATTTGCCATTCAAAAATAAAAATGGGAGTGGATACACTTGATGCTACGTCAATGCAAGCTGATCAATACAAAAAAAACGTATTTTCAACTACAACCTTCCAAACAAAAATTCCCTGATTTTTCCCTGATTATTTCCTGATTACAATATTCCCTGATTTTTCCAGGTTTTCCAGGGTCGGTAGACACCCTGCATTCATAATAGTGCTTTTCATGCACTGCCGAGTTATTTCAACTAAAATTTTAATTACTCTTGATTATATATATATATATATATATATAAACAAATCAGCAGAGTTATTTATTCACATACTCAATGACACACTGCAATTATAATTATTTTACCCTTAGTAAACAAATTTTGCATTAGTCATAATACACATTTTTTTAGAGTAAAATTAAGCATAAAATGTGTAACCCATACATGGGTATGTGTGGTAGAACTGACATCACTAAAAAAATGTCTGAAATAATGCATATAAGATTTTTTTTAAATTTGTTTTGAATTAATGTACAAAACTTTTAAAGTTTCAATGACCCCAACACAGGACTCCAACATGATGTGCTCCCAATGATGCACAGAAGCAACTGTAAAGCTAATCTGAAAACCTTCAATCAGGCAAAATACCAAAGGAAAACAATACTGCTTACCTGCAGCTTGAATCTGTATGGTGACAGATTCCGGAGGGGTCGTAACCATCTTGTCCACATCAGCTCGCCCAACCAGATCATCCGGTCGCTCCCACACAGAAGTACGAGACGAAGGGTTATAGAAGAAAACACGTCCATCCCCAGTCCACACCACACACCTGTAAGATTGATAAATAACAATGACTTAAGAGTTTTTTTGAGGACTTTATGACAAAGTTACAAAAATTTTATACAAAAAATGAGTGCGTGGAGTCTACTCTTCTCAGAACTGAAACATCTTGCTTATTATATTATTAGGTATAGGTTACATAATTGCCTTTGGGTAAGGTCACAGATAAAAAAAAAATGCAAATATGTGCACTAAATTATGTAGTATTGCACAAGTATGCAAGTGTGCAAGCATGCAAGTGTGCAAGTATTCAAGTGAAAAAGGATGCTGCATCATCTTTACCTCTCCCCTGCCATCTTGTCTACCATTACCCTACCACGTACCTAACTATTCTCTTCATGCAATCGGAATTTTCGAAACTCTGGAAAATTGTAGCCCCCTCAGGAAAGAACTGTCACTTCAAAAAATATTCCCAATAATTTAAGTTTTGATTACCAATAAAAATTTAACAACTTGCATTGGTACTTTTTAAGGGCCCCTTCATCGCCTTCACCACTATTGCGAGGTAGAAAAACCATTTGTCACAATTTAACATCCCTCATAATATGTATATAGTTAATGCAAAAAAAAATTTTTTTTGTTACTGGCTGGTAATTTTTCCAGGTATTTTTTTGATTAATTAAAAATGATGTCACCAGGCTTTCTGATTTTTTCTTGTAATCTCTGTTGAAAAAACTTCTGTGTGACAGGCAGGACATTTGTGTACTGCTATTTTTTTGTGCGGGATGTGCAGTGATTGGCTGGAGAGGTTGTGCACCTGCCACTTCCTTCAGGTGTTATGCAGTTGCACGTAGCCTCGTTAGTCGTTATTCAAATACTGTGCCAAAAAAACTTCAGGGGGCAGCAGCTCACAAATAACAATTAATGTGAATCAAGGTGGATAATTTCATGTGTGGGTGCTGGGGCCATGCCGCTATCAAATATGCAGATTTGTTTGATAATTTTTGGACTGTTTTAACAAGAATTTGTACACCCCAGACGTGCAGCGTAGGTCCAGGTCCATTGGAATCTTTTTCCTATGTATTATCATTAGAGATGGTGATTTATAGCATTTAAAATAATAACATTTAGCATTTTGTAGCATTTTCAAAAACAATATTTAGCCAATTCTCTCATTTTACATTACTAAAGAAAGTATATTTTTAATAAGCAATAAATAATACACATATTAATTATTAACAACCACAGAAATAAAGATCTAGCACAACTACAGAGATAGCCTATCTTGGCAGGCTTCCAAACAACATTTTAGCACTTATGAGTTCAATAAATTGAATACTTAAAATTACAATAAATATTTTTTAGCTGTGTTCATGGCCATAGTTGATGTAGAGTGGACAAATAATGTTATTGAAACTCGTTTTTTTTTTCTAATATTTTTTTTCTTAGTTTTTTCAATTTTCGCCTTCTTTTGGGTTTTGATCATGCCAGAAACCGTTGCTTGCTGTTTTACCAACATTTTTCTTCATCTGATTTCTCCGTGAATCTTTTTTTTTGCAGCCTGATGTCCCTCAGATTTAATGTGCATTTCAAGTACATCTATTTTCCCCCCTCCAGATGGCGATTACATTAATTGCACATTAAAATATTTGTATAACTTTTATAGAACTATTCACTTTTGTATTCATCCATGCGATCGCGAATGGAAATGACGTTCCGTCCCATTTTTACCACGAGAAATAATAGTATACAACACATTCACAAGTATGCACGTACATATATGTAAACACACCACCTTCCACAGACTACAGTCAAACCTCATTATTACAAACCTGAAGGGACCATATTTTAGCACTTTGTAATAACGAGGGTTTGTATTAACCAAACTATTGGGATATCATGACAAAAAAAATTGATTGAACTTTAAATGCCTATATTTACAATTATAAAGAAAATTATAAACACCGTTGGTGGTATTAGCTGGCTTCATTCACTACATGCATGACAATATGTAAACACTGAAGAAAACAAACACAATGCAACACATACAGAATAAATCATAATACAAACTTCAATAAACTTGCATTCATGACATATTTTTAATTCAAACATTTGGTTTAAAAAAAAGCATCAATTCTGGTTTGCACTATCTTTTTCTTATAGGCATTGTTTACCACATTTAACTTTGGTCATATCTACTGCTGCCGACTCCCTACACATAGTTTTGCCAACAAGATTGTTGCGATCCTTAAACCGTTGTAGCCAACCATTGCTGAACTTGAATGCCTAACATTCATAACCTCAATGCTAGGTAGTCTGCCTTCTTCTGATTCATAGTACCAGAAATTGGCAAGTTTGCTGCACGCTTTTCTTAAAACCACTGCAACAAGGTAGCTTCTATTTCTTGATGTTTAGGGCCTCGCATTCTTTTTTCTTGTTGATAATCTGCACGAACTCGCAAAAGCCGATTCAATCTTTTCACGATTTTTTTAATATTGTCGACAACGACGATTGTGGGATGTTAAATTCTCTCGCCATTTCAGTTTTCTTTCTCTCTCAATTGTCTACTTCTTCGACAATATTAACTTTAACTTGCAATGTAAGTTCGTTGCGTTTACGTTTCGCAGTCATATTACAAAACAACTAACACTCAAAATTGAGGTTAAGATACAAGTGCGTGAACAATGGAAAATATCAGAACTTTTTTCCATAGATTGTTTAAACTTCTATGTATGTACACTTCCGACGACTAATATTAATAAGGTATAGAGTTCTTTCCTTTTCGTTTTGCGTTTACAACATGGCATCTTTTCTAGTTTAGTTACTAACATCGCCACTAGAGTTGAACTTTTCATCTTGTTTTTCGACCATTTTGTGCTGTAGGCTGGCTGCTGATGGAAGGCACGAGTCTGGGCGGAGCGTTGATTGAGTTATACTGCGCATGCGCAGCTCAGTGAACAAAGAGAGCCAGCCGGCGCGCCGTAACAGCAGCTGATCGAGTACAATGACTTTTCTCCGTGCACGGCGCGCTATTGACGGTAAATTTGTGGCTCTTTTTTTTTTGATTTTTTTTTTACTGTGGTGCAATGCATATGTGTAATGAATTACCGGTGCGACCTATATGGGGGGGGGAATCTTAAATACCAAATTCAAGACCTCCCATTATGGGTGCGACCTATCTGCGATGGCTATCTATATGTGAGTAAATATGGTAACATTTTCCAAACTATAAAATACTTCACCAAAAATAGATATTATCAGTATACAATGTAATGTACCATGTTTTCTAGCATAAATTCTCACTTTAAAGTTGCATGATGTTTTTGGTCCCGCTGTAAGATTACGAGAGCTTTGTGCAGGGAGTAAATATGACTTTGCCAAAGAACAAAGGACAAAGCAGAGTGCAAAAGCAATACAACCATTTAAAGAGGTTTTCAAACATTATCTTGATCTGTTCGTCGCCAATGAGTAGCACGTATAAAAATGTAGCCAGCACTAAACAAAATCATGCATGTTTGGTTATGCTGATTGCAGTACAGAGTGCGCCGCACATAACTGTATTGATATTGATAGCTCACCAACTACATGCAACGCACACACTTGTCTCATGCACAGTTAACTACATTTGATAGCCCGCACTCTTTCGTGGATAGTGTATACTACAACAATAGTGATGGGTACACTACATTAGTACCGGCTCACGTTCCGGTTACATTTTGCAGCGATCGCCGCTGCAGTTCGTTTGTCGCGCGTATGCCGACCTCCCCTCTCGTCCTAGTTTCTCCTTCCTTCCCCCCTTACAGTTCCTCTGTCTTGCCTCCTGCATTACCCTCATTTCCCCACGCCCACCGCACGCCTGCGCATTCTGTATGACTTCTGTTAAAAAGGCTGAAAATTCGCATTGAGGACTTCTTCTCCGTTTTTCGCTCGTTGGGTTAACATTGCTTAGGCTGTGGTAGCATCAGCCCGTGCTGATAGGTGATAACGTACCGGCGATGTAGCGAGCGTTTAAAATCTTTAGGGTGCAACGAGATCTTGGACATGGCCTGAGTAAGTAATTTTGATATTGGTTCTTGTTGAGCGCATGGCAGCTACGACATTAAATGTCAGTCTTAAATGTCAGTGTCCTTCTTAACGTAGTTTAACATTTTTGGTTGGCTGTCTCTAAATTCTGTTAACAAGTTTGTGTTCTGTGAAGGTCACGACGAGATTATGCGAATCCTCTGGCCATGTCCGTTTCAAGATTCTCGTTTGCCTGTTATATTCTTTTGGGGTAAATCTTTAATTTTTGAAATCATCTAATTATTTTGCTTGTGCCATGTGTGGCCATGTAACCGATTAGTAGGGACCCGGGAAATTCGCGACTCGCGAATTCGCGAAAATTGTTAAAACCATTTAAAATGTTGTTAAAAATATTAAATACATTATAAAAATGATTTAGTATGTTTTTTGAATCAAGAAATACTCGCGAATTTGTTAAAATTCGGTAGTACCCACGAATTCCTGTATGTATTCAAGATTATCCGCGAATTTTTCGGATCCATGACAGAAAAAAGTTTGTGCGAGCGCGAGACGGTTGTTTACTACTTATCCGTCAACAATATCAGGTTGCAATAGCCGGGTTGGCGGAAGTTGAGAAGGTTGGAAGGGTGGAAGGGGGGAAGGCAGCGGCGGAAGATGATCAGTGAGTGTGTGACAGTGTAAAAGGGGAGCAGGCGTAGTGCTAGCTCGGTCCAGTCAGGTTTGAATAGTCGTAGGGTGGACACATATTCGAAACGTTAGTTTATATATGCGGATATGCCGCCCAAAATAAACATTGACGAAAGAGTGAAACAGTTTTCCCAAGATGGAATGGTTAAATCTCAAAATATTATGATATGCCGTTTTTGCAATAAAACAGTGGCGTGGGAAACTTCCGACGGTGTGAAGAAACACATACGAAGTAATGGTCACGCTGAAGCCGTCAAGAAAGGAAAACGGCAGAAAACGATGTTTGAAGCTGTCGAAGGCGCCAAGGAAGCGAAGGTACGGTAGTGTTACATGATATAATGCTGGCATGCATTCATTATCTTTCACCAATATTGGAAATGTATATTACAGAACCATTAACAAATCCTTTTTATTTTTTATTGTTTTATAAAAAAAAGAACGTCACTTCAGGAACACAAGTAGCTACAGTAAACTCTCGGTTATCCGGGCCCCGGAATATCCGGTTTTTGGGTTATCCGTGCATGAATTTAGATTAATTAATAGTTATTCTGAAGCTGTAAAAAAAATGACATCGCTCCGACGCGACGTACATATTTATTTTCTAGGCCGTTTAATATTTTTAACCACTCTGTCTCTGTGTCAGAAAGCTGTTTGGTCTAACCTTTGTGTCGTCCTCCCTTTCAGATGTCACATTTGTCACTCTTTAAACCCGAGGGGGATACCCTTACTTCTACTCCCCCACCCCCCTCCGTTGACTCTTCTGTTTGTTTGTTTCACGTGTTACTTTCCGCTCGGCCCAGCAACACGGCAGGCACCTGGCGAGTGACGTGTCTGGCTGGCATTCGGCTGGAAGAATGGCCACGGGTTTGGAAAGAGGGTGGGGGGGAACCTTGCCTAAATTTATATGTGCATTGTCAGCACAATCTTATCTTGCGCAGTGTTAACTTTCTCTCTTCCAAAAACTGTTGCAAATGACCGTGAACGAGCAACCTACGTGAAGGAAATCTTCACGAGTATATCACGACAGGTTTTCATGATGCAAACAATATCGTTTTTCTCTAGCGACAAGGAACTGTAAAGATTAACTTGCCGCCGAGTTGTAGGAAAAATAAATACAACAAACAGTGGGAGTGGGTGACTGCCGCGTCGCTAGCAGACGGAGAAAGACCACATGGCGAGGCAGTGCCCTATTTTTTTTAAGCCGAGACACTAATTCGAGGGCGGCTCTTACCGTGAAACGAATTATCCTGTTTTTTTATTTTTTTAATTTTTTACAGGATTTCAATTATCCGGGCATCGACGGGTCACAATTAAAATGGATAATTGGGAGTTTAAGATAAAGCTGCCAGCTACATAATTTTGCTACTCAGTGCTAAAGCACAGTTTAAATAAACCTGCATGTCCTTTTGTTAAAGCTTAGAGTTGTATATTTCTGTTAAAAAAATATATATAAAAATACTAAGTCCATGTTTTACTTTTAGGTTGCTATAATGGACTTCATCACATCGACAGTGGAAATGATGGTATCTGCAAACATACCACTTGAGAAAGCAGATCATCCAGCATTCAGGCAGTGGGTGAAAAAACAAATAGTTGGTGGTGGAGACCTGCCTAGCAGTGATACCTTACGCCGAGATTACCTGCCACATTTAGCAAAATGTAGAAAGGACGAAGTGGTTACAGCACTGAAAGAAAAGAGTGTTGCCATAATGTCAGATGAAACTACAGACAAGTTAGGGAGAGCAATTTATGTTGTTTTGCTCTCTACAGTTGAGCCTTGTGACTCTCAACAACAGTATGTTGCAGCTGTGACTTCATTAGAAGCTGTAAATGGCAGGACATGTGCTAGAGCTATTTCTGATGCCTTGCAAGATATGGAGGTTGGCTACGATCAGGTGGTGGCATTTGTAAGTGATGCAGCTTCTTACATGAAATCTTGTTTTGATGGTCTTTCCATATTGTTGCCTGATTCAGTTGTGCAAGTGCAGTGCTGGGCCCATAAAGTGAATCTTCTTGGAGTCCTCATGAAAAACAGTCTTTCAGACTTGAACCAAGTTGTAATATCTGTGAAGCAGATATTTTTAAATGCCAGGAAGAAACGTTATGCTTTCCAGCAGTTTTTGCAACAGGAAGGCTCTAGTGCTGGATTTTTCCCTATTCCTGTTGTAACCAGATGGAACTCCTGGTTGACAGCAGTTGAATGGCTTTCTGATAACTGGGAGATCTTGCTTGCTTTTCTGCGGTCAGAGACAGCAAGGGAGAACAATTTCAATGGTGGTTCATCTCATCTACAGACCCTTGGCGAAGAGGAACTCGGCATGCTGCATTTACAATCACTCTTTGTGAAATCAGTCAGTTCCCTCATTAAACCATTCTTGGTAAGCTTGGAAACTAATTCTAAGCCTATGGCTTCAGAAGTCTATCCAAAACTCCAGTTTGTGAGGAGGAGACTGCAAATTTTTGGTGAAGGTGTCTTCAGTGATGAAGTGAAGGAAAGTGCCAACAAGCTCAAGAGTCTCCACAAGGGAAAAACCAGCGAATTGTTAAAAAAAACAGCACAAGACATGTTGCTGAAGCTGGACAAGTTAATGGCAGAGGATCCTGCTCGCAAGTACTTGCAACCAGTTGCAGAGTTGTTTCACAAGCAAAATATACTCACTCAGGATGTTACTAGCAACAAACTTAAAGTTCTTTTTTCAAAAGTTCCATCACTTAAAGACATAGAACTTGATCAGGGTGTACATGCATATGCTGAACTCGCAGAGCTATTGAAAACACACACCAATCTTAGTGTATTTGAAGCACTAAATTCAATGCAAGATGACCACAGATCCTTTGTGGTAGGTGCTTTAAGAGCTATATGGATGCCTGTGTCAAATGTGGATTGTGAGCGCTTCTTCTCACAATTTTCTGGTGTTCTCACAAATAGGAGAACAAATCTAAGTCTAACCAACCTTGAACTTCTGTCTTCCTATGCATATGAAGCCTTTGCATGAGGTTCTGGAAGTTGTCATTTAAGTTTACGTATTTACAAGAAATTAATCTTAAAAACACTAGTAGCTACTAGACATTTTACTTCGAAAACACATTATTTACTGATTACACGTGTGTATTCATTTTAAGTGTCTGCCTAAGCTACATTATTTTATTGAATTGCTTGTTAAAAATGTGAATTACCTTAATGCGCATGAACACTGGTTTAAAAATTGGTTTTAATTTTTTTTAATTAATTTAAAATTGAATGTATTTAAGCTTTTATGCAGCAAATTTAAACAGCCTTTTCTATTTATTTTGATCTTGTATACATTTGCTACTCAAGAAATTTGCATTTTACTCAAGAATATTGGTAACTTTACTCAAGAATTTTTGCTTTCCTCACTCAAGAAATTTGGCAGGTGCTATTCAAGAAATTCCCGGGTCCCTACCGATTAGTGTCATTTAGCTTAGTTTTCCGCGTCTCCCCAGTTGACTGGTTTGCGTGACCTTATGGGCTTGCTCCCTCGCTTGTAGGCGATATTGATCTTTCGGCTATGCATTAAAGTGCACTGTATTTGGCACGTTTGAATTATAGTTAAATTTATTTGTCAGTTGTTTCACTTTATATATCTTGTATCATAATCGTAATCGTTCATGTTTAGTGTGCGTGTACGATGCATGAATATTATATCATAATATCATGTCTATATTTTGTGCTAGTGCGCTAGCATTGCGCTGAACTTTGTATAATCTAGTTATTCTTGTTATCTTGTTATGTTAGGGTTATCTCTATTTATCAAATCATGTTTTGTAGGACCGTTCACGTGTCTTTAACAAGTGGTGTAATTAACCTGTTATCATTAAATGCAATGCTATGTTTACCCCAACCAACTGTTATCTTTCAACTAATGGTTAATCTGGGACCTAATACAGCTTAGGTTTTTTTTGTATAACTTTTTTTGTGTTCATCGCGCGCAAGTTTGTACCTAGTTTACTGGGATTGGGTGATTCCTGCCAGTACGCTGCAATTTTATTTGAAAGAAATATGTGTTTGTTGCATGACTAATTAATTTCAATTGTTGGGCATGCTTATATATACTCTCCTTATTAATTAAACATACTTTCTAAACAAAATTTTTTGTTTAAATGGAAAACTTAACTCACAAAAAATTACTTTCTCAAATTAAATTTGTACCGCTATATTTAAAACTTGATTTTAACATAAAATGTGCAATAATTATGCAATAAAACATGGTAATATACAAAATAATAATATACAATGTAAGATCTTACATCTGGTATTCAATGATTCGGCACAATTTGTAATCGGGCACCAACTAAACCGCACGCATTGCATTCCAACTCATGACCTTCAGACACCAGGTCACTTTACTACGCTGCTGCATTTTTAGTTCGCTCAGAGTTTATGGTAACGATAGTTTTTCATTTCAGTAGTGCTTCCTGTTTACTACCAGTTTACATTTTACTTTTAACAATTAGAATTGCCATTAAAACTATATACAAAATTGCAATATGGAATGGCCACGGTCCCGAACATGCCGGATAAAGGGCACCTACTTAGGCGCACACACACAGAGTAAAAAGCTTCAAAGAAAACACGAGATATAAAAACTGCTCAAGATATCCAAATGGTATCTATTTACGGAAAGCATTTAATAATGTGCTGGGGGCGGATGAATTAGTCCGTTTCCAAATTTTGTTTTTGAACTGTATTTTTAGGACCGTGAAAATGTATAAAACCTGTGTTTTCAGAAACAGAAACAGGTATGAAACATCCAATACAGATTCTTTAAACCACCCTTTGGACTTGCAATACCTATCTTTCTTCATTTATCCACTATATAATGTAATGGTTAATGCTCAAATCTCATAGCTATCCTATGCATGACCAGAACAGCCAGTTCAGAGAATTACGCTTAGAGGCGATACCGCGCTAGAAGCACCAGCGAGTCACACCAGCGAGTCACACCTATCATCTTGCCTCACTAACACACCTCTGACTAGTCTAACTGTTCACTAACAAGGATTAGGTTTCGGTGTACCAGATGCACTGACCAAGGTGTGCCTGGAACCGGAGTGCTGGACACAGGTCGTGACTTGTCCTGTGCCTTCTGCTGCTCCCGGGCTTTCTCCTCCTCCTCCTCCTTCTTGCGGGCGGCCTCAGCGGCCGCCACCTCCTCCGCCTCTTTCTCCGCCTGCCGCTGCCTCTCCTCCTTCTCTCGCTCCTCCCGCAACTCGGCCTCTGCTGCCGCCACGACGTCGCCGTTGGCCACCGCGGCCGCAGACTCCGGCTGGGCCTGCTCCGGCTCCCCGTCAGAGGACTCTGTAGGGCTGCCAGGGGCCTGCTGGGCGGCAGGGGTGGTCGGAGTGGTCGGCGCTCCAGACGTCACTGCTGCAGGGGGTGGCAGCATCGACACCCCTTGTGCAGCAGCCAGCTTTGCCGCTGCAAAATCACCATGAAAAAGCATTTGCTCAGTTGACTATCACATGCTGACACATTTGAAAATTCTTGGCTTATTAAAGCTATCATACTAACATGGGGAAGCTACAACTTTCGTATCATAAACTTTGCACTCTTTTAGTATTCCATTAGGACAACATAACGTGTAAGTAGTAAGGCATACTACTTGGGCGTTTTTGAGAAAATCGCAAGAGAAGTTTTACACGTTCTGGGTCATGCCCCAAAATGTAGTCCGATTTGCCAACTATGCAACGTTTATTTCGATAGGCAAGTTGAAAACTTTATCAAGCGCATTCAAAATTGAACATATCTGACAAAAACGAATGAGAAATTGCTTCTAGTGAAGATGGTATTAAAATTAATTCCATCATAAATCACTAAATATAAGCATGACATTCACAAAAATGTTCCATTACTAGGGATGGTGATTTTTCATTTTCGCGAAATAGATGCGAAAATATGCTAAAATATATTTAATGCTACAAAATGCTCAATTTCAAATTCAAAATGCTAATTTTTGCGGTCTAGTTATTTGTTTCATATATTTTGTTCAACATTAACACACAAGACCTAACATTTTGTAACTATATCTCTATTAATCCGCAGAAACCGGTAATCTCCAGAATTATTGTAAATATATTACGTGTAAAACTATTTATTGACACAAGCCAATCTAAATAAATGGCAGTGGAGCAAAATTACGCAGTTTCAGATCAAAATGAGTATCTGCAAACGATTACTATCTATTATACTGAAATAATTGAGTAAAGGCTATCGAACTTGTATGTAAACATTTGTAAATGCTTTTTCTTTTCCTTGTTAAACTATGTTTACTGAAAAAAGCCCGAGAATTATCATAAAGAAGGAAAATCAATCGAATTTCATGGTATTAAACGTTTCCAAAAAATTTTATGTCTAAACGTCAATGAAAGCTGTATTTTATGTTTAACTTTTGTTAGCACAAGAAGAAATTCCAGAAATAGGGTGTGATTTCCCTGATACAGGAAAGCTTCACTATAAAGAACATGAAGGGACCAAAAAATAGTTGAGTTTGTTATACTGAAGTTCTTTATACTGAAACATAAGCATTGTTATAAATATGTATACCGATAAACACATGAAACACCTTAAGTGTTTTAAGGTTCAGTATCTCAGTCATTAGTCTATGGCCGCTTGAAGAACCTGTTCACATACTCTCTGCTGATGCTTTGTCTATGGTCAGGAGACACATTGTAGGCAGAGCTGCCAACCTCAAATCACACCCATCAGTAATGACAATTATATTAAAAAAGTACACGTAAATCATGCACAATAAATTTATCCTGAGGAATTATGACACACACAAGAGAAAACAAAGGACAATAATATGCAAAAAAATTAAAAATGTAGGCCTATGTATATGAATACAATGAAAATTAATGAATCGAAGAAAAAAAACTATTCGAACAATACAATCATCTGAATATGTAAGAAATGTCATTAATTTTACAGGAAATTTTCAACCTTCAATTCAAAGTATTCAAAGTTATACTTTTGAACAATTATATTTTTATTTGCTTCTTTTATCCTGGTTGGATAAGAACTGTCTTATAAACAAACAACAGAAGACAAACAAAAGAACTTGTAAACAATAACTCTGCGTTCGTTACTTTCGTTTTTTCAGATGTAGCGAAAAAACTACGATATGGATTTATTGCTCGTCATGACTATAAAATGTTCCGCCTGTTTCTTTAATTCAATGTGCCCTCTACAGTCATCCCTTCCACCATGTGCAATCGAAAAGTCAAACGTGCATACATTACAAAACGCGTGGTGTTCCAAAACATTTGAAGACAAGCATGGCCATTCTTTTGAATAGTTAGGTCTTAGGTCGAAAGTTTTGAAGAATTGCGTTCTTTTTTTATCCCCCAGATACATGCTTCATTTCTACAACCGGCCGGTAGCCTACAACTCACATAGTTTCGGTTTCCTACCACGTTCGTGCAACTTTGGATTTCACTCAAAAATTGAAATTAAAAAAATCGAAGGGTTGGGTTAGGTTAGTCACAACATGCTTGTTTTCATTGATTTAGCGGCTGAAGTGGCGTTAATACCGAAACGCAAAACTTCGGAAATCTTCGGAAATTCTTGCAGGGAACCGAAACTACGTGAGTTGTAGGCTTCCCACAACCGGCACTGAAGAACACAACACTATTGAAAAAAGGAAAAAAATTTCACGTCTGTAGACACGACAAAAACAATATGGTGAAAAAAATGAATTTCAAGAAATAAATTAAAACAGCACAGGTTAGCCAAAGTACCGTACAAAAATTATCGTGATGTAAGTAGCCAACAAACGAAAAGTCCGAGAATATGTACTATTTGTATCGTACAACGGACGTAATACCATCCCATTATTATTTCAAAACACGAGAATTAATCTACTCATGTCGACAGTACATGCGCACACATACTAGTTCCGTTATTGTTTTTGTTTACGTACACGCTGTTACGTTTGAATAAGAAAATTAAAAATAAAGTACAAGTTTTTGGATGGTAATTTTTTTCAAAATTTGCCTCAAGGTTGTTCGTTCAAGTGAATATTTTTGTTTCAGGAAGAAACGGACCGTCGTAAAATTCGTTAAGATGAAATAAAATTCAAGGTTATTATATACGTTTTTGGCGGGACCAAACAATGAGTTCGGTTAAGTGAAGTGTTCGTTTAACTGAAGTTCGTTGTACTGGTGCTTTCCTGTATTTCCTGAAATTTCCTGACCGTTTTAAATTCCCCGACTTTTCCCGGTTTTCTTCCTGTAGCAACCATGGCATGATGAGTCCTTGGACACAATATCATAGGGACGTTATTTCACGAAGGCACAAGACTTTGAGAAGCGACTGGCAAAAATGAGTGTTTTTTTTATATATAATTTCTGGTAAATTATGGAATTGTGTGACAGAAATGTATTTCTGTCAGTAGAACAACTAAATTTCAAAATTCATTCTAACCCTTTTATTCAAAAACAAATATGAACAGTTTCGGGTAAATTAACAATCAGAAACCAAACTTTTACACCCCACTAGCTACAACCTCCGATGAAATTATTCTTCAAGTGTTTTCTGTATGTGGAAGAAACAATTGTCTTAGTTGAGCACAATTGAGACTTGTCACAAATGTTTCTAGAATAAGTTTAGGAATGTGTGAAACTCAGCTGAAATAATTCAAAATTATGGAAATGAAATAATGATAAAAACACTTACTTTCAAAGTCTTTTAAAGCTTGTGGTTTCTCCCAAACACTTTCACCAGCCTTGGCATTGTAGAAGTACGAGCGACCATCTGGGGCCTTGTGTTCTGTCCACTCTGCAGCCTTCATCACTATATCTGGATCAATCTTTTAAAAAAAAAAAAAAAAAAAAAAAAAAAAAAACATACATAAGCCACAAAATATTCACTTACACAAAACAAGTTAATGCAATTAATGAATTTGAATTAACGCTGAAGAGGAGTTACAAATATTTATGGGGTTTATAGTCACTAGTTTTGTGCCTACATAAAAAAAATACTGTCTGAAAGTATAGAAATTTTTCAATTTCGTAACCTCAAATCATTATTATTAATTATATTATTATATAATTATTATAAAAGAACTTTCTGTGAATTCTTTGTCAAATCTTGCAATTAGTTGAATCTCAAGGATTTGATGTGATCTTACATTTTGTCGCCGAAACAGATAATTGAAAATGTGTCTGAAATAGAATTTTCATACCATACAGCTTCGTATTTCTGTCATTAAATAAGTAAACTGTAATTTCCTAATGAATAATGGATTTCAACTAACAATAACTTATACGAGAAACAAAGTTCTTTGGCAACTTCAACATCAAGAATAATAACTTACATTTTAAATCTTATAAAAAAATGGTGGGATTGAGACATTTGATCATATTTGATGGGAAATTGTATTGTGTGAGAAAGTCTTAAATGAGTTTTACGTAAATAAAAACCTGGTTTTTACATAGAAAATTAACGTGAATAGCAGGGGAAAAAAATTTTTCCTGTGTATTTTGAGGGAAAGTATTGCATTGCATTTAATGACACATAAATGGGACCTAATTGCACAAAATGTAAAAACCAAGAATGCAAAAATGGGGTTTCACTTCAACGCTTCATATTATTGAATCTTAAATTTACTCAAAACTAGTTTTGGGCTACAATGAACTTCAAATTTCATATATTATCCAGTATTTCATAATATACCTATGTAAACAAATTATCACTGAACATCTTATTCATGTTGCCCGGAATTTAAACATGTTTGAAATAACTGATTTTTGATTAACCTATATTGTATTGTTACGAACGTGAGCAAGGCCGGGACAAGTGCAGGTGCAGAGTTGGCTGGCGGCTGCCGCAACATGATATGCGCCGCGAGCGCCTGGAAGATAACAAGGATTTTCCCTTTCTCCCCTCTTCACCACCATTTCCCCGCGCGGTGCCCTGCCTTTGACACGTAACTGAAACCTGACAGCTGCGGAGTTACGCGAGCCGCAGACACGTATTTCGAGAGATTTCTGCCGTCATGTCGGCGCGGAATGACGCGACTGGCCCTGGCCGCGCTCGTGAGTTCCAGAAATAGCGGCTGATATATAAAAAGAGGACGTCGACCTCAGCAGAGAGTTCAGAGAGAGAGTTTAGGCGGGATCCTTCCCGCAGCGGAACTTCCAGGGCGATAGTGCTGCGGGTGCGGCGAAGTCCCTGGACGAAGGTTCCAGGGTGAAGAGTTCAGTTCCGGGTTAAAGTGTCGCGGGCGCGGCGGAGTTCCAAGCGAAGTTCCGAGCGAGGCCTCGAGTGGGATCTCGGCGAAGACAAGTGCGGCGACGGAGTCCTGCGATGGAGATCCACAACCGGTGCTGCGGCGAGAGTTGCGCCAGAGGTGCGGCCCAGCGAGGTGTGTGGATTGTAAAAACGAGTGACTGGGGAAGCAACATTATTTTTAAGTGCAATCGATTATTTGCCATTTTGGAGGATTAATTGTAAGTGACATAAGTAGTGGCTATCAATAGAACTGTGTGTGTAATAAAATCTTTAATTGGGCTATCCATTACAAAACCGCGGTAAATCGTAACAGTATTAATGAGGTTTCACTGTACAGTCAAACCTCTATCTATCGTTTTTCAGGGGACCAACAAAAAAATTCAGTAGATGCGGACATTCAATAAATGTGGACTTCAATTAAGAATTTTTAAAAAATAATATTTCAACCTCAAAATTAGTGTCAGAAATATATCAGTTACTTGTCATTAAAGTTAAATCAGTTGAAAAATAAATAAAAATGTAAGTATTTTACTTAATTCAATTTACAATTGCAAAAAAAAACATAAGCACAATAAATCTACATGGAAATTAAAGTCGTTTTCAATATCCTGAAGTCTGAAATATGTTTACTCATGTCATCAAATGTAGAGCTGTACTAAGCCGATTTTGCCAATATTTAATTGAATCGGCATTTCTGCCGACTTCCGATACGCTTGTTAATTTTCGGCCGATATTACTGAAAAACGAGAGAGACTGCCATAACCTAAAAATCCACGAGTACCCTTTTCAGTTTTCGTGGTAGTACTACATTCTTTCAGATCGCATTATTTCTTCGCAACATGTGCCAAAAGTACATATAAAAATTTAACATTCTTTTTTTCAATAATGTTCTTTGATTTTAATATGTCATAAAAAAATACATCACCGTCACGGTAAATAGACATCTCGGTTGTTACGGTAACTGTAGTGCAAATGTGGTAGCTATCGTGCTTCTGTAGTAATTATGGTATCGACAAAGAATCTTTAGTTCTTTTTATGGTAATTATCTTAGGATAACAATTGGGTTTGTACTGTAGTTATGGTACATCATACATATTTCTTCGTAAAGTTGTTGTTCATTTGTCTTTTCTTCATATTTACGTGCTCCATTACTTGGCTGCAGATTTAAGGTGATATTTACTACTGTATATGCTATCGTTACTGTTTTTATGACGGTTTCTTTCTAAGAAAGGTTATTTCTGCAAAATCTTTATGGTTAAACGATCATCTATTATAATTTATAGTGACGGGACCACATATTTTGTACGATCAATGCGGACAAAACGATAATTCGAACATCGGTACAAGCGGACTTTTTTAACATTAGTTGTATGGCAATTTTGCCGGGACCGTAGAAAGTATACGATAAACACGGACAATCGATACATGCGAGTTCAATAGATAGAGGTTTTACTGTTTTATATCATTGTTTCAATCTGTTTACAGTGAAACCCTGATTATCCGTTTTCCAATGGACCATGAGTAAAAAACGGATAATCCAGGAAATCCTACAATGTGGAAACACACTCTAAAGTTACCAAATGCACAATGTATGTACTATTGCAAAAACTTTCAGTGAATCAGTTAGGTATTTCCATAAACTGACACCAGCAGCACACTGTATATACACTATCAATATTGGAAAATTATACTTCCTTAATTTTTTTAAATGAACAAAACAAAATAAACTTCAAATTTGTATGTTTTAAGCAAGTAATTACGTATGTATTATTCAAAATTTAAAAGGTACATACTCACCACATGTTATAAGATGCACACTTCTTTCTTATTTATAATGCAGAGAAATTATAAGATGAGTTTTTATGCAGCAAAATATTTTTGGTGTAGGTAATCACAAGTTTGTTAAGAGTCGATGGAGGAATACCATAGCGCTTTGCCAAATCAACCCGTTTTTCGCCTGGATTTTTTTCAACGGCATTTATAATTTCTAAACGCTCTTTAATGGTTTTAACCTCTTTTGTAGGCCGATACATATCAATGAACCTTTACAAATTTCACACGTGCATTAGAGTTAAATGTGTAAAGCTAATTTACCGTAAACAAAGAAAATCTCGCGCATATACAGCCGGCCACGGAAACGCTAGGATGAACAATTTCGTCTATGTTTCTCGCAGGATTTCACTGTTTCTAAATAGAAACGTGTTTACGTTGAGCTAGTATGTACAGTATATCGACCACGGTTATATTGTTGTGTCGATTATCGCACAAAGCAAGAACTATCGTGCGAGCGTTAGCTTTCGTCTGTTGTTTTATCGAAGTTGGTGAACCTGTTAGCAACAGCGTCATGCTCACTTTATTCATTTTCTTTTAGTAATGGCCGCCATATGTAAATATTGGTATTGCGTGTCGTGTAGACACGCGTAAACTGGAATATTTCTCGGGAATTTGAATGTGAAATCGGTAAAAAGCCTGTAAAGTTCAACCCGTTAAACCGGGTTAAAAAATATTCGTAAACGATGGAAACGGGATTTTTTTAACATTGTTCTTGCGGGATTTTTTCGGGACCACGGACATTGAACAATAAAACCGGGAAATTCTACAATGCGGGAACGAATAAACGAGGTTTCACTGTACAAATAAAATGGTTTTTCTCAGCAGATTTCACATTAATTACGTGTTTCAAACACTTCATGTGGTTATAAACATTGTTCTTTCTGCCATGAGAAAATTTTATATCACAACAGCACATGCTGCAAAACCTTTAGTTAAAGTCTTATACACTTTCCTTTGTGATGTATGAACACAGTTATTATATAAAAACATAAGCATCTCGGACATTTTATTTAATGTGGTGGTCTATATTTGCTAATAGTAGAGCTGGGCCGATCACCTATTTTGCCGATCATGCCGATGCCGATCATCTGCTGCCGATCTTGCCGATCTTCTGAGCCAATTAGAGCCTTTCAAATACCTCTGATTACACGTTACTTTTGACGGATCACTATAAACGGTGAAATATTCCCAGACAAAACTACTTTTCATTGACATCATTACTTTAAAATCACGACATCATAAATTTCACGGACTAGCGATTATACAGGTAAGCCCGGAAGGTCTTATCAAGCTTCTCAGACACCAGCGTGCAGCTGGGTTAAGGCCAAGGTCATGTGACGTAACATCTCCCAAGGCTTACTGCGCCTTGGCAGCAGATGGATAAAAATAGTAAACTCCCCATTATTCGTGTTCATTGGGAACCGCCGATGCCCGGATAATTGAAATTCTGTAAAAAAAAATAATAAACCCGGATAATCGGTTAACGGTAAGGGCCGCCTTCGAATTGCTGTCTCGGCTTAAAAAAAATACGGCACTGCCTAGCCATTAGTTCACGGTCATTTACAACAGCCGAAGAGAGAAAGATAAGATCGTGCTGACCTTGTACACATAAATTTTGGATAGCTCCCCACCCCCCTCCACCCCTTCGACCAGCCGAATGCCAGCCAGACACGTCACTCGCCAGGCGCCTGCCGTGCGTTGGCGGGTGGCGGGCGGAAAGTAACTCAGCAGCACGTGAAACAACATTCAAACAAACTGGAGACGGGAAGCAGAAGTCAGGACATCCCCCTCAAGTTTAAAGAGTGACAAATGTGACAGCTGAAGGGGGGGGAGGGGGCGACACAAAGGGTCAGTACAAACAGCGTTGCAGAGTTTGGCGGCCCACGCGATGGCTTGCAGTGTTTGCTGGCCGCCGGCTCGCGTGACGTTAATTTTAAGCGCTGACAATTTTGGCTTCTCTTTTTTTTTCTGCACTTTTAAATTGTCCCGGATTATCAGATTCCCGTATTAGCGCGTCACGGATTAACGAGGTTCTACTGTGGGAAACAAAACTTTCATCAACCAGGTTTTTATACAAAAGAAAGTAGGCTCTATTTCCCGCTAAACAGGATAAGAATATTAATTCCGCTAAACAAAACTTTCAATAGGCCATATTTAGCGAGAAAAAACTAAATAGATGAATTCCCGAAGAGTAGTTGTTTACTAACCACGAGACTACTAGCGCCATTAATCCGTACGAATTCCGTCGCGCGACGCTCATCACTCTAATCTCTGGCGTCACATAACCAACCTAAACAACAGTCGCCATTCGCCATTGCGGTAATATTAACCGTAAATGGTAAACAAATACATAGTTTTCGGTTCGTAAATGATAAGAAGTAACTTTCCAAATAATATAATGGAAAATTATTTTACCGAAAGTACAGTAAATATACGTGGAAATTGATACTTAGGTATGTAACTGTTCAATGTTTATAAAACTTACGGTATTTGTTTACTTTATTGGTAGGGTAAGGTAAGGTAATATCGTGACATAGTTATTATCGTGATAAATATTGAGTGAGCCACCGAGTCTTTGCCTGCCAACTAAACATAGTTGTGTTTGTAACCGATAGATAGCACAAGAAGTCGTCTTTACAACGGAACTATAATCTGCAGCAAAGGAGTGCTGGGAAAATTCTGGAATAACAGTTTGTGATCAAGAGTCTATTTTTGCGTTGATTCTGCAGCTTGCACGACAGCTATATCTGAATAAATTTATGGAAATTTAAGTAAGTTTTATGTTAAGATGTTATTATAATAGATTTAATAACTGAAAGTTGTAGATAATTTTACTTGTTTCAAATCTTTTGTTCAGTTTAAAGCTTGTATGAGATAACACTAGCAATTTCGAGAAATAATAACGATTTTGTGGTTTTTGAGGGCACGTTTAAATTAAAATAGCAAAAAAATATTTTTAGTATACATGCTATTGCATTAAAATTAAAATTTTTGCAGTTTTGAAGCAGTAGAGTTGTAATGTTTACTCTGCATATAATTTTTCTATTAAAAAAATTGTTTAAAATTATTACGATATTACCTATCCATTTTTTTTTAAATCTCGTTATTACCTAGTCACCACTTTGAAAAACGTAATTATCTTCAGACATGACTTATATTCAAATATATTACTTTTTTCAGGTTTATTTCCGTATGGCACCCACTAAGGAGAGAGAAAAAGGTTTGGGAAAGAAAAAACATGGTATCAAAGGTAAGAAACCAATTGAAAAGGCAAAAACTAAATGTCGTCGCCAGTATGAACATAAAACTTTGGTTGCTGCTGCAAGTAAAGTAAGGGAGCAAAATATTACTTTATATAAAGCCTCCAAAGAATTTGGGGTCCCTTGGTCAACTTTGAAAGATTTTCTGGCCCAAAATGATGATGTGCAACATTCTCACGCACCTAAACTAGGGCGCCCTTTTGCCCTGACTGCTGAAGTAGAGCAGCGTGTTTACCAATACATAATTGAGATGCAGGAATTAGGATTTGGTCTTACAGTTTTGCAAATAAGAAAATTGGCATA
This sequence comes from Bacillus rossius redtenbacheri, assembly GCF_032445375.1. NCBI lineage: Eukaryota > Metazoa > Arthropoda > Insecta > Phasmatodea > Bacillidae > Bacillus > Bacillus rossius. The sequence continues at coordinate 75,801,375 of NC_086332.1, forward strand.
TGATTTAGCCAAAGCCACTGGAAGAGAAAAATACTTAAATCCAGAAAAAGGAACCGCTAGCAAATGTTGGTGGTCTCGATTTAAGACTACTTACAATTTGACACTCAGAGTACCAGAAAATCTTTCTGCATACCGAGCATCTATGGCCAATCCTACTTTAATTAGGGACTATTTCTGCAAATTAGACGGACTCTTGACAAAACTGGGAATCAAAGACAATGCTAGCCGTATTTGGAATGTAGACGAAACAGGCATTTCATATGTTGTCAAAGCTGGCAAAGTTGTGACGAAAATTGGTAAACGCTTTGTTTACTAACGAACATATGGAGAACATGCAGAGACTCACACCTTGGTTGGTTGTGCATGCGCTGATGGTTCTTTCCTACCTCCTTTTGTTATCTTCAAAGGTGTGAGGTGGAATGAGGATCTAGCCAAAGGTTCTTTGCCTGAATCTAAAACCAAACTGTCATCCAAAGGCTGGATCAATAGTGAACTTTTTATAGAATGGTTTCAATTTTTTATTGACTGTGTTCCTGCTGCAAGACCATTGGTTTTACTGCTTGATTCTCACAGTTCACACATCACGCCAGAAGTTTTGCAAATGGCTCGGAACAATGGTATCTATTTATTTACATTTCCTGCACACACTTCTCATTTGTTACAACCCTTGGATGTCGGAGTGTATAGATCACTCAAGAGTCACTGGAACAAAGAGCTTAATGCATACATGTTACAGCATGCATTAGAGAAGCCAAGCAGGTATAATTTTTATGAAATATTTAATCCTGCTTTCCTAAACAGTTTCACATGCATGAACTTAAAAAATGCTTTCAAAAAAGCTGGAGCATGTCCCCTGAACTATGATGCTGTTTCAAAAGAAGCATATGCACCATCTAAATTAACAGACACAAGACTAGAGGTCCCAGAATCTTCATCTGAAGAGATTATCATAACTTCTGAACTAAACACTCTGCCCCCAAGAGACGTCTCTGTTGAAGAAAGAGTTGACAGCCTTCTGAAGACCCCGAAAGCTCAGAGAACAAGGCCAGCACGCAAAAGGAAAGGCGATTCTTCAGCAAAATGTCATACACCTCCTGAAGAACCAGTAGCTGGGCCCTCAACAACAAATAAAGACAGTGACAGTGAAGACTGGGTGTGTGGAAATTGCCATGGAAAGTATTCTGCAGATGTCAAAAAATGTACAGGTGCTGCTTGGATTCAGTGTTCATTTTGTGTCACCCCATACCATATAAAATGTCAAAATGGTACAACTGATGACGATGTATATATGTGTGATAATTGTGCTGAAGAGGAATCAGTTCGTGAAAGTGATTAGTCTGGTCAGTCTTGAGAAACAGTGAAAGTTTTGAAAACATTCTTTTTGTCACGATATAACCTACCTACTATCACGGTATTAACTACCCTATCACGGAATTACCTGTCCATGTTGTTCTGTTTTAAATTATTTATTATTATTATTCCAGTCACATTAAAAATATATTATTATCTGCTGAATGTTCAAAAAGGATCATATATTGGTATCCTTCAATGCAGGATTATTTTTTTATTTTCATAAGTTTGTAATAAAGATTTTTGTAAAAATATCACGATATTACCTTACCTTACCCTATATTTTTTTCGTGTGTGGTTAGTTTTAAATTATTAAATCCTATTATTTTTCTATGAATAATCAAATTTTCTTCCCGAAAAGTACCGTAAACAAACATGGAAAGTTGTTAGGTATAGGTAATTATTCAATGTTATAAGTTTGCAGTAGGAGACCAATGATCGGCAAAATTAACAAAATCGGCCGATTATTACGATCGGGGATCGGCATCGGCCCAGCTCTAGCTAATAGTAGACACCTGCGAGTACTCGAAATTCGAGTTTCGAGTCGAGTTTTTTTAGTAATACTCGAACTCGAGCTCGTGGCTTTTCAACAACTCGAAATTCGAGCGAGCTTTTCTTGTACTGTACCTTTAGAAAGAAAAAAAGTCTCATTATATCGGAATAAAAGTCTTACAACACTATTATCCGTTATTTTATAATGTAACATGATCGACCGTATACATGAACACATCATTTTTACGTACCCGGGATTTACGAATTTCCGTGATTAATTTTTTTTCTTCTATAATTTTCCGCATAGCATTAATGTATCACTTTCCCGCTTTATGCGGAAGCATTTCCCGCATTTTACTGTATAAAGCGTTTAAAATATCCGGGGTCTCATCATTTACGCCATTAAATGCGTGATATAAAGTCCCGTTGAAAATTTTTATGAAAGTTCTTGCCTTAGTAATGGCGCACGTAAATATAAATATGAAGAAAAGACAAATGAACAACAACTTACGAAGAAATATGGATGATGTACCATAACTACAGTACAAACCCAATAGTTATCTTAAGATAATTACCATAAAAAGAACTAAAGATTCTTTGTAGATACCATAACTACTACAGAAGCATGATAGTTACCACATTTGCACTATAGTTGCCGTAATAACCGAGTTGTGTATTTACCGTGATGGTAACGTATTTATTTAGGACATATTAAAATTAAAGAACATTATTGAAAAAAAAAAGGATGTTAAATCTTGATATGTACGGTTGGCACATGTTGCTAAGAAATAATGTGATCTGAAAGAATGCCGTACTACTAAGAAAAGTGAAAAGGGTACTCGTGGATTTTTAGGTTATGGCAGTCTCTTTCGTTTTTCAGTAATATCGGCCGAAAATTAACAAGCGTTTCGGAAGTCGGCAGAAATGCGGATTTAACTAAATATTGGCAAAATCGGCTTCTTCAGTACAGCTCTACATTTGATGACATGAGTAAACTTATTTCAGACTACAGGATATTGAAAAAGACTAATTTCCATGTAGGTTTATTTTTATTGTGCATATGTTTTTTTTGCAAGTGTAAATTGAATTAAGTAAAATGCTTCTATTTTTATTACTTTCAATTGATTAAACTTTAATGACAAGTTACAGATATTTGACACTAATTTTGAGGTTAAACAATTTTACTAAAGCATTCCAGCCACACAGGTTACCAGCGAGAGACGCTTCTCTTCTGCTGTAAACACCATCTCCAATCATAGAGCTAATTTAACTCCTGAACGCGCAGAACAAATTATTTTTCTGCATGATAGATTGAAGAACAGAATTTAATACTCTATGACAATCTCTCTCAGAATTTTTGTGCTGAAAAGTGGAAATGTTGAAACAATGTGAATGTACTTTTCAAACAACATGATTTTTGGTGCTCAGTTTGTTGAAGCTCAGTAAGGACACCAGAAAAATTGACAAGGATGAAATTATTCCAAAGATATGTTACATTTACACAAACATATACTTGTAAACTGTGGTTATGTTAGTTGGATGATATCAGTTACTAATGAACCAATGGAAACAGGTTAGATTCAATGGCAAAAATGTTTTTTTTCCCTAGCAGTGCAAATTATAAATGCACTCTGTAAATAGTTACCTAAAATTAATAAGCCCACTTCATTTTAATACTTTATTTAAACATTATACCTACTAAGTTTAAGGTAAAAATAATTTCCCAAAAGTGTAACTGTACCACAAAAGCTCAAGCTTTGAGAACTTTCAAGTAGGCTCGCTCGAGCTTGGCTCAAAGTAAAATTCTTAGGCTCGCAGACCTCTAATGTAGGTCTATCTATTTAGTAGGCTAACAATGATAATGGTTTCTTTTTTTATTTCCATATTTTTCTCAAAAGTTCTCACATTTTATTACTCCATCACAGTAAATTTATGTGCAATGAACTTAAAAAAAAAAACTCGAACTCAACTCGATACTCGCGAGTATTTTAGCAAACTCGCTCGAGCTCGACTCGAAGTGAAAATCCTCTGCTCGCAGACACCTAGCTAATAGTTTCCATCATAGTGAGAGGATAAAAAATTTCTTTTAACTCTTCCCTCTCTTTACGTTTTCCCGGTTTTAACATATTTTTTGTCTTGGTCCCTTGAAATACACGTATGTAAAAACGAGGTTCTACTACTGTATTTCTTTTAAAATTTTCTTTTGAATATTTTTAAAGTTTTGAATTCTTAAAAAATTAGGCATCAACGGTATTGGAATATTTGATTGGCCCATTCCCACATAAAAACCCTTTGAACCCTTTGAATTTGAATTAATTACCACAGCCGTTGGTAACAGCCCACATGATGAGTAATTTTGTCTTCGTCCCGAAGATAAGAGTCTTTCCGCCTGTACTGTGAGTTGCAAGCAACCACTGGATTTTTCTAGCCAACAGAATGTAATTTTTCCACTTTCGGTACCCATCATCAAATCATAAATTTGTGTTTTGGAGTCAGTGCAAATGTTTTGTACGACCAGTTTGTAGATTTAGATGCATTTATTTTTATTATCAGAAGATGGAGGCCATAATGACATGAATTTTCGTGAAGGATAAATAAAAAACAGTTTTTGTCCAAGAGAGACTATTTCAGTAATCATCCATCGACAGGACAAAAATATATCAATTAGAAGATGAAGTACAAACAAAGAAATGAACATTCCGTTTTTAAACTGAATTCATCAATGAATAATTAACTTTTAACTTAACTTGTCGCAACCCTTAACTCTTTTCTGGGGATGAAGATGTTAAATAGGGGCCTTTTTCAATTGTTCATGTAAGTGCACTCTAGACCAAAAGTGAGCTAGCCAGAAATCTCAAGTTTTAACACCACAAATGTCCTAAATCAATGTTTAGAGGGGGTGAAAAATAGCATTTATTCTGGTCATTTATAGCATCTAAATATTTACTTGTAGCTTTTTTATAGCATTTATTACCAATATTATAGAATTTATAAGTGCTAACTATACTAAGAAAAAAAAGAAAACTGTACCTACAACTAAAACATTTATCATTTCACTTAATAAAAAATCAATGTAATTGGCACACAAACACAAGACAGAAGTGTTTTTATCCATTTTTTTTGGAAAGGAACATAATTGGGACGCAGCAACACAAACCATTATAAGTTTTTCCTTCAGTCAATTATGATAATATACTGTATGTACATTGCAGCACAACTCCAAAAATGTTTTTCTTCACACTAAATTAAGAGTTGTCAATGGAATTGAAAAAAAGCATACAACAGGTCTCTACAGTCTGTTCACTCATCCTGTTTCTCCTATCCGTCACAATTCATGTTACCGTGTTTTCTCGTATAATCGTCGCATATTTTATTCTAAAATCAAGTTTGAAAAGTAGGGGTACGACGAATTTGCGGGAAAAAATTTTTTTTGTTAGGTAAAGGTATTCATAAAAACAAAACCTGTTCATGGAAAGTACGTTTATTTAAAAAAAAGGTGGAGTATATAAGAGCACGCCAAGCAATCTATATTAATAATTCCTTAAACAAAAACCTTTCTTCAACTTTAAATAGTAAAACCAAAACTCTAACGCGAACTCAAGCCACTTGAATCTGACGTGAACTAACGTGTCGTAGTACACACTTACCACGAAAGAATGTGGGTTATCAAATGTAGTTAACTCGGCACCTGACAGAGAGCACGCATTGTATGCACTAGGCAAGATATCGATATTCGACTATGTGCGCGCACTCTATACGGGAAGCAACATAACCAAACATGAATGATGCGCTGGCTACATTTTTATAAGCGATACACCGCGGCAACGCAGACAATCAGATAAAGGAAATAACGTTTAAAAACGTCTTTATAAGAAAATGTACACGTCAAACAACTTCGTATTTCCGTTAATTAAATAAATAAGTGGTAATGACCGAAATTAAATTTTAGATTATACCTACACCGCGGCGACGCAGACAATCAGATAAAGGAAATAACTAGGCATGTGCGAGAAAGACTTTTTTGAATTCGAGACGAGATCGAGAAAGCAATTTAAAAATTCTCGAGAATCGAGTCGAGATCGAGAAATCTGTACTTTAGTTAACAGGATAATATGATCCAAAAAAGTAAAACTCAATAATCTGACAAACATACATAATTATTCACTAATTTTATCAAGTATCCACAATTGCAATTGCAATTACAACTTTACCTTTACACTCAAGTTTATTTGCCTACTGTCGTATGTAAACATACGTTATTGACTCCATAGTCTATACAGTTTCCTTGAGCCATGGACGGTACTTGATCATGAAAGTCTGAACATTCGCCACTATCGATATGTCACTATCGATACGGACCGCAATTTAACCCTTTCCTGCCTAGAAATGTAAAAGAAATTGAATTTTGTAATTTTTATTTTATTTTTATATTTAAGTAGGCATAAAAGGAGGCCATAATTTTTTCCAAATTTTTTTATTTATATTTAATATATTTTTTAATGATGGGACTTTTAAGTCCTGACAGGCATTTATCATATGTCCAGCTCAACAAACAAAAAAAGGGCGCTCCAGACTGGTGCAGTGCTGCCGTTTTAGTGCTGCAACCTCTTGGCTGTCAATCGAACTTCTTCGAAAACTGGCAGAGCGGAGCTATACAGGGACCCAGAGGTCCCGACAGGCAGCATGTGGTTTCAAACATGCACACACTATTTCTATGGGGCTTCAAACATTGTGGGACTCACAAGTACCACCAGGCAGGAAAGGGTTAAACATCATGTTGCTTGTTATATACTGCTGGCCGTGTGTATAACCTAAGGCCATAAAACAAAATGCAATCACGGAAGAATTCTGCAGTCATGTTTATATTTTTATTTTTTACCGTACCGTTTTACGTTGATACTTGATATTGATACCGAAAATGATTTATTTTTAACTTTAATGTTGGTTTTATTAACGGAAAATAATCATTTTCTTCTGTAATTTAATGTGATAACCACAGCACAATTCATTGTTTACGTTTACCGTTTCATGTAGTGACTTGTGAACGGAAGTTGTTCGTTTTTAACTTTTTAATAATTTATCGTGTATACTATCGTAACAAGTATATTTTATTTTATTCGATCTACGTTACGTTGAAGATATGTTAATTATTACAACACGCAACACAAAATGCTGCCTCAATATATTATATTACCTAACCTATTTCTTGTTTACAAAATTCTCGAAAATTCCGAGCCAAAAAAATTATCTCGAGACGAGATCGAGAAAATTTCTGTCTCGACTCGTTCTCGATGATGCCGAGACTCGCACATCACTAGAAATAACGTTTAAAAACGTCTTTATAAGAAATTTTACACGTCAAACAACTTCGTATTTTTCCATTAATTTATCAAGTAAGTGGTAATGACTGAATAAATATTAGATTTCTACTTTAAAATACATCGTTTTATACGGAAAAGATACCTACACAAAGCACTCGGCATCTACTAGAAGGACCAAAAACATCATGCGACGTTTACGCGAGAAGTTTTTTTATCCCAATTTTGACAGTCTAAAATATGGTTGCGACTATTACAAGCTTGCGAGTATTACACGCGTGCGACCATTGTACGATAAAACACGGTAAATTTGCTGAAGAACCTTTCAGCTTCGACGCTGCTTACTGGTGCCCATATGCTGCGAAGTGCTGCTTCTGAGAATTCAGGATACTTGATCTTCACAGCAAGTAGTAACTGAACTACGTCGAATTCACATCCTTCTCTCAGATTAGATGACAGCTGCTTGTGAAAGTACCAGTAGCCCTCACAAAAAGTGTCTGGATTCATGCCAGACATAAATGTGAGTCATTTTTTATGTTGTTCAGCTTTTGCATGTCATCTTGTAGTCTTTGGCCGGCTGTAGCAGGATTAAAAAGAGCACCTACCCCTTGATAAAACAGATTGGTTTCTGTGCCACCCATGATTTGCCAATGTCTGAAGGCATCTTTGCATGCATGACTTGATCTGAACATTAACTTCTTCCTTCTTAGTCATGTTTGAATACTCATTCAAAAGCTTGAGCGTACCTTGTGGGAAAGCACTATCAGCATAACGCTGCAGACTGTTTTGCAACGTAACCAACTCATCCCACAACTTGTGAGCATAAGGGTATCCTGAACCTTCCAAGTTAGTGATAAGAGCTTTCATTGTACCACATGTTTCACTCACAAATTTTAATTGTACTTTGAGCTTCTGGCTCATGTACTGATCCTCAAAAATTTCAACAATATATATCTACTGCTACTATTGCCAAACTCACATTCTGAAAAGAAGCTCACAAGTTGCTGCATATACTGAGCCAAGTATTCTACCGAAGTAAACCATGAATTCCACCTTGTTAATACAGGTGCTGGAAACAAGATTGCAGATAATTCAGGGTGGTGATGATCTAAATATGGAATATATGCATGCTTTATTTTTCTTGAATGAAGAAAAGCCATTTTCATTTTTACAACCAGTGTATTAAGTCGTACACAGTAACTTCGATAATTTCATAGAGAGAATATACCGCGGCCATATTTTATTTCTCTCGTATTGTTTGTAAAGTTGTTGACAATGCCAAAAAAACTGTTGGCAGCAATTCTTTGGCAACATGGTGGCGTGGTTTATTTCTAGAGTAAATATTAGGGTTTGATTACATTTACGTAAAAAATTAACATTTAAAATGTCAAATTTTTTATGAAAAATTATTGTAAAATGTATTTTTAATGTTAGTTCTGCCCGGCAAAGTGTTTGAGACGTTTTTAGTGTCAATTCGCAGGAATATGGGATTCCCGCATTTAATCGCAAGTAATTAACGAGTCGCATTAATTCGCGGCTATATCGTTTTTATGATTTTTCACCCTCTCTATCAATGCTATGTTACAAATAAGAAAAAAATAAATTGGAAAATTCCTGAAGAAGCACATGCAACAAATTCTTCCCTTAAAATAAAAATTTTATTGCAATACATCATTCCAAATAAAAAAAATTTCCCCTTCCAGTCATGTATACAACTTTCCAAAATAACGTACTTATTTCCCGCAGTACAATTGCCATTTCCTAGCTCTTTTAATCATTTTAGGTTTTTTCAGCGAACGTAGATGATCACAACAGTAATCATTAATTATTGCAGCGTATTTTTCACAAAACACAAACAACATGCGCAATATCCTCAGTCCATTTAACAATAGCAGGCTAACCAACCTTGGAGCTTGAAGGTACTTATTCTGTGCATTGTTTAGCCGCATTGTCAAGTTTCGAATAAGTCCTGCACCATGCTTTTCCAAAACACTTTTGACGAAAAATTGTGCACGGATTATTAGGGTAAATATGTAATTCATTAGCAGCTAGAAGGAAAGTTGTAGGCCTTGTAGGATGCTTGTATTTTTGTAAATAGATTTCAAATCAAACTGGAAACTTTAAAGAGAATGATCACATGCCATATGTTCTTATAACACTATTTCCAGGACCACGTTTTTATTTAAGTAATATATTCAAAATGAATGACATAAACCCAAACAATGAATGAGATGTTTAAATGATTCCTTACCCAAAGACTTATTAACGGTAAATTAATTGAAATGATGATTTTTTAATACTTTGCCTAAAGTAAACATGTGACTCAGAACAACAGAGATTTAGACGGTTACTTGTGATGTGTCTTCAATGAGAGCAGGCGGTACGGGTGTCGGCTGAGGAGCCATCATCCCTGGCGGCATCCCCGCCACCATCGGTGGAGCCGATATGGCTTGTGGTGGCTGCTGGCCAGGAGGGGGCATGCCACCCATTCCCGGCGGCATTCCCCAGGGACCAGAAGGGCCCGGTGGCGGCATGCCACCGTAGCCACCCCCATATGCACCAGGGCCCTGGAAGCCCGGGGGTGGCATGCCGAACGGAGGAGGGCCGCCAAAATGTGGGGGTGGGCCACCAAAGGGTGGTGGCATGACTGGCGGTGGACCCTGCATCATCCCTGGCGGCGGCTGCATCGTGTTTGGCATCGGCCCTCCTAGGCATACCACAAGCAGTGCAGTTCTCAACACTTTCCAATGCCAGGGTGTTGATTGCATTGCAGGAATACACATTAGTGGCCTTTGAAATCACATATACCGTATTTACTCGCATATAGGTCGTGGCAATTTTACCAGATTTGATGGGGGGAAAATGAAGTGTGGCCTATATGTGAAGAAAAATTTTTTAAAATTTTTGAGGAATTTTTTTTGCAATATTTTGCTTTAAAATGTGAAAAAGAAGTTTACAGCAAAACCCCTTATTTCCACTTTTCATGGGGACAAAGTAAAAAAAAGTAAAATGGGGGAAAGTGTAAATAAAGGGAAAAGTAAGAAATATGTTAAAGTTAGTTAAAATACAGTTGTATCCTGCAGCGTTCAGAACAAATACACATACACACAAATACACGGGCTACATTACACATACGCATTGCACCACAATAAAAAAATTTAAAAAAAAGGGCCGCAAATTGATGGAAATTTACTGTCAATAGCGCACCGTGCGCGGAGAAAGGTCATTGTACTCAATCAACTGTTGTTTCGGCGCGGCGTTGCCGCCGGCTGGCTTTCTGTTCTCTGAGCTGCGCATGCGCAGTATAACTCACTCAACGCTCCGCCCAGACTCGTGACATTCCATCAGCAGCCAGCCAATAGATGCGAGCTTAGCGGAAAAAAATATAAGCTCCACCACCCGTGTACCAGTTTTGTCCAGTTCTAATACCAGTTTATTTGTAAACGCACCAGTTTTCTCGCTGCCGTGACGTGTTCAAGTTTACGTTCATCTTGATGTCTTGATACCAATAATTAATTATTTACGATCCCCAGATATAAATGGTTAGTTTAAAAAATATGCGTCAACTGTACAATACTTCCGAAATTATAAAATTTGTATAAAACAGTTACCAAGACTCCGCTCATTTTATCTTGTGAAGTTTATGTCTCGTACCAGTATTTCAGCTAAGTTGTGTCATAAATACAGTATCAGCAGCCACGTAATATTCCCGACAATCCCCTTACGTTTATACATTTGTGATTTTACGTTTTTCCCTAGTACATTTTAGATTGTCTCCTGCTATAATTACTCGTAGTTTTACACGCCTAGGCTTAAATTATTACATGTTTAGAAATATAAGCAACTTTTCATGTTATAAAATATGTATATTTTGCGATTTAAAATGTTCATTTTTTCAATACAAAGCACTGTTTTCGAGTTATAGTTTACAATTAAGACATTTTAAGAAGTCAGGGATCTAACTTGACTTCAATTTTCTATATTCGGTTATTACGAGTACTCGTTACAACAATTTATCACGCCATTATCAGCTCTCGTAGTAGCAGTTTTACAGTACCTGTTAACTCTTTTGTGCACGGCGCGCCGGCCGTTCGCGTCATTAAATTACCGGTGCTACCTATATGGGGGGAATCTTAAATACCAAATTCAAGACCTCAAATTATGGGTGCGACCTATATGCGAGTAAATACAGTAAACTAAAAAAAGGGTGCAAATATCTGCTACTTATTTTATATTATCTCCTAAGCAAAATATCCCTCTCCCCCCTCAGACACCACTTTCCCACGTAAAACCAAAACAAAAGTTAACACACCATATAAACTCAGAGATGCTAGTGGTTCTGAAATAAAACCTATTTTTAACTAAATTCTCTCAAATTACCTCAAAATTATTTTAATTAATAGTCGGTTGAATCCTCAAATCCCACATAATCTCTAGTATTCGAAAGATTTGACATTTGAGAAAAAGGATTCTGACAAAAATATTCAAGTGTAGTAAATTAGAAAATTCAACACTGTGTGGGGCCACTTAAGTTTATTTTAAATTACTTTTTTTTAATTTGGCAACAAAGATTACGTCCTTTTTGTTGGATTTAAGAATGTTGAATAATATTGTTTTTACCTTTTATAATTATTGTTCTTTTTTCTTTAATGTTATTATTTATTGTTTTAATATACTGTTTATAATTTTAACTGGCCTTAGTTTCATTAAAATATTTTACAGTTTGTAAAACTTTGTTGCACATTGGGCGGCTGCTGGGTGCTAGCCTTACGCCACATGCTATTCCGAAATATTTTCACAAATTTAACATATAAAAAGATTTGTTACTACCAATTTGACACAAGTAGATGACGGTCACATGACTGTGGGCTGACGTCATGCAAGGCGAGTGTTTTTCAAATCCACTAGCAGTCTCAGTGTTTGTACAGCAAAAGTCATGTTGGAAATACTGTTTAGGGCATGGTGAAATCAAAGTGACACATTTAACTTTACATATTGGGTGGAACTATTGCCTGTAAAGCTGTCCATTTTTGATACATCATGATAGTGAATGTGTCTTATGATACAAAATTATACATCTTGTATCACAGATTATTCAGTGAAACAGTAAGATGACTTTGTTCACAGGAGAAGCTGCTATGCATTTTATATTTATATTTGGTTTTTAGAGTTGTTCGAAACTTCGAAAAAGTTGAAGTCGAATTGGAGCTTGCGACTTCGGTTCGAAGTTAACACCAAGAATTATTTTCGAAGGAATCATGAATAACTTGTCAATTATCTCGAGGCATCATTCAACAATATCGTAACGATGATTGGCGTAAATATAATATCACTTTATTACAGTAAAACAGAGTTTAGAACCGTATATTTGTTACTTCATAAGCAAAAATAATTGTAATAAAATAAAATGGCGAAGGTCAGCAGCGACATCTTATTTTAACAATTTCATGCAGTTTGGCCAAATTGACATGATTTTTAAAAAAGCACATTTGCGTCGTGCTTCGATAAAATGGTAATAAGAAATAACATAAATATTTTTTTCATCATAAACACACAAAAATAATGCAGTCTTTACTTAATGTACATATGAAAAAAGGATATTTGGGAATATTTATACATTTTAACAATATTAAGTCTTAAGATTTCTAATAGCATCAGTTGGCCATCCTGGTAGCATCATGTGATTGTGCGCGTCCAAATAATTATCTCAATATTAAATTACATAAACGTTACTTTCAGTTTCAGCAATAGAGAGTTTTCGGGTAGTTACAAATGATCGCATTGATGAAGTTAAAATATTTATTTATTTGTGGTCCGAAACTATTGAACTTAAGTGAACCTTATGATCTTAACCAAAAATAAGTAGGGGTGTGCGGGATCCCGACGCTTCGGGAAAAAAGTCGGGAAAATAGGCTTCCCGAAATGCCGGGCGGGAATTTTATTACTCCCGAATTTTTTGGGAAACTGTTTAAAAATTTACAAATGTTTACTAATCATGCGAAAATGTTTTCTATCAATTCAAACTGTTTTTACAACAATATCTTTTATGGATTCGTACATTTTTGAAGATTTTCCGTACTATTTAAACGCAAAACATGTTTTAAACGTATGCCGATCGTAGCGACAGCTGTGGTGTGCAGTGAATTATAATCGTTTACACATATCTAATTGGTATATAAAAAACGTACATGGAGTACCTTAAATATTGTATGCGTTCATAAATATATTTCTTCAAGGGTACAAATTTGCAAGATACGTGAATAGTCAGTTATATAACGTTATTGCCGTCACCATCGAATACTTAACCTAAAACCACTGTGTGTCCTTAAACACAAACAAAACACATGCGCAATCCAACCTTTTTGCCAAAGATATAAGAAATACTAGACTTGCGTTACATAACGAAGCGTAACCGTTCTCATTACTTGATAGCAGTGGCGATGTAGAGAACTATATTGGCACTTTGAAAAATATGAAATCACGTAGTTTTACACCACTGCTCACGAGTATCTAAACATCTATGATTTTGCTTTGGGAGAAAAAATTGTTGTTTACTGTTTAGTTTGGCGGGCTTTGTCGGCTGACGTTACGTTATTAAGGCTTGTGCAAAGTATCTGTTCCTATTTTCAATGCCGTTGTATATTAAAACAAACTAGCAGCCTACAAATAATGGAGGTCGCAACCGATCATCTTGTTACTTGTAAACATAAAAGTGTTTGGAAGTATTTTTAACGTCTGACAGACAGTAAATCCCTGGCAAAGTGTGTCTCGTGTGAAAGATTTTTGAGATGCGAGCATGGTAGCACGTCTGGATTACTAACACATCTCAATAAACATCCCTCTATAAAAAAAGAATTTGAGGATGCTAAAAAAAAATGAATTCGCCGCTGAAAAAAGGGCAAGTGAAGCAGACAAAAGAAATAGCAGCAAAAAAAACAACTAACTTTGCAAGAAACGTTTAAATGGCCATGTTCTCATATTAGAATTAAAAATTTGCTTTTTTTTTTAATTTTCCCAATCCCGTCCCGTTTCCCGCGGGAATAATTTATTTTTCCCAAAAATTTCCCGCAGTACAAAAACCTATTCCCGCACACCCCTAAAAATAAGGCTAAACGGAATGTAACTAAATAGTGGTGGATACTTTTTTTTTTAATATTTTGTTTCCTTGCACAATAAAGATTATTCCTAATCCTAAAAGCATTATTTTAAATGCTATAAATCACCATCTCTAACTATGACTTATTTAATCTACTTAATTTTTTTTTGTTTAATACTGAACCATCTTCAGGAATAAAAAGCATTCATAAAAATTAGGGATGGGAAAACCGATTCCCAATTTCATTGATACCTACCGATTCTACTTAAATAATCGATAATCGAGAATCAATGATAAAAGTTGATTCCTGCATGTAGCAAAAAAAAATCATTTCACAACATTGCAAATCTGTCAGATACAATAATTTAACGACTCTTTGAGTGGGGTTATGACTGACTAGACGCATTATAACAGTCATATTTCCCCAAATAAACAATATCTAAAACTTGGGTCGATGTTATAAACAAGTCCAAGTACAAAATTTATTTATAAAAAAATTATCACTGCGTATTAGGAACGGGCGTATTCTTTTCGCGATCGCGATTAAATTACGATAAACGCGAAATCACCGTTAAATACAGTTTTTACGCGAAATCCCCGTAACACAGCGTTTTTACACGAAATTTAGTATTGAAATGCGAAATCGCAATGTTTTTACAGGAAATTTAAATACTGTGTAAAAGACTTGCCTCCTCACTGGTAAACAAACACCGCAACATGGCCGCCACTAAACATTAATCATAAATGCACTAAAGCAAACAAAAGCTTACACACGCTCACGTTATAATGTTAAACCCAAAAATATTGTGTAAAAATACGCAAAACTACGGCGTTTATTTTCCTTTCCGGCATGTTTGGATAGGTATGACAAACAGGCGAAGTTGTAAAGCCTACGCACACCGCTCGGGGCACTGACGTCAGCTTGGCACCGCGACAACGGATAAATACAAAAGCAAGCAGATGATTGGGCGAACGGTGTTTGGAACAGCCTTACGTGAGTGGCCATACCATGTCAGCCGGGGGCGCTGGCATATAGTTGGAACAGCGTCGTAGTATCAAGCAGATTATAACGGGCGAACCAGGTACCAGGCTCTGTACTTTGTCACCCAGCCGTACGTGGCAGCACAAGCATTTTAAAACGCGCCAAAAAGCGGAAAAATGTAAACAAACATTCATTTTCGAATGGTGTGATGATGATTAGTTGGTCAACAGTGTTTTATAGATTTTGTTGGGTCGTTACCACAACGCCGAAATAACAACGAATGAATTTGTGTGTATTTCTTAAATGTAACTTAACGCTGAAATACCACAATCAATTACAACACTTTCATTTGCTAGTTCTCTAGTTGCTTAATTTTGTTACTGTTTCATTTCACAATTTTTTTAGTTAATTTGTACCCTTTTCTAAGTTAGGCAAGTTGTATTACCGAAAATAATTTATACTGCTCAAGGAAAGCTTAAAATTTTTTTTATAGTTTATTCCGTATTACAAAACAAATTTATCTCTTTCTATAGCTTTTTTTTAAATTGTGAAAGTAACTGGCACATATTAATAAACTGCACTCTTAAAACATATCCTCAACATTAAAATAAATAACTTCAGATGAAGAGTTTTAACCAAGAACAGAACATTTTAATAATAAAAACAAAAAATTATGGCCTGCTCAGTGCCATGAATGCCTGTTTGGGGACTACAACAGGGTACTCACCTGGCATCTGGACGTGAGGTGGCGGCCCGCCCGGTCCATCCATGTCGGGCTTCGGCTGCGATGGAGGACCCTGAGGCATGGGTCCGCCTTGCATCGGGCCCGAGTTGGGGGGACCGAGCCCCGGGTTCACGCCAACCGCCTGAGCCATCACTTCCACCTGCGCCAGCACCAACCACAACACCACGGTGAACCACCTTGCATGCACAAACTAAATGTCAATACTACTTCAATTAACCAAAATTTAACTTACTTTAGCATCTCTTCCAAAATGATAGTGTGAAAATCAAACAACAGTTATCAGATTTTAATATCTACACATAAAAACGTCTCAAAAAATTTTTAATAGGTTGGCATGATTCACCAGAGCATTCAAGTAGATAAAATTACTGTATTGGTCCGAAAATAGGCTGACCTTTTTTGCAGTTTTGTCAACCTTGAAATCTAGAGTCGGCCTATAATGGGGCACTAGCCAAAATAGTATAATTAAACACATACATTTTAAGGAGAATCACTTATGGCATAAAAATGTTATCAAATATACAATTCATTGACCTAAAATTACGCCATAGTTACGTGGAATTAGTAATTTTTCCAACTTAGAAATTTAGTAAACACACAACCCCAATAACTAGGGCCTGGAATTTTTCACGATCGCGAATTTTGCGAAAATTCACGCGAATTTTGCATGAAAACGCGAAAAGTAAGTACATTCGCGAAAACCACAACATTTCTATATTACACTGCGAATATATCCCCGAAAAGTACCATTACAGTAGAATCCCGCCGATGCGAGCCCCCTCTGATGCGTCCATTCCGTTTATATGACCGTTTTTTGAGAAAACATGAAAAATTTGAGCAGAGAAAGTCGAAAATTTGAGTAAAATCGGCTGAAAAACAAGTCTGTTACACTTTGTTGGGCTCTATGTGTTCACGTTTATCTTGGCGAGAGCTGTACTGTAAGCAGCCAGGCATACAAAAGACGTCTAAAAATAGATACCACCCCTCTAGACTGTCCACACGGCAGTGTCTAGCCGAGCTGAGCTCGGCGTGTCCACTATCGCACGAAAAGCCGTCTCAGCTGTCATGTTATCTTACCCGCCCGGCGGCTTGACGTCATACGTGACGTGACGCGACGCTTACCTCTCCCATCCCCTGCTAATTCTTCAAGGCTCATCCCTCCCAGAGCCACAAACCATGTAAAAACAATTCCCCCCCTATCCAACTAACATTTCAACACATTCCCTCCCTTATTTCAACCTTCTGCGTGAGAAACTGTCAGCGTGGTTTTTTTTCTCTTTTTTTTTACGCTGCGAAGGGACGTGGAAAAGATAATTGCTTGAGCTGTCAAAATAAACATCGCTGACGGAAAGGGCAGGAGCGCATCCTGTCGGTCTGTCGCTGTGATTATCTACTCCAAAAACATGTCACAGCATTTCAGGATAGCATTGTTCTTATTTCTTTCGTTTATAGCCGAATGTTTTCTACCTGATCCACACAAGGTTAAAGTATCCTTTAACCCAAGTCTTGTGTTTCAGCATAATTACCTTATTTTTACATAAGTCGTGTTCGTGTATGGTTTTGATGCTCAAAATTGATCTGGGGTATAGTTCACACTAAGTTTCTTCTCATTTGTGCGCTGGGGTTTGTTCAAGTGGCAACCCCGTGTTCCTCCACTCCATTAAATACGAGCATATCAGTATCAGAAACATGGGTTTTATTGTACTGACAATAGCACAGTGATGTGCAAATTTTGCAACTGTAAAGTTTCATGGGATAGAAAAGATTTCATTGACAAACACCTAAAGTCGGCTAAGCATGTGGCATTGGCAGCCAAAAAAAAAAAAAGAAAGTTTGTAGTTGCAAACATCTATAGCAACGTGTCTGTTTTGTATAACTGTTTTGGATTTAATTGGCTGTTATTATGCATATTAGCCTATTCCTAGTATACATGGATTGTTTATTAAATATGTAAACTATTATATTCAATAACTGCACAATTTAGTCAACATTTAAAATACCGGTAAAAAATTCCATTGCATAACGAAAATACCGACTTTAAACCACCGCTTTTCTAATTTGAAGGTACCGCTTTTTGCATACTGAAAACACCGAAATTTTCCAGGCACTACCAATAACGTATCATATTTTAAGTTAAGTACACAGATGTGGTAACTTGTAGCACATAGCTATTAAAAGCTCTGTCTGGTTATTTTTGAACTGTATTTAACAGGCTGCTGTAATTTTATTTGCTTGTAAAATATGGTATTTACAGTAAACAATTAGTAAAAACAGCAATTTTGCCGTAAGGTTATTTACCGTAGTATGCTTTATTACTCTTCTACCACAGGAAAATCAAAATAGATTAATGGCACAGTGTTGGCAACTTGTAGTTGCGACACAAATAAACAAATACCGGTACATACCAACAGTAACAAGAACAATAAAAACCTATTTGCAATATTGGCTGTTTTATGGTTGATTCATACACGTTTTACATGAAACCATTTTGGGTTTTTTACGTCAAAATTAAACGTACCGGTAAATGTTTTTATGTCACAATTTCTATGAACTTAGAAAATGTAGCCATTGCCGTATAAAATGATGGCACCACTACAAAAGAATGTGAAGATAAACGGAAACACAGGCCTATGCCTATGTAAATATGAAATCTCAAATATTTTGGTAAGTACGAATAACACATTTTGTCAGTTTAATAAATACTAACTTAGTTGAAGTGTTACTGTGGTAATATGCTGCTGATAATCATTTAAGTTAGTTAAAATTTATTTTTCCCTGATTTTGAGTGTGCTGTAGAAGGGGTCAGCCTATTTTCGAGGTCGGCCTATTTTCGGACCAATACGGTATCATTTTAAAAAGGATAGAAAGTAAACCTTCAAATAGTACTTATAATTATAACCCATTATAGTAAAAACCATGTATTAAAATTTAAAATAAAGGCATATAACTGAATAAATTAAAATAGAAATAATCGTACCTGTTCTTGAGTGATAATTTTCACATTTGGGCCATCTGGTTTAGTCCACGTGGTTTCTCTAGTACGTGCGTTGTAAAAATAAGACTTTCCTTCGCCGGTCTTCGTTTCCACCCATATTTCACCCGTGAGATCCACCCCTGGTCCAGGCATCATATTCTGCTAACAAAAACTAACATTCATAACTTCGAACCAGAATGTTTGTTATTACTACATACATGGGGTGGCAAAACTTATTTTTGTACAGATACCTGCATTACAGTAGAACCCTGTTATAAAATAAAGTACCTTACTTTACACTTTAATTTTTTCATATAAGTATATTTTTTCAGATCTCTAAAATATAATCTACCAGTAATAACAGTATAGATGAAGTGCTTTCATTGTAAATTTTTAAACCCTTTGGTTTTTGTAAATAAGTACAGTAAACTATCAATTATCCGGGACTGAATTATTCGGTTTTCGGGTTATCCGTGCTTAAATTTAGTTTACTTATTGGTTTTTTGTATCCTTAAGCTGTAAAAAAAATATGGCATCCCTCTGGCAGACTTCTTCCCTTGGCCGTTCTATATTTAAACCAACCTGTTACCATTCCCGGAAGCTGTTCAGCCCAACCCTTCCTGTCGCCCACCTCTCAGCTGAACCTTTGTCACACTTTAAACCTGAAGGGGATTCGTCTCTTTGTCTTGTTTCTTTCACATGCCATTACGCTACTTTCCGCCCACTTGTTGGTCTGACTGGCACCGTGAGTGACGTGACTGGCTGGCATTCAACTGGAGGATGGAACACAGAACAAATTTAAAAACTAACTTCTTAGAATTTGTGTGACAGTTTGAGCAATCTTATTTTGATTTAACTTTCCCACTTCAGCCATTCTAAATGACAGTGAAATAGCATGTACATGGAGGCAATCTTCACATGTCTATCATGATCGGTTTTCTTGACACCTTGTGCTATTCATTTACCATTATTTTGTCGAACTATTACATTTAAATTCCTAGACCGGTCACATATTTTTCTGATTTTTACAGAACACTATAATCCATTGACTATGCTGGGTTGTCCCAGTTTTCTCTGATCCTAAGACTTCCTGCATTAATATTGATTTTTAACACATTTTCATAAAACATACAAGGTATTTGATTGTGAAACTTCAGAAAAATTTATTTTTGATGCATATTTATTCAATTAAAAGAGCTATACAAATTGCCTTCTACATGTAAACATGTTATTGTGTACATTTATACATGTAATTTAATATTTTATTTAAAAAATATAATAAAATAATTTACACCTTTATTTTTATGCCAGGTTGCATTCAAGGATGAATAAATTTGTAACATAAGTATCAATTTCCATATCTACATCTATGGTGTATTATTTTCCTAATTTTTGGTGTATGGCTCTGTTCAAGAAGATAAAAAATTCACGCAAGATTGTTACGAGACTGACTGTTGCCACTATTTTAACAGTTGCAGTTAAAATAAATACATACATTCCCTCCCTGATTTCACAAAAGATATATACAAAGCATTAAATTCAGCCAATCTTTTTAATACCTGATGAACCAATTTCAAGACTTATTAAAGACATGTAAAAACTATCTTATTACAAATTTTTTATATTCGTGTCAATTTCTTCTTAATTACACAAGCAAAAATTAAAGTAATTAAAAAAGATCAAATATTCATAGGAACGTGAAGATTTTTCAGTTACAAAGATGAATCCTGTTCAGAGATATTTCTACATGATTCAATTGGACAGTATCCAAGTATTATTATTTAATGTGAGACAAAAAAATGAAATGAGGCATCAAAAAATGAAATGTTATTTAGCCAAAGGCAACATTTCAGTTTCGAGACTTCCGGCACAGTTTGCATTTATTTTGAGACACTTTTGTTATCTGTAGACACCTTTGAACTATGTGCCGGAATGTAAGAGACAAATTTTTAAAAACACTAACTATAAATATCTCGCTGCAGTTTGAATGATTAATTAAAGCTGACTCATGCCTCTCCCTGTCTCGTCTACTACAACCCACCGGCATGTTGGGAGGAGGGCCTGGACTGCCCACATTGTTCATGGGTGGCTGTTGCTGCTGGTGGTGTTGCTGCTGCGGAGGCTGCTGCTGCTGCTGCTGCTGCTGCTGTTGCTGCTGCTGCTGTTGCTGCTGCTGCGGAGGTGGGCAGCCCATGGGCGGTGGCCCATACGGCCCCGGGCCTGGACCCCCCGGGCCAGGTCCCGGGCCCCCGGGGGGTGGCATGCCCATCGGCCCCATCATGTGGGGCGGTGGCTGCAAACCCATCACAACTACTGAACTGGCTGGTCACACTACCAGCACACACATATCTACCATTCTCAAAAAAAAAAGTTAAGGTAGTATTTTACATTGCATTTTAACAGTGAAAGGACTTTAATTTGACACATTCCGTCATGCTGGTTAAGCCATTTTTCCTAAATTACTCAATGTCAATAAAGATTAAAAGGGAATACTAAATGTGAGAAGTAACCAGCTAGAAAGTAGGAACCACTGTACTCCCAATTCCTCACTGAGCAAGACTAATGCGTTCCTAAAAATGTTTGTGTTATCCGAAATTGTGTATTATGAAGCATTGGTCTCCATAAATAGCAGGGCTAATTTTCTTAATGTGTTCCAAAATGTGCAGGAAAATATTCTTTACGTATTATAAATGCGTAGAATAACACTTAACGAAAAATATGTCACACCATGTATCTTTATAAGCCTACCATTGAATAATTTTTAAGACAAATATGACGCCACGTAACAGGAGACAGTTATTGTTAGTCGGCTGGTTGCCTTGCCTGCCCGAGCATTAACTTCAACTCGCAACTTGTCCTTTCCGCAAATTTTCCAAATCATCCTTTACTGGCAGTGAAACTGATATTACTGTCTGAATATTTACATTTTAATTTTTCAAAAATTAAAGTGCTTATTCGTGAATCACCGCTTGGTTCACACCAATTCTGTCAGGCCCGTGATTTCTATGCAACATTCATTTCACAACATTTTCCACATGAATCATCTGTTCATTTCTGTTCCGGTATCTAATAACAAATATATTCCCACTAGTAAAACCAACAGCATCAGACCTATTTAAATGTTTGATAGAGTCCTTATCTTGTATGATTGTGCGCACATTTGACTTGCTTAAAATTTAAGTGCAACCAACATAAGTGTGGCCTTCATGACATTCTAATTGCCGTAATACTTCTAGTTTTGTCTCTAATACTTGAACATTATGTATTATGCTCTAACTAGGAAGCCATGATTCCACTATGATTCCAACTGCAGGTGCTTGCGCACATACAATTAACAGCAGACGAATGGGCAGATGTTGCTTTGCAGGTTCCTACCACTGGCTAGACTGAGTTCACCACAGCCCGGTCTGTGGCTGGGCGACAACAGTACAGAACGGCAGCATACACGCAGTTGTAAAAACATTTAGTCCTTTACACTCCATAGCCGCAACTTAAATTGCCATAGCTTATGTTTGTACAACAGCCGATAACGTAGTCAGACCTGTGCGCGCATCTTTTCCCCCCTCATATGGCTAACTGTATCCCACTGCACATCTGTTGTTTACCGAGTTGAAGCAGACTTCGTGGTGTCATGCCCAACTTTTATTTTGCCTGTGACGATTTCGTGCTAACTAAAATTTACAGACTTGTTATTCAAGAACGGGGGCAGTAAAATTAACATTATGCTTAATCTGAAGATGTGCTAAGTGAGGGATTGTTGTACTGAAATATAACCAGACAGTAACGATAAACTATGAAGAAATTAAAAATGCAGAAAGTGTAGTAACGCCACATGGTGGCCAAGGACAATGCCCAAAATCCACCAGGTAAAGTCTGAAAGCAGTGGCTTAATTGGTGTCAGATTACAGAATGTGCAGAAAATCACAGTTTACCACATTAAAGACATTCACTGTAATTGGGATTTCAATCTTTTCAATAGCACGATCATTATAAAGACTACAACAAACAATGCAAGGAAATTTACGAAGAAATCTACCATGACCTATGGCAAAAAACCAACTCATGCCATTGGCCTGAGAAAACAAACCATCATGATAGCTAGACTGGGATTTTGTGGGATATTTAAGTCTGTAACATTGGCCGCATTGGAGACTTGTGGACAGTTGGGAAAAGATGGCTACATAGCTTGATCAAATGTAACTGTAGTTGGTGATTTACGAAATAAAAATGTAACACGTGGCGACGAGGATGGGATGTTGTGCCGGAAAGAATAATCCGTTTATTCAGCGTTGTTAAAATGGGAGGTTTCAAAGTGGAAAATTTTGTTTGCAGCGAGGATTCGTGGGAATTGTACGCTGAGCGGCTGGAACAGTGTTTTATTGCCAATGGCGTCAGTGATAAAGAAGAGGACCAAGCGAAGCGGCGCACAAATTTGATATCGTCATTAGGCAAATAAACATACGAAGTCTTACGGAATTTGTATGAACCAAAGAAACCTCAGGACGTGAGTTACAGGGAACTTTTGAAGTTGTTGAGTGATCCATTATTCTCCCAAGCCATCGGTCATAGCTGAACGGCACAATTTCCACAAGCGTGTGCAACAAGATAGCGAAACAATTTCTGACTTTGTGGTTGGGTTACGGAAATTAACCAGGTATTGTAATTTTGGGACGTTTTTAGATTCGGCTTTGCGTGACCAATTTGTGGTCGGGGTAAGAGATAAACATATAACACATAGGTTATACTTGGAACCAGAAGACATCACGTTTGAGAATGCCGTAGCACTTGCAGCTGCGTATGAAGCGGCTATGGATAATGCATCTTTAGGTGTGGCAGATTTGAAGGTTAGTGAGGTACCTTGTCAGACACCTCCAGTGACCGAGGCCGTAAATGTAGTCAAGTTTAGGCCCAGGAAGGTAGATGAAAAAGGGTTAGGAACAGTGAAATGCTTTTGCTGTGGTAGGGCTAACCATGTGGTGAAAGATCATAAATTTAAGAGTTATAGGTGCAACAATTGTAAACAGCTGGGTCATTTGCAGCGCATGTGTCCAAATCAAGCGATGTCAAAGAAGGGTGAGTCGAGAGCACACAACTTTGTGGTACATGATGGTGCAGAGAACCAAGTTGGCCTCGTAGATCGGTGGGAAGGTGAGTTCACATCAGTGTTTTGTATATCAACTGGAACAAAACCAAAGCCATGGGTAATACCTGTTTTGGTTGGGGAAGTACAATTAGACATGGAAGAGGACAGCGGTGCTGCTATATCCGCCATATCAGAACATACCTACAAACAATTGTTTGCAACCCATCCCTTGAGGCCTACCAATGTCAGATTGAAGTCTTATACAAATGAGGTGATGAGTCCGTGTGGTACGTTGAGGGTGCCCGTGAAAGTAAAGGGACAGCCTGAGATTGCAGAATTAGATCTTTTTATAGTACCAAATGGTGGTCCACCCTTGCTAGGGAGAGACTGGTATGATGCTTTACATTTACCACGACCACACTTGTATCATATCGAGACATCAGAGAAGCAAAAGTGGGAGTTGTTTAACAGCTTGGTAAGGTGATATCCACTGGTTTTTGATGAGGGCCTGGGAACATTTACTGGTGGGCAGGTCTCCTTACGACTAAAGGAAAATGTCCCTCCTGTGTTTTTGCCTGCCAGGACCCTTGCGTTCGCACTAAAAAGCAAGGTGGACACGGAGCTAGACAGACTGTTAGGGCTGCACATTCTGCACCCCGTAACATTCAGTAAATGGGCTACACCGATTGTGCCAGTGGCAAAAAGTGATGGCAGTGTACGCATATGTGCTGATTTTAAAATAACTGTAAATCCTGGATTAGTAGCAGAGTATTACCCACTACCCAGGATGGAAGAGCTGTTTGCAAAGTTGAAGGATGGTGAGGAATTTTCTACAGTATATTTGTCTCAGGCATTTCAGCAGTTAAAGTTGGATGAGGCATCTCAAGAATATTGTAATGGTAATGGTAAAAATTTTATTAATTTTTAATATGAAATTTGTTTGAGTGATGAATAAGAAATTTAATTAAAGATTTGGTGCTAAGGGGGGGAGGGGGGGTGTTGAATCCCTAAAAAAAACCCTGGCTATGCCCCTGAATTGCAACAGTTCCATAGATTAAGCCATTATGTATCATGTGGAAAAGTGATTCTCTTGTGGTAGTGAGTGATTTAGTAGGATTAAGTTATTTGAAATGAGATATTAGGTGAGTAGGTTTATTACCTATCAACTCCATGCTCTCTGAATAGTAGGTAATTGCTGAAAGCATCCAGATTAATGTGAATTAAAAGCAAAGAAAGAATACTTGTAAAATATAAAACAATGTCTTCCTAACCTAAAAATCTTAATTATGGCAAAATTACTAACACCATTTCATCAACTCTGTGGTCATCAACTCCATGGAATGTCCTGGCGATGGAGTTGATGAACTGCATGGAGTTGATGTATACAATACATTCCCTACTGTTTGTTTGGAACATATTAAATATTTAGGCTTTGCAGAACATAATAT
This sequence comes from Bacillus rossius redtenbacheri, assembly GCF_032445375.1. Lineage (NCBI taxonomy): Eukaryota > Metazoa > Arthropoda > Insecta > Phasmatodea > Bacillidae > Bacillus > Bacillus rossius. The sequence continues at coordinate 75,826,863 of NC_086332.1, forward strand.
TATGTACCATTGTATCTATTGTTAGCATAAGCAATCTAGTTGAATATGTTCTCTAGAATGTGTAAATTGTAAGAAAATTAGCACAGCATTGTATTGCTACTTCCATTGTACACTAACATTATTTTTCCTATGAAAACATATTTAAAGTATGTTTCTACTCACAAATAGTAATTTTATAACTAACTCAAATTTATTTCCTGTATATCACTTGGTATCTTCTACTGAATAGAGTTGGACAATGATGTTCAAGAGTGTACGTAATGATATTGAAACATGTAGGTACCTACCGGTACTCAACCTGACTTCAATTGAGAAGTTAGCCACAGCATACAATAAATTTAACTTCATGTAGCTTAAATATTTCTGATTTTATAATTTGACAATGTCAGATCATTTCTTGAGCCAAGTGAGCTAGTAGTTAGTAAAAGGTTACATTTTTGTTTCAGGTTTGTTAAAAATATAAGAAGAACCTAGAAAAACATGACAAAAACCAATAAAAAAAACACAGAAATCAATTGAGGATAGGCGTAAGAAAAAGAGAGAAACAGAGAGAAAACGAAGGGAACATATCAAGAACAATCCAGACTTATATGAAGAAGTAAAACGAAAAGAGAGGGAACGATATCACAAACTTAAACAAGAAGGGAAAATTTTAACGATTTGTGAGCTGTCCAATAGAGATAAAAGAAAAAAAGAAATATGTGGAAACAGTCTGCAAAGAAGTACAGAGAAAACCAGAAAAAAGAACAAAATGTTGGTGACTTTAAATGAAACCAGTCCCCCTAATAGTCCATCTGTGTTACAAAATAGTGATCACTGTGTACGTTGCCCCAGTACATCATCTGCCACAAGAACATTATCAGAATGGAGAAAAGTAAGGAGAGACAGAGCAAAAGCTTAAAGAAAAATAAGTAAACTAGAAAAAGAATTAGCAAAGTTCAAATCAAAATACAATAAATTTAAAACAAGGTATTATAGAGCTGTTCAAAAACAGATACAGTTTGTTGTTTCTCCTAAAACGAATGCAAAGAATTTTTTTTCTGGGCAGTGTCTAAAATGTTCGTCGTAAGCTAGCTTTAACAAAGCATTGTTAACACAAATAAAAGAAAAATATAAAAATAAAACGAATCTTCGGAAATGTAAGCAGTAGTTTGCAGGGAAAATTCTCAAGAAATATAGGTGCTTGAAGTACATGAAAGATGTATTCAGTTACAAAGTACTTAGAAGCTCTCACAACGAAACACCACATTCTAAAGTTTGCACTCAGATAGTATCAATTAAAAGAGATATTCAAAATTTTCTCGAAGTTGGTGAATGTAGTAGGTTATGTCCCGGGAAGAAAGATACCATAACTCGAAATGGCAACAAGAAACAGAAAAGGTACTTGAATAATTCTTTGCTAAACTTGCACGAACAATTTTAAACTATGAACACTGAATATGCTGTAAGCTACTCTACTTTTTGTAAGCTAAGGCCATTCTGGATTGTGTCAGCAAAGGCAACTGACCGTGATATGTGTGTGGGCATGCTGCATGAAAATGTACGCTTACTTGTGTCAAGACTGTACAAATTAAAAATTATTGCTCAGGATACACCTGATTCATTATGTCAGAGTTTGTGTTGTAATGAGGAACAGATCATGGAGAAATGTTTGGAAAGAATATGTGCAGATTGCAAAGAGAAGAAAATTGTGTTTTCAAATTTTGCAAAAGAAGATACTGTGACTTATGAGAAGTGGATCATAAAGAAAGACGTGATTGTTGTTGGAGGAAAAACCAAAACCTGTACGAAATATAAAAATGATTCCCTTCAGTGCTCATTGGGTGATTTAGTCTCTGAATTAGAGGGCATTTTCCCGAAGTTCATGTCCCATGTAAATAACATGTGTCACCAACACAGAGAAATGGCCAAATTGAAAAAAAATTTGCCCCCTAATTCCACAGTTATTCACATGGATTTCTCAGAAAATTATAACTGTAAAGTATCCCAAGAAATCCAAGCATTTCATTTTGGTGGCTCACGCGAGCAAGTCAGTATCCACACTGTTATGGTGTACTACAGGAACGAAACATCTGAACTACCGATGAAGAAAGCATATTGTACACTGTCTGACAGCTTGCTGCATGATCCTGTCGCTATTATGGCTCATCTACAACCAATATTCACAGAAATCAAACAACTTGCACCAAGCATAACAAGTCTACATTTTCTTAGTGATGGACAATATAGGAACCGCAAAATGTTTGCACTTATTGGTACATACATTGCCAGTTGCTACCCAGTAGCTGAAAGTATTACATGGAATTACAGCGACAGTGGTCATTGGTAAAGTGCTCCTGATGGTCTGGGTGGAACACTAAAGCGCACAGCGGATTACCTGGTAGCTCAAGGAAAGGACATATCTGACTTCAGTACACTTGTGCATGAGTTGACAGACAATGTGAAAGGCATAACAGTGATAAGTGTTCCGAAGGAATGTATCGAGCAGTTCTCGAATACTTTGGATCTTCGTACACCAAAACCTTTCAAAGAGACTCTACGAGTTCACCAAGTAACATGGGCACGGAATGAAGCAAATTCCAGACTACATTTCCGAAGGTTAAGCTGTTTCAGATGTCGTCCATCACATTGTTCACATTATGACATAGGATATCTTGATATATTCAATGATGATGGGAAACCACCAGAAATAAATCATTGTATCCTTTTACTCATACTGTACCTAATTTTATAATGCAAGCCCTAAGCTGCGACTGATTGTGTGCATAGGGACTGAAAAATAGTAGCGTTTTAATAATTGGCTTGCACATTTTTACACGAGCTAGGCGAGTCTCAGAGCCAGTAAAAAATTACTAACAGACTATTATACATGACTGATTACAAATAGAAACAAGCTGGATTATCTACCAATAATAAAACATAGTGGATTCAATAAGCAAGTGTGAAGGTTAGCCAACTGCAACAAATCATCAAATTCATTAAATTTTCCAGTCCCTATGACATGAGATATGTTATGAAAGTTTGTGTTGTGGGTGCGATGTTTGTAATTTGCAGGCATGCATTCATTTTTGTTTGCATCAAACACTAGCAAGTGGCAAATAATCATTCTTTAACATTCATGCAGCTTCTCTTCCTCAGAAGTGATTGTGAAATATAGTGATGTGTACAGCAGTGATGATTCAGAGTGTGAGGAAACAAAAGGAACACTTCTAAAGAAGATTTATGATGAAGATGACTTAGTGAACACTTTGTTGTTGTTGAATACAAATCCAAGAAAAGTGTTAAGAACTACATTGGGATGGTTCTCTCGAAGGAAATGGGTAGCTTTTGTGTGAAATTTTTGTGAATCAACTGATGGGACATTCTATTTTCCTGAGACAGATGACACTGCACTGGTTGATGGTTCTGACATTAGACAAGTGATTGATGCACCAGAACTAAATTGAAGGCAAAACTATGCCTTTAAAAACATTGATACACAGTTTGTGAATATGGGTTGACTTTTTTATTACTTTCACTGCTATTGTGTTGAAGGCTAATGTGTCATTCTTAAATGTTTTGAAATTAATGATTAACTAATGTTTAGCTAACTTTCACAGTGTAAGTTATGTGACATTTAAAAAGTTCTTGATGAACCAGAACTGAAACTGTTGAACCAGTTAAAATTTTTAAGCTGTTTATAAGTAGGCCCTACAGGGTATTATTAAAATGGTACCAAATTTTGATTTAACCTAATATATATAATGGTATATTTTCAGTAATTTGAAGTACCTAAATATACGGTGATTTCAACTCCATGCCATGGAGCATCAACTCTGTGCCAAGCACACTTGTATTACCCGACATAAAATGATAAATATTAATCGTTGATTACTGCTGCTAATTGGGTGATGTGACTAACTTTTTATTTTTGAGAAGTAAAAAAAAATCATACAAAGAAAAAACCATTTTCATTTTTGTTTTATGTGGTCAGGTCACTTGTCCCTTATCTTGAGATTGACAACCACCCCCCCCCCCCCCCCCCCCGTTAAAGCTATACTGATGTGCCAGATTAAATACCTTCCGGTTTGTAAAACTTTTTCCATACATGTAGGAATTAAGTTCTGCACTTACGTCTGTTCTACGCTACCTGGTCGAAACTTACCATTCCCGGTGGAGGAGGGCCCATCATGTGGTGGGGGTGCATGCCCGGCGGGGGCATGGGACCCCAGTTCGGGTCAAACGGCGGTGGCCCACGAAACCGCGGCCCCCTCGGTCCTCCGAAATGCGGTGGTGGTGGGCCCCTGAACGGCGGACCTCTGGGTCCGAACCCTCTCCCACGAAACCTAGGCGGGGGAGGCCCATGTCCTGGCGGTGGTCCCCGCGGTGGTCCAAAGTCATGCCCCCCTCTGCCCCCCCTGCAGCAACACACAAACATCTTTATTATGTACCATTAAGATTAAACAATAATTTATTATACAAAAAAGTACAATTGTTAGAGTGGTGCTTCTAATTTTGGTTTGATTTCATACGGATTTATTTTCCTTATTTTTTTACAATGTCATAACTAATCAGGCATTTTCATTATTTTATAAAATCTTGATTTGATTACAATAATAAGTTTAACTATATTAATGATATTAATGATTTTACTTTTCTCTAATTTATCTGTATGTTTTTTTTCTTCATTACATATTATATTACTTTAGAAAAAATTTAAAAATGACAAAAAATTGCTTATTGAACATAATTATGTTACTTGCAAGTATACACTAGTGGACGCAAAAGGTTGGCAATGTACATAACTCGGAACAAGGGTTTGAAAAAAAAACATTAACAATCACCAAACCACTTGGATTTTTTTGTTTAAAGCAGGTTTTTTTTTGGTTTATTTTATTATTATTAATTTATTATTTTTTTAGATTAATTTTTTAGGTTTCAGCATGTTAAAAGCTATACAACATCCTACTTTCTGCCACTCATGTTGAACCAAAAAAAGTTATATCAAAGAACTTAAGTCCACCAAACCTGCACATCTGAATGGGAAAACCACAGAAAGGGTATTTCCCCACAAGAGGATTCTCCATAGAATGGGTGTTTCTCATAGAATGAGATTTACAGTAGTCAGGAATTTCCCACAGAATAGGAATTAACTATTTAAAATTTTTAATTTTACATAAGTATTTAGCTGGGTGGCTGTACAGTTTGTTTGTATATATGTATATATTAGTATTAATTGACTTGTTCTATATCCCGGAGTCCTTACCTCCATTTGGGATCTACAGAACAAAAATTGAATAAATAAATAAAATAAGAATAAATTAAGACTTTTCTGATAATTTAAAATCTAAGATTGTGATTAGTATATAACTTTTTGCACCTGTAAATCAAAGAAACATTAATGAAGACTCTTTTGTTGTTATTAGAGTGGAATTAGATCTTCCATTAAAATTAAGATATTCTATTTTAAAAAACATTTTTAAAAAAATTTATAAAAACTACCTGGAATTAACCATGCTTAAACTGTGGTTTAAATCAGCCAATCCTGTTCAGGACTGTATTAGTTGAAGAATTGAGGTAGTAAATGCTGAAGTGAGCATTAGAAACCCTAGGTAGTCACATCCATAGAACAAAAATGGAGTTATAGAAGTGTGACTCTTACAGTGGAAATAAAACTATGTTATGTGTGACATGTGATGCTATCTGTTGGTTGGGCCCATAACTACTAGCAAAAAAAAAAACTATGATGGGAGGTTTCTATACAATAAAATGTTATGTTAATTTAACTACTTGACAACTAATTGCTTAGTAAGAGAGATTTCAACTGCATGAAAAACACTTAATGCAGTTTTGTAATAAAAAAGCATGTTCTATATAAATTAGTAAGACATGCAAAATTTCTGGTATGCCACAATAACTACCGAAATAAAGTGACTTCATTCTCACTGATGTTTGCCTGATAAAAGTGTATGCATTACTTTTCACAATCAATGTAGCTATGTTAGTAATTAATATATTATGAAAGCTGCCATCTAGTGGGAGGGGCCCAAAATTACTTCAAAAAAACTAGGTCTCAATCTCTCCCCCATGGTCGCATATCTGCTAATACTGCAAGCTCTATCTTCTCCCCCAGGGGGCTGTAAGTCACTTTCCCCTTCAGTCAGTCTCACCATGTATGCATGTGTGCTTCAGTATCTATGCTGTAGAGTCTCACCCACAAAAGTGTGTGTTTAACCCCCTACAAGTGAGAAGCAGCTGCATAAGTAAACTATGTCTCCAATTTAAGATATAGTGATACCTGCTAAACACACAGAAAAATGTCAATCTCGTCTGTAATTGAAAGTAGTAGTCTCATTATTGGAAATTGGCAACCATTGCAGATCCTTGAAAATATTAATACTGTATTACAAAATTACTTAACTCAGAAGGAAATGAAGCTAACATAATTCATTCAGAAAACAACTGCTTTATAATTTTCTATCTCAAACTGCACAGAACTTGACATTATTGTAAGTAAAAGAAAATTTTGGTTATAAATTACTTATTTAAAATATGGGATTATGTACTAGTTAAATACAGCTAACATTAAAATGCTATACCATTGTGGTACTGCAAATTGATGAGACAGTTACCAATACAAGTGTGTTGAAATCTTTATGTTAAATATCAATTAAGAGTCTATAAAATCCTCTACTTAAAACACTTGAATATCAGCATTTCAAAAGTTACTCAGCTTAGTTAAGTCGATAAAGATGTTATTTAATAATAGTGTTACAATATCACTGGTATCCTCCAAGAATATGGGAAAAAATGTAAGGTTGAATCAAAGCACTTAAATAGCTGTAAAACAAATTAGAATCTACTATGAAGAATTAAAACAGAAATTAAAATGATACTTCATTTGAATTTTAACTAACTTATATCACTACTCAAAATTACACACAATACATTATAACCCTAAACAGCAATATTACAAAATGTACCTTATTTACATACCACATTTACAATATGGTTTCGTATTTCCTACATTAGGAAATGATAGTTATCATCTAGCGTTGATGACTGTGATATGGGGCTCTTTCCCACACCAACACAGTGATAGTACTGGAATCCGTCGAATTTTGAAACAGGACACGATGATTCTCAGAGTGCCAAAATCCTTCTACAGAAGCGGTAGACCATTCAGGCTCCGGAACTCTGTTCGGAGGCTGTCGACGATTCACCGAAGTAACACCGTCCTCCAATTTTTCACTAGTCGAAGTCAGTTCTTAAATCTTATAGCAAACCTATAATAACTGGGTTTCGACGTGGTCCATCTTGATAATTCAAATATTACATGAAACCAGTGAAGTCATATATTTGTGCAAAAATAGTTCATGTAACTGTTTCCACTTCCAATGCAGTTAATGATCAACACTAACCATGGTTCTGATCGACGTCAGTTAAAATAGTTCACTTATTGTGACTCAAAGTTCATTTCCCCACAAATATAAATATATCTTCTGGATATCAACACACAATGCTCAATTATAATTCCAGTGGTTTCGTAGACAGTTTATTGTAGTTAAAATTAATATATCGTAGTACTGAAGCTCATTCAAGACAAAATGCTTCCGCTTATGTCAAATGCTAAAGCAAGACCCTCTGTTCCAAACAAAAATCTTTCAGTCCATCGTCTTTTTTTTTCATGCTAATAAATTCCTAACATAACAACGCTCATTGAGCAATGCATTACACTACCACAAATTATAATTTTGCAAAGACAAAATGCCTTACAAGTATTTACATCATATTGTTATAGTTAAATAAAAAATCAAAATGCATCATTTTTCTGTGTAGATGTTTCTCCACGATACTGAGTTTTAACAACAACAAAAAAAATTCCAAGTGTCAAACATTACAATAATGAAAAGAGTGAAATGTAATTAAAAATTTTAATAACTGGGAAAAAACTGTGTACAACACAAATGAAGTAAAATGTAGTGTACAACAATTAGCTCAATCAGTTTTGCAGGACCCAGGTCAGAACATAACTTTGAATGTGATTAAGGAGTCAATGGTTCTTATAATCCGCCAAGAAAATGTTCACGTAAATGATCTACTTTAGCATCTGACTATAAAATGTTAATCTGCGCAATGTACTGCACTGTTATCATGTCCATCTAAACTACATAAAACTGTCAGTCTGAAAATAAAAACCAGCTTATTAAAATTCTTAAAACTTTGAAATTGTATGTATGTACGTATGTTTGTACTCATGTGTGTGTGTGTGTGTATGTATATATGTGTGTGTGTATGTATGTATGTGTGTATATATGTATATATATATATATATATATATATATATATATATATATATATATATATACACACACACACACACACGTGATTGTGATCACCCACATAAATTATGATTAAAATGCAAAGATACTGGTTTTAAGACATTGAGGTACCATACAGTACAAAAAAATTACCGTACTTTTATGTAAATAAGGTTTTTTTTTTAATTTCCCTGTTATTCCTGGCTTTTAAGACCCCTTTTCAATTCCCTGAGTTTTCCCTTCTGAACCATGACAGGTATACTTTGGTAACATACTTCTACTGACAATAACACAACTTACATCAAATTTAAACTAAAAGCAAAAGAAGGTCAATAAATAAAATCACAAGTTTACAATACTTCAAGTGTGATTGTTGTCTGACATGTAGTATTAATTTATTTGTTATTATTGTCTCATAGATAGTCTATGATTCAGTTCTCGTTTACACTTGGAAAGTAAATTTCCATAATTTTTTTGTGCATATTTTAAATCTTTTTTAAAATTTTGTTCATGCTATTATAAAAGAAATTAGCCTAAGTACATTAATATTAGAATCAGTGTCCATAGTAGAAGCTTAAATTTGAAGAAACAGTATATTAAAAGATTGTGCAGCCATCTAGAATAAGTATAGAAACAATTAGCAAATGTGTTCCTGTGCCAAGTATTGTATTACTGAAGCTTATTTATCAATTATTGGCTATTTCTGTGATAAAAATTGTTCTTAATGTTTTTGTGATACTTTTAGATTCCTTTATTTCTTCAAACAAGTAAACATAATGTGCCTTTGCATGAAGGGTTAGCATGAGCATAATATTTATAGACCTACATGTATAAATCTACTCTAGTATAAAGGAATTTTAGAAACATCATATACTGCTTTTAAATATTATAAATGGCTTGAATTTTAACTATTTTTCTAGGTCTCCTTCAATATTAGCATTCATCTAAATTATTTCCATCCCTAATTGTAGTGAGCTGAAAGTTTTCAAGCATTTATAGCAAAACAAAAACAGGAATTATCCCTTTGCCACAATCAGGTGAGCATTATACAATAATATAACTTTTATTAATTTAATAATGATAGTAAATACTTCAAATACATTTTTACACAACCTTTCATAACAAACTGACTTATGTCAACTTATTTCCATGTGTGTCCCTGTCAAAACTAACACCAAGTGCATGATATATCCCACAAACAGGCATTCAGACAAACAAAGTAACCAGCAAGTGTCTAGGTTATGGTTATGAAGAAATCATTATCAGTATTTCAAGCCTTAAAAGTTAAATGCTCCAATTATAAGATAAAAAATACAGTTAATGCATGAAAAAAAGCTGACAAGTTTAAAAGTGATTGTGTTTATGTAGTAGCATTGAAAGCCCTTACCCTCTCAACATACAAAACATTTGTATAATTAATTATTTTAGGTTTTTTTAATAATTTTCAGTACCTGTTAAGTTTTCGGTTTCAATGTAAATAATGGCAGATTGAGTGTCTCAAGAGGTAGTCATATATTAGCAATGTTTTGTTTTGCTCTTATTTATCACTAGTTCATGAATGTTTGTTAATTTGTTTAATTTACACGTTCAAAGCTGCTAAAGGTCATTAGTACCTACTGGGTGGTTGGTGAAGTTTGCAGGTGTAATAATATAGTTTTCTTAAATTGTTTTGTTGTTATTCTTTGTCTAAAAGCATGATCTAATGTGACTGTAAATATATCAGTGTTACAGACAGTGGCTGCGGTCCGGGCGACACCGATTTATTAACATTTTCGGAAATGTTATTTAGAATTTGTTAACTGCATTGTCTGTGTTAACCCCATAACGACGCAAACGTGAGTCGTTTCATTGTCATCCAAGGATGAAAGTTCTAGGCTTGTACCATGAGTACAAGCCTAGAAGTGTAAAATCAAGGGATTTAACAACAGTAATAAATAACCTTTTTATCTGAAATTTTGGTACCATTTTAAAGTAAATTGTTTATTTGAAGCAATGAACTTTTTTTTTGTGAGTTCTGTAAACTCTGGAATAGTGTTGTGGTCTGCAAATGGCGGCCTTTCTGCTGATGTTAATTTTTGGTAAAAGATAATAAAAAGCAATAAAAATCTGTCATTGTTTTCGAGAGACTTTATTTATTTTTCACTAGTTCATGTATGTCGGTTTAATTTACACGTTCAAAGCTGCTAAATGTCATTATTACTTATTGGGCTGGTTGGTAAAGTTTGCAGATGTTTGTTGTCAAAAAATTCATCAGCAAAAAATGGTGGAAAATAGACATAGAAAACTTTGCACTGAAGACAGAGGCATTCACAAAAGAAAACATACCTCTAAAAAAAATTGGAAGATCCAATACATTGTTGTTAATACATTGAAAGTAACAAGTTTATCTCAATGAGTGTAAAATTTTGTCGAAAGTGAAACGTGATTATAAAATCCTTATTATAAATCTACACAATATTAACTAATTCATTTTTATTTGAAATTTGTTAATAATTAAGATTGCAATGATCCTACACATATTAACAAACACTGAAAAAAAAAAACGAGTAAACATTGTGTATTTGTAAAACAAAAAATTATATACCGTAATCTTCTTTCAGTTTTAGGTGGTAGAGATTTACCATGTGTAAAAACACACCTCACTTGGCAGAAACCCACTTGTGATAAAACCACATATTATAAGGAAATAATAATGATTTGCAATATTGTTTCAACTGAGTACAGCAATGTTTGATGTTGCAAAACTTGTAGTCGCTTCCATAAATTTCTTGCAGGAGGCTGATGCTACTAGTGCTCAGGTTATTTATTACCAAGTGTGTTATCAAAGATAGCACCCGATTTTCAAATACGTTAATAGGGGTGGATCAAAGGCAAACAGAAGGTAAAATTTAAAAAAAAAAAATAAAAAAATATTTTTACACTTTTATATTGGCCATGTGTTGTTCTTACCTGTTATGGTACCACCGGGGAGGGAGTCCATATGTTTGCAGTGATAACCTTATGTTTGTCCATGTATAATTAATTATTGTGGCCACCACACAAGTCTAACGACTGTCGGTGGACATGTCACAATTTTAAATAAATAAATAAATAAAATATATCCTCTTGAGCAATCAAAAATTAACTAGTTTTTAAGGGACCTTTACTTCACTGCCTTCATCATTAAGAGATAGAAAACTATTTGTAACATTACAAAATTCCTCAAGAAAAATATATTTTTAAATCATTAATGCACAAAAATAATTTTGTCGGTTAGTTCAATTCTTACTGATAAGCCCCTATTGTCCAGAATTATCTCTGAAACACCTATCTAACCCAAGTCAGAGTCTAATTAAAATTTGTAGCCCTCGCAATTAATTTTATCACCAATTACATTTACTTCATAAGTTTAAAGTAAGACAGTTAAACACACCTTTTTAGTTTAAAGGTGAGATACAAAATACAAAAAACTAACTCCAAACTATTTTATACATAAAATCAAATCACGTGTCCCAAAATTCCCCAATTCTAATGCACATGCGCAAAGTATTGTTTGCTGCCTGGGCAGACACAAACAGAAAACATTAAAATACTTGCATTTATCCATTACTTGCACACTATCATTACAGAGCTTTTAAGGACTTTTAAGGGTCACTAATCAATAAATGACAAATTAAGGACCTTTTAAGAATATTGTAGAGGCATATGAACCCTGTGTTACTTACATTAGTTTAAAATATGCTAAAATATTGCTTAAACATTTGGAAAAATTTTGGCATATTTTAAATTAATGGGAACCTATTTTCATATCCAGGATGTTTTGCCGTTATTATTTTCAGTACACTCAGGTGTTGTTTATAGAAGGCAAAAAAAATACTATTATTGTTATTGTAAGAAATTATTTAAAAAAAAAATTCTGCACAAATTCTGTTACAAGTGCTAAGACATAATATGTGTTATTCAATGTTTATGCGCTTTTTGAAATCAACAAGACGTAGGATATCCTGTTCCGTGGTATCTGTTTGTAAGGCACTAGATTAGTGAAAAGATTTATTTTAACAATAAAATCACATTTTCTTATGGAAAACCATTGAACCTGTATTCGCAAATTCTGCATGTCTGGGGTTTATTGGCAACTCCTTTGGCAATTAGATACTATGCGTATTCTTAAATACTTTTACCTAGTTTGTTTGGAACTTTTCAATTAATTTAATCAAATTGCTTTTCACTAGCAAATAGTTCCAACCTTGTCCTAAAATCCTAAAATATTACAACAGTGTGAACAGGATTATTCATGATTTTGAACTATCAACAGCACTGCTTCCTTCAATAGGCACAGATAGAAGGTTACTTTTTTTTTGTACTTCAAATAGGATGTTACATAAAATAATCCATCAAAACATTTTTAGACCCATAATAGCAGAGTAATAAAGAATAAACAAACAAACTTTCTACGTGAAAACTATTGGATAGGTATTACAAAAACACTTTTACAAAATTGACCACGAAAATTATTCACAAATAATTAAGTTCAAGGCTAATATTTAAATACATTTTGCATAATCTGATTCTGCTAATGATTAAATATCAGTTCAAATAATCCAAACACTAACTGTCTGTGGGTATACCTATGCTTTTTATGAAATAAACAACCAATCTACTTCCTTTGATATCTACTTTCCTACGTAGGTTTATTATTTTACGAACCTAGTTCTTAGATAATTTTTTCAGACAGCTGAGTGCATAATAGTTCATTTTCAGTACTATTAATTTGATAATTTTTGTAGGTAAACATTGATATTAATATCAATGTTTTTTTATTTCAGATTTTTTTGTTAATGTATAGTGCAATATCTTAAAATATTTTCTGCATAAATAAATGATAATTTGTTTATTTTTCACATATAGTCCTATTTGAAAGTTTCTTTACAAAATAATAGTCACTAAAAAAATTACAAAATAATAGTCACTAAAAGAAACTTAAAAAAAAATACTGTATGATTATTTTCCACACTGGGTAACACAACACGTTTGTTTGTAGTCAACATTTAACATATTTTAATACATATGTGAAGTTTATAGTTTACTAAAGAGTCCTTGGTGGCCGTTACCACAAATGTTTAATGCTCATGTGAGGAGGGTCATACGTTTGAAACCACTTCCTGGCATGATTCAACTTACAAACTTAAGAATTGGCATCAAACATTCTCTACACATTATAAACACAGAAATCCTGTTACCTATAGCCTCTGTGCATAACTAACCACGTGAAGTAAAACATCATTCAATAATTGAATTATTCTATAGTTGGTAATCAAGCATCTAAGGCATTTGTAGTGCTGTGTAACAGACCGCCATCTTGGCGGTGACATTGTGCATAGCTGTAAACACATTGCCCGCTTACACCTTCCTCCTTTATTAGTAAAGCTATGACCAGCCTTGCCTCTTGACCTCGCCTCATCTTTATTGACCTAGCTTCTTCCTTACTGGTATAAAAGTTTGAACAAAGTCGCTTAATCAAAAATAATGTGTTTCTTCATGTATACCACATTTTTCATTAATTAGGTTTGAAATTATTTGTACCTACTTTTTCTGGATAAATTATTGAGAGGGAAAGATTAATAAATTGCAATTACTGGAGGAGGGAGGTAAGATGTTTAACCCCGGACACTCCACTTAAAATAACCATGGTTTATAAAAATATGTTTGACCAAAATCACAGATATTTACAGAAATAAAATCTAATAGAGTAAAAAAAATTTTCAGTTTCAAATTTTATAATGCTCAGAATAAAAAATGTTTGGCAACTATTTTTAGTTAAACATAGATAAATTAATTTTTACAAAAATATTGCTTTACATATGCATTATAATAATTAGGGATGGTGATTTTTAGTTTTTGCTAAATAGATGCTAAAATATGCTAAATTATATTTTTTCCGCTATAAAATGCTAAATCTAGACTATTCAGAGATAAATGCGAAATCAAGGTAAAAAACGTAGATTCGTCTTCACTCTACACAATTTATTTACCGATTGTATTTTGTTTCAGTTCAGTATCAAAAGAAACCATCATTTTATGGCGTATTCAGCACAAGTATCTTATTGTCACGTCATTCACAACTACTATTGTTCGTAAATATTGAATGTAGAATGGCTATCCGTGCCTCGCAATTGTAAACAAAGCAAAGAACAACTAGCTGGAAGATTGTACGTCATTTGCAGAGTACAAGTTTTTAGGCCACCATATTGCGACATCTCTGCGTCATTGCGCTAACAATTGTAAGTCCCATTTTCTGGCTGTGTTTCACGTGAAAGCCGCGTTCTTGCGAAGTCTGTGGAATGTTGCGTGTTTACAAATACGTGAATAGTCGTGAATGTGTTGTATACTGTTATTTCTCGTGGTAAAAATGGGACGAAACGTCATTTCCATTCACAATCGCATAAATGAATACAAAAGTGAACAATTATAGGAAAGTGATACGAATATTTTAATGCGCAATTTTAATTTATGTAATCGCCATCTGGAACGGAAAAAAAAAATTTACTTGAAAAGCACATTAAATCTGAGGGACATCAGACTGCAAAAAAAAAAAAAAAAAAAAAAGATTCACTGAGAAGTCGGTTGAAGAAAAAAAGTTGGTAAAACGGCAAGCAGCGGTTTCTTTTTTAAAAATATACCTTTCTTCAGTAATGTAAAATGAGAGAATTGGCTAAATTGTGTTTTTAAATGCTACAAAACGCTAAATTTCAAATTCAAAATGCTAAATGTCATTATTTTAAATGCTATGAATCACCATCACTAATAATATTATGTCTAAACAATATTGTGTTGTAATATATTATTTTTTAAGCTTCAATGAATTTCCTAAAAAAAATCTGCTTGATTACAGATGCTTCTAGGCCGAACATGAATAATAGCGTAGACAAAATAATACATACTTGTAAGCCTTCTTCAATGCTAAGCAAAATAATTACAGTTTGAAGATATCAAAAAATGTGAAATGCTGGAATTGCAATACAGACTTACAATAGTTTGGTATACAACTGTCTGGAAAGCTTGATTGTCCAGCACCAACAAAGAACGCATTACTCCTATACTAATGTATTCCCACTAATGTAGTAATGCTAACTACACGAACTTCAGCTGAAAACCTATAATTAATTGTTTGCTGTGGTGAAAACACTTCAACAGATGCACGGTAGTCGAAAGTACTCTGTGCGGCCCGGGATAAGTTTGACATTGTTCAGGATCGCTAGGACGTGATTGGTGCACTTTATGTTTCTTCAGTAGAAAACTCGGCAGTCAATAAGAACAAATGTAGTTTTGGCCTGTATTTTCTCGTTCATTTCACATAATATTTTTTGCCAAATACCACAACTTCTGCTTTGACGAACTTTTTTTGGTATGCATCTGCTAAACGAGTGGTATGTGGTTCCAGACTGCAGACCTACTGTTAACGCAGGAGACTTGTCACCAGTGTGTGCTTAGCAAGGATGCACCCACTTCCAATTTCGGGAGGAGCGATTTGAAAAGGAGAGGACCGGAGAGTTTTTTGTGGTTGACACGGAATACCTCACACTTAAACAAGTAAAATAAGCTTGAAAAGTAATAGCCCCTTAGACTATTTAAGGAATTTCTGAAGTTTTGGAAAGATTTTTGTATCTTCAGTTATTTTTAGGTACATGAGCGTTATTGGGGAGGGGGGAAACACCCCTATTGCCCCTCCAATAGGATCGCCACTGCTGTTTAGGCTCAGTATCACTTAAAAGTCATGACTGACTAGAAATCTGGCAGATGCTTCAGCAATAACTAATATAAAGAAGAAAAAAAATTAATCTGGCATTAATTTAAAGTGTACATTTCAGTGTACAATTATTTCCATCAATGAGTTCTTCCTGGTTTTAACACGTCAAATCACATATTACAATATGCCGAATTTTTAGAATAATGTTGCATCTGCAGTTGTTAACATAAGTTAAAACAGGATTGAAGTAAAAAGACACAGAAAAAAGATACTATACTAGCTGTGTTATCTGTCACATCTAATGCCGGAATCAGGTAGTAAACATCACAAAAATGGTGAAAGTAATGCAATTTAAATGGAGTTTATCAACTAAGCTGTTTTCATTGCTGACAAACAGATAATTCCTGATGGCTTTCATAAACTCAAGGGTTTCCAAATGAATTCACAGCTAATTCAAGGTTTCCTGATTTTCCCAGTTGGGTGACCACCCTGATATAGTATTAGTTCACATTTGGTTGGTTGCAATTTTAATAAGTATTCTGAACGATTTAGTGGGACAGAAGCAAGAATCATCAAATTTAATTCATCAATAACATTATCATTTGGCATTTTGTATGCGAAGTGAAAGAAAGCATTGATTTGCTGGGTGCAGAAATTAATGGTATTTACTTATGCAAGCATGGTTGGTGTTTCCGTAAGTGTTACATGATGTAAGGCAGAATACATATTGGTATGGTCAGAAAATTTTAGTTACATTAGGAACCTAGCGGAATTCACTTTTGCCTGAGGTTCTAGACGATTATGAACGTGTCCATTTTCCAGGGCCGGCGTGTCCATATAGGCGAACTAGGCAACCGCCTAGGGCGCCAAGTAGCTGGAGGCGGCGCAGCACGACACATAACAGCTGACATAATATGTTTAACGATTATTGAAACTAGATTGAAATGGATTTTTGTAACAGTTTGAAATGTTTATATTGATATAAGTAATTATTTAAAGTCCACGGTGACCTGTTTATTATTTGTAATAAGTAAAAAAGTAAAGTTGAGAATGATTTGGGTGGCTATGAATAGCAATATGCTTGAAAGACGATGAGAGTAGTAATTCGAGCAGGAAGCGGCGCTGGAAAGCAAGGACGGGGGAAACTATGAACTCTTGTTGCTTATTTTACTCATTTATCATGGTAGGTATCAACTGACTGAGGCATGGTGTAACTTAGAGGATGGGCACCAAGGAGGGCAATATCTCCAGCCTCCACCCTCCACGGTTCTGACTTTAAATGTGCTGTCCTTTGTCGCAACAGCAGGTGTACCAGCGAGGCACCCCACTACCTTCCTTTTTCTCGTGTTTCTCGTGATAGAGTATCACACATGTTTATCAGAATCTTGAATAACACCCTTCAAACAGTACCTAACTGTATACGTGTTATCATCACTGCCAGGCTGCCAGCTGTGGCTCCTACACAAGACTCAGTCTGTATTTAGAAGTGAATGCGTATCCAGTTTTCTCAGTTGCCGATGAGCTTTATTCTTCTTAAAAGGTACATTTAGGTGCCACTGGTTGACCTAAGGCAATTTTGACATCCACAATGTTTTGGTTAGGCTGTTTTCGTATTTTAGTGTGTATTAAGCCAATATGGAAGTAGCTCTGAAGACGTGACATTTTCGTACAGTGGAACAGGTATGGTTGGTTTAAATTTTACTCATTATGCATGGTTGGTTAAAACATTGTCAATTTATTGTTGCACTTGAATTTATTAATTTATAACATAAAGGTGTGCCGTTGGTCATGCTGGTTTTCTCGGAGATCTCCCCACTTCCCACAACCCTTTCATTCCAGTGCTGCTCCATACTTAATCTCATGTCACATCACACCAACGCTACAGGCATAAGGCCTGCCTCCCTCGTGCTGTTTTACACGTTGGAGGCTCAGATGCGAGGCAGCAATAAGAACCACCAGACGCGCGCGCCTAGTGTCATTTCGCCCCTATGCGCAAGGTGCTAAACAGGCACGCAGTGTTGCCATTGTATCGCTGGAAAAGTGGTCATACTATAATTTTATTGCTGGAAAAAAAGTATGTACTAAAGTTCACTGTAGGTTTAACGGGATACAAGAGCCAGTCCTGTCAGTCGTTATCCGGTAGAGCGCGCGGGTGTCGCGAATGGGCAGCGCTCGGCTGCGGCGAGGCTTACTCCGCGCGCGGGGTTGCCAAGTCGTCAGTCGCGCGCTGGCCGCTGTCGCAGTGTCTTGGTTATCTGCCTCCCTGCCACCCGATGTTTCCTCCGCCGGGATCCACGGCCTTCACATGCTGTGCGCGTTATATATGCACGTGTTATTTTACATACCTTTTCAATTAAACAGTTGTCAACTACAATTTCTTCGCTGAAACAATTTATTTATTTGGGATTTAGTTACTATTTGAAGAGTGGCTTATAGCGAGAGATTCTGATGTATAATCTCGGCCCGGGTATGATTTTGTGGTCTAATTTCGAGCATAAACCGAAAACAATAAAAAAATAATTCCCAGTCTTATAACTCTAATCAATTAAAAAACCTTTCACTCGATAAGAAATAACTTCTTTTAATTGTACTAAATACTTTAATAAAGTAATGTCTTAAAATACTTCCTGAAATGTACAGGAACAAACACTATACAAAATTTAATGCTGTATTAAACAATGATACTCTGGCCAGTTTTTTTTTGTGTAATTTTACAGAGAGTTCACAAAGATAGTTTTTATGTATGTACATTAATGATACTGTTGAAAGACATCGTTAAAAAATCCATACAATATGTGTACTATTTAAATAAATATATTAATTACATATAATTTAGCATAATATTAAAGATTGAAATGAACATGTTGACATACGTTTTTAAACAGAGAAATTATAGTCTTTCAAGCACTTTCACTGCTATGATACACATATATATTACTTTAGTAAAAGAGGTGTCTATATAAATTTATAATAAGTTTGAATTTAATCTACAAATAAACATAAAATATGTGTGTGATAACCCAAATTCTAAAAAAAAAATCGTATTGCTTTTACAATTAAAATATGATCATAATATTATCTACACTGTTATATTAGGACTATGTCAAAAACAGAAGAAAACATGCATAACATTTAGGAAACCAAAACTGAAGTAATCTGATTTATGTTTTTCTTTAGTGATTATTGAGCTTCTTTTACAAAGTCAGGCTCTCGCGCATTTAGTCTTCGGGTATTTAATGGATCTGCTATCTCTGGAAGTAAGCACTCCGCAAAAAACTGTTGTAGCTTTGACAGCATGAGTTTTTCCCAAATTTCTTTGTCGAACAAAATTCTTTCAACTTGGAAATCATTTTTTGTATGAACTACAAAGTCGTAATAATTTCTACTGCAGACGCCAAGTTGACCTTGAATCTGGTTAAAAAAAAAAAAAAATATGTGGGTTTTCTTTAGACGCAAATCTCCAAGTTTTTCTTCGATACACGTTTTTTTTTTCTTTTTTTAAATATAGTCCTTTAATTTATCGTCCCCAGCTGAAAATAAGCATTAAACTTCCAGCAAACCATCGTCTGCCACTAGTACATCTGGAGATATTCAGAGAAATGAAAAGCTTGGGTGTACAAAAAAAAGCCACAATCTTCGACTTCGACATTTTTTAGTTTGGAATACATATTCTTAGCCACATTATCGTTAATTCGTCCAAACTGAACGGCTTTGGAATTTATCTCCCTGTGATACAAAATTTATTTTGCTAGACAGTGACAGGATGTATGTGTTCTTTTTACCACAAAACCGAAACTATATGCTGTAAGTCTGTTAATAGGAGCATCCCTCCATTTATTGTTCTCGTGTTAACCAACAGTACTTCCTTCTTTCCAACTCATGAATATTTTTTTATGTTGTTGAATCCCGATTCAGGTTTTCGAGGATAAACTTCATTTTTGTATCAAGTTCTTCAGGACTCAACACGTCTTCAGGACACAAAATGTCTTCAGCACTTGGACCATACTCCAAATCAGGACCAGGAGTGTTGTTTGGTCGTCTCTTTTTATTTGGAGGGCCATCTTCATACTGGAGACAGCTAATTTTTAAAACTGTTTGGAAGTATTTTCCTGGGCTTCGACCAAATTTGTTTTTCCATGGGATGAAGTGCCACCTAGAACCTCTGACATGGGCCAGTCCAGCTCCCATTCAACGAGCGTGATAAGAGCCTCTTTTAGCAAAGTTTACCCGTTTTCCACCTGAAAACTTAGCTAACATACTCATATATCGCTCAACCTGATTTTTAGTTTTGTTAAGTACGAGTCTATCAGATTTCATTACCATACGATCAAGAGCCTTTTCAATAGCTTCCATAATCCCCGACTCTTTCACAAATGTCACAAAATTTTCATTGGTATTTTTTTCTTTTTCAGTATTCTACACGGCAGTTTTCGTTACAACCGAATACATGATGAGGACCATTTTTTATGTCAAGTTTCAATCGAACGATAGATGTACCAACAAGAGATGTTCCAGCAATTTCGATTTCTTTTCTAGCGCCGGATTTTAATCTTACTATTCTTGATTCAAGCAAACGACGCGCAGATGGTGGAAATGACATATTTCTGGAAAATTTGTGAAAATGGTTTTTTTACAATGTGGTTTGCACTCTCAATTTTTATGACTTCCCTTCCATAAGGAACTCGCTGCTTTATTCTAAAGTAAACACTGAATCTCCGTCACCAAAGTAAGTATTTTAACAAGTGCTGCTCAACACTCCCGCAGAACCCTTCTACTATTATAGTTTGTTCCATTACAGTGCTTGGACCGCTATAGTTTTTAAAGCAAAGTTGTTCATTCACCTTTTTGTCTTTTGAGTCTTGCAAATTCGCATGCAAAGCAATACATCCTTTTCACTCCCAGGTACAAGAGTTGGTTTGTTTCGGCTCTGATAATGCAATTCTTCAAAAGAAAAAAAAGTTAACATGCACATTTTGACTGGATGTTATAAGTACCTGAAATATTTTATTTTATGAACAACAGACTATAGAGTAAGCACTGGTGTAAACAGGAAGATAACTCACCACTCCACTTAAATTGAAACTATGTCAGTCAGTCCTCTTATTCCAGTCGCCGTCCCCTACGACACTAATATGTGGTGAATCATTTTCTACGTTCCCTATGGCAATAGCAATTTTTTTTTTTTTCCATTCTCTATCATTTTCATGGAAAGTTGTCTTTGCCGAAACTAAATAAAAAAACCATCGTAGTAGTAGCGTTAAGAAAACTTATGCAAATCACATGTACACATATTTCACTACACAAATCTATCACATTATAGGGTTGTGCGAATAGTGTATTTTGGTGGTCGAACATTTTGAATCGAACAGGAATTTTTTTTAAATTTATTGCGAATAAATTCAAGGTCGAAAAATTATCTTACATTTTCACTTAGATAGATACATAACAATACAGAACACATGTAGTGAAAATAGTAATACTATATTAACTTTTGCAGACAAATTGAAAATTGTACCATGTTTATTAACTATTGAAGCAATGTAAACATCATTAATATGCACATTTCTCAGATAGAAATATTAAAAAGTGCAGTGTTGTACTTTTTAAAATTAAAATCCAAATTCCATGACCGCAATGAATAACGGAGGGGTGGGGGGGAGTTGAGAATTTGTAAAATGTTAAGGAAGTAGGCTGGAAAATAACTTGTTGCACTCATGGGTGCCGCGTGTTGAGATCCTCTTCAAGAGAACTATACTACCAGCCAGCTTGTGTTAGCTACCCAAGATCGATGGCCCACTGTTGAGATTCAGCGCTTCGTTTCGTGTTGTCACTGGGCGTCCTCACACGTACATACCCACACCACTTGGGGCAGACATTCTCAGCTGCCCGAAAGTAGCGGCAATCTCCAGATAGTTCTGTAGATCTCTTTCCAGGAGTGTCACGTGAAGGCTGACATTTCAAGAATGTGGTAGCACGGTCGTGGGCGGCGAGTGCTAAGAGATGGTATATATTTATAAATGTGTTTGTATGTAAATCTGTTTAGTTTCGCTATTTAAAACGTGTTTATCTTAAAACGTTCATTGGTTACCAAAAAGTAATCAGTAGGTATAAACCAGAGTCTATAACTGGAACTGCCATTTTTACTTCCACGTATTATTATCATAACGAAAAAAGCAACCGTTTTTGCGGAGCACATAGCGGCGGTGAGGACTGCCGTACACACAGTGTTGAGGTAACATTGCGTGAAATATACCCTGCATTATTTGAATGCTGATATTGTTCCCGTAGATGCTAGCTGCCAGACGAACGGTCACGTGTCACGGCTTGTTTTGTTATCAATTCAGGTCCTACATGTACTTGTAGGTTATCAGTTTTTTTTTTTCATAAGACAGCCATCTATTTAGGGAAATAAATAGTTAGATATAACAGTGTATTATTTTCGTGCTAGATAAGGTTGAATACGGATTCAAGAGAAAAAAAATGTTTTTATTAGGTTAGATCGGGGATGGTCAAAACTAGTCCAAATGACAATAACGATGCTTTTACCTGGAATCGTGAAGTGTCGTATGATTAAGAGTCTACTGTATATCGGCAAATAAGCAATGACGACTATAATATCTTATGAAAAAAGAGAAGTTTGGCTTCACCTGAGTAACAACCAGCAACTACAGATGTGCCTGTAAATATTAGCAATTTTAATCTTTGATATTCGACTTCCGAATGTGAATAGTTCATAAATAACTGCGCAACTATTCGTGTTTATGAATATCCGCACACCCCAATACATTTTCCATTTTTTTGTGACTAATATTGGTATACTAAAATTAAATAAAATACTCATTTTTAGGCAACTAATAAGATTTTCAAACTGTTGTCTCATTGCTATGTGGATTCATTCAATGTAGCTTCCTAAGTAAAAACAAAATAATGCCTGTTAAAGGGATTTATCTTTAAGTTACATTCAGAAAGTCGTCTAAAAATTTACAATTATTCTTTCTCCTCCGAAGAACAGAACAACTTAAAATGTTATGTAATAATACAATGGTATACGTACCTACCGGCTGCTTAATCTACTGAGCCTTTTATTTAATGTAAACCTTAGCATGCAAGTATGAAATCCATTATGAAACTTTTCGCACAGCGTATCTAAGTTGTTCCAAAATATGTAAAATATATTTAACCTATCTAAGGTACAAGTTTCAAGTTTCCACTTTTGGTACACATTGTCTTGAACTCCAACAAAAAAGGGGGGGAGGGGGGGAAGAGAGAAACTATCTCAGAGCTAGTGCACTGAGATTCTCAGGGTAGACGAATTAAGTAAAAATTATTGACGGAGTAACGAATGGTGCTATGAAATTAAGTTTGCCGCTGAATATGGGTTGAATTCCCCAACGTAGCCATGTTAATTTTTTAAGTCTTACACATAGGAACTGAAATAATATATAATGAATTGTAAGGCACAATATTTTTTATAAACAGCAATTAATTTAAAAGTTGGCTAATTGTAACTAACAATTTGGCTTGGACAGTATAATACTCACGTGAATGAAAACAATACAACCGAATTGAGAACCTCCTTTTTTTAAGTCGGTTGAAAATTAACTCGTTTTCATGCTTACCAAATCTAATTTTCCACGTAGAACTGTTTGTTTACTCTTACTTTTAAGCTGAGGATTTTTTGCCTAACTTATACTTACATAAAAATAAACACATTTCTTGAATCAGGATAGTTTAGTTTGCAAAGCGTCACTTGATCACATTTCAAATTGAAAAAATTGGAAGCTTTTGTAAAGCACATTATGGCACAAAATATTTTTGCCCAAACACACTTTACAGTAAATGGAAGAAATAATTAAAACTATAAAAAATTTGTGTTCACCTTCTCTTCAAACCTTTCGCTTTTCGCAGCACATCCATGCATCTCTGAATTGATAGCACTGTTCTTAGCTTTCTTCTCGTCATTGACACAGTACTCCGCACCATTCAGATTATTTACTGGCACGGAGGAGGTGGGGTCAGATTCCGTTAGCCGAGGATGGGTCCGAAGTAATGGCAACACGGCAGCCAGCTGCACGCTCCCGCGCGCAAGACAGGCGCAAGTGAACCTACTCGCGGCCAGAAAAAATAGCTGAAAAGGCAAAATACGAAATATTTCTTGTTCTAATAAATTTAGCAGTATGCCACCGCTTACTTTTTTTATCTTTACTTTAAAAGGAAAATTTGTGCAGACTCTAAATATTTGTATATCTTACAGCCTGTTTTTTAGACCAATTTTTCGGTTTTCCTTAATTTTAAAAACGTAAAATAAAATACTTATCAATATTTTTTCTACAATATTAATCTGACAGATGATTTCTGTTGTAAAACTTCAGCAAACAAGCCAAGTACGAAATTTTTATCTGAAAAATTGTAGAAGATGTAGAAAACACTTTTTAACCTACAATTCCCTATCAAGTCGCTGGACCAGGGACGGCATTAAGTTATTTCGTATCAACCTGAATAAGAGATTTTGTGATATAGCTGTGCGAAAGGTAATTTTTAGTCATGTTGGAGGGCACGGAAATAGCATTTCCAATGCCCATTAAGTTTTTTCAATGTACTTAATAACCCTTCTCTGGAATGTGTTTTCTTTTAATATACAGGTACATTGAAAAGAAGTATAGCAACTCTCCAAATAAACTGATATTCCTAACCAACTGCAACGCAGTTCAAAAGCAAGGGAGGCGGGCAGCTTAGGCACTGACCAAAATCTGTCATTCACTCACAAACTTAAATAGACTTAATATTTCTAGTGGAATATTTTTTAAATAACACATTTATTTCATTTTCATTTTCTGTTACTAAGAGGGAGAGTCTGTATAATATTGTGATTTTATACAGTTTTTAACTAACGTTAAGGTTGTTGGAACATGAAAAATGGATCATTTTAATTTTGCACATAATCGTGTTAGTAATTTAAGAGTTCAACCATTGATGTACTGCCACTACCTTTACTGTGATTCTCTGGCAGTTAATATGTTATGATTTTTTTTTAAATTATGAAGTTGTAAAAAATTACTATTTTCCATTGAAGTGTGTAAAAAGTATAAAGCTAAATAATAAAAAAAAAACACAAGCCTGCTTACATTTGATTGTTGACAAAATCTTAGGCTTACGTGATGTATTTTGAGACAAGGAAATTTTTTTTTGGGGTGGTCGCTCAACCGGGATGGGGGGGGGGGGGGGGGGGGGAATTAAGGTTTTTCGCCTAGAGCACCAATTTACCTTATACCGGCCCTGCCATTTTCTACTCACAGCAAAAAAGATGTATTTGCCTTCAATAAAGGTGAGTGGTCATACTTTGAAGTATTTTTAACATAATACCCAGATACTGTGAATTTGATTCTGGCGGCATGATCCTGTATTCATTGATCCTGATGTACATTATGCTTGCTGTTTTAATTTTGTATGTTGAAAATTATGTGCACTTAGTCCTGATGGCATTATATTGTAGGAAACTTAATAATGGGAAATGGCCTTTTTTTTTGCCACTTGAAAATAAGTCATTATTGATGTAAAATTAATACATTTGACTTTAATATTGTTAGAGCAATTTTAATAATAATAATCCAATCAATATTTAACTAATTTTTAATGGCTTTTAATCCACAATTTCCTACGACTTCATGGTCCTGTCCACTTGCCAGTTTCGCCGAATAAACTAGGAATGAAACAATGCTGGTTTTGGAGAAATAAAGGGACGTCAGAAGTGCTCAAAAATATCCTTTCAGATATGTTTTCTTATCCCAAAAAAAAACGCAGCCAATCGAGATTACTAAAAACAGACCATTTCCAGGCAACAAGACATTTTCTTTTCCGAATGGCTGTCATAAAATTTACTCTATGCTTGCTCATAGGCAAAAAGGTAATTCTGAAGGAGAGCCACTTTTCTAAAAATATATGCAAAATTCCCAAATGTTTTTTTTTTTTTAATTCAAAAAATGTTATTTTAAAGAGGGTGTTGTGATACTTAAAAGTAATATTTTTTTTTCAAGATAAGGTACGCTACATAACAAAACTGTGATATTGTGACAATGGTCGGTTGGAATGGATTTAATGAGTTTCTTATTCTATTTCAAATAATTCTGAAGAGCAACATTTTTATATATTTTAAAAACCTCACGTGTAAAAGCAATTAAAAATGAGTGGCATAAATATGTGTTGTGCTTTAATAGCATAGCCAAGAGATCTCCAAATTCTGCTGTCGCTGCCCTACGGTTTACTAGCTACTTACTCTGACTTCATCCAGTATTTCTCCAGAGATACTTAGGAATATAGCTTAGTCGAGACTGTTTTCAAGACGACTGGCTTTTACTGTCAGTACATCATGGCCAGGGCTAAAAGTTTTTTTATCCTCGTTTTCCATTTCAAGTGAGTAATGATGATTTTGAAAAAATATTCACTTGAAATAGAAAACCACTTAGGGTAGAAAGCTTTACCCCAACTTTAACGTAGTGACAAACATTGTAATTTTGAAAAGCACTTCTGCTATACCTACTATATTCCTAAGGATCTCTGGAGTACCAGAATACCAAGTTGCAGCTAATATTAACTAAACAATAGGGCTGTGATGACAATCAGGGCAAAGTCACATGGAAAATAGTCTCATTTACGCTATTACAGCACAACACAAATTTACGTCACCATATTTACATAACAGGTAATATTTACAATAATTTTATACCAATAGTAAACCAATTAACGCAATTCAATTTTTGCACCTAACAAAACAACTAACCAGTCCTTTTTGCTAAACTACTTATGCAAGTATCATAAGTATCATCGCAATGTGTTTTACAATGAACAGGAATAAAAGGATATAAAAAAATGCATTTTTAAATTTTTTTAGCCTTTGTTCCACTGCACCCCTGTGCTCAATATTTACCAAAATGTTTACAATACAGAAGAACAGCTCTTCCCCCCCCCCCCTTTTACCCTTCCTCCCCTTCTCACCCCCCCCCCCCCCGCAAATTGTATTTTATGCTCTCCTATGCATTTAATTAATAAAATAATCAGTTTAACAAACATAGCACAGCTAAAATCACTTTCTACGTCACAAACCCTTAGGTGTTGTTACAATAGTGTTTTAGGTAAATATGTAGTTGGGCGGTATTTGCGAAAAAAAAATGTTAAAAATCCGAAAATACCTTTATTATATGGTCTTCAACTTCCTCTTTTCATTAAAAGCAGCGGAGATAAGAAATTCCAAATACTTTACGAGATATTGAATTTTTTATTTTTGCAATACAAGACCTCTGCAATCATGGCCAATTTTGTTATTTTGCTGTGTGTTCGTGAATGCGTAATTAATAAAATGGTTGATTAGGTCAGGACAGTTACATTATTAATACTTTCAAACTAAGCCGACATTAAAAATAATGTGAATTAATTTTAATGGTTGTTTAGTTTTAAAATATTTATAATGTAACTGACCTGACCAAACAAACCCGGACCAAAGGATGAACAGTAAACTAAAATGGTCGATTAGGTCAGGTCAGTTACATTATAAATACTTTCAAACTAAGGTGATATTAAAAATAATGTGAATTAATTTTAATTATTCTTTAGTTTTAAATTATTTATAATGTAACTGACCTGACCTAACCAACCGTGACAAAGGATGGACAGTAGGAACTCACGTATTTTTTTTTTTTACTTATTATCTGCGCAACAATATTCAAATAAGAAATAAGACTTTAAAATTAGAAACGTTAAAAACTCACCTAAGTTGGAGGCGGTAATTAAACCCCGTTTTAAACAATAAATGAACTAAATAATCACGTATTAGTTCATTTGAATTCTGGCCTATCACGAACAATCACGTGACATCATTATCCAATAAAAAAAAATAGATACTCGTACGTAAACAAGAAACAATGGTGCACGCACGCCACAGGAATGTGCTGGTATTGTGCTGAAATTTAAAAATTCGATCTCTCCTAAAGTTTTTGGAATTTCTAATCTCCGCCGCTTTTAATGAAAAGAGGAAGTTGAAGAGCTTATAATAAAGGTATTTTCGGATTTTTAACATTTTTTTTCACAAATACCGCTGAACTACATATGATGAAATTTAAAAATTCAATATCTCCTAAAGTATTTGGAATTTCTTACCTCCGCCACTTTTAATGAAAAGAGGAAGTTGAAGAGCATATAATAAAGGTATTTTCGGATTTTTAACATTTTTTTTCGCAAATACCGCCCAACTACATATTTACCGTATTTTATTGTGGCCGCTATCCATTCTCGTTTTGCTCTAGGGGTATTGAAGTTTGATCATTTTTTATTACCAGGTATCGTGAAATCTAATTATGGCCTGGTTCTAAATGACTAAGTTGGCAACAACTCACACAATGTCCGACGTCCACTGAACTCTCAGATCAAGAAATACTATAGAAGAAGTTTGCAGTTAACACTAACCAAATAAGAATTTTTTATAACTGGCACAAGTTTGGTTGATAGATGGGTGAGTGGAATGGGATTGAGGTAAAGATACTGGATGTGAGAAGAGGGAAGGACATGAGGAAGAATTGACAAAATAGGGGAGGGAGACTTCTTGCCCCCGTACGGAACAATCACAAGTGTATCAATCAAACAATCAAAGATATCACTTTTGAAATTAATTTCGATTGTATGCAAATGAACCATGAAGAAATTTACCAAATTCAACATTCTCAAGTACTGAAAACTTCACCCGCCGGCATCACCCAGTGCTTTGGATGAAAAAGTTGTAGGGCTATACTGTTTTGTGCTCAGAACGCATTCATAAGCTATATGTGTACACATAAAAACTAATTTTGGAACTTAGAACACCAACCATACCCTAAAGAAAAATACTTTCTTTCCCAAAATTTAAAATGAATGGCATGCAAATAAATTTGCCCAACTTAAAGCGATCAGGAATCTATTTTAAATTAACTGACCTAAAGTTTCCCCTTCCTCGGTTCTTAAGTATAGGCCTTGAATATTCTTCTTCATCTTCATCTGATGGTTCGTCGTCATCTTTATCACCATAATTCATAGGCGAATTTAATTCTTGGTTACTTAAATCCGCCATTTTCAAGTTTTGCCTTTCCAATTTACAATTCCTACTTCCACTAGTACACACAAGCGCCTTCACGCTGCGCTAGTTGACCCGTGTCGATAAACGGTCACGGCTTCCTGTATGCACAAAGCTATATTTACAATGTAAAGAAAAACATTATATGTTCTTTTTTTAAATCTAAATGACAATTATTTATAATTTTATTTATGTATGAATTAATTTACGATTTATTTATTCCGTGTTAATTGCTTATTTTGTATAAATAGTTCCTTTTGAAATGGCATTTTTGCTCACCAGAGGGCACTGCTTTTAACGGAACTGGGAACTGGCAGGAACAGGATATCACTCCTTCACTTTTCCACGTGGTAGCGGAGGAGGAGGATCGGTTTATTTTTGCTGTGATATTTTAACTTGACAAAAATGAGTTCAAGCGTGTGTTACAGATGTAATCGTACTGGACATTTTGCTCGGGAATGTACACAAGCTGGTGCAGTACCTGGAGCTGGAGCAGGAGCAGCAGGAGCTACTTTTGGCCGGGGAGGCGGCGCAACTGGCGGCGGCGGGCGAGGAGAGAGCAAATGTTACAAATGCAATGGCTTTGGACATTTTGCTCGTGAATGCCGCGAAGAGCAAGACAGGTGTTACCGTTGCAACGGCGTTGGCCACATCTCAAGGGATTGCCATCAGAACTCCGATGGTCCTTCATGCTACAACTGCAACAAGACAGGGCATATCGCCCGGGATTGCCCTGATTCATCAAGCGACTTCGGGGGTCGTGGAAGCAACTCATCTTGCTTCAATTGCAACAAGACCGGGCACATCGCTCGCAACTGCCCTGAAGGATCTGGAGGAAAGAGCTGCTACAGCTGCGGAAAATCTGGCCACATCAGCCGTGATTGTGACCAAAACGACCGGAATTAAGGACTTGCTGTAAAATGATCCAACAGGTACTTTTTTTACGCAAGTGGTGTATTGGAAGAATATTTACAGTGTTTAAAATTTATTGGCAGGTATAAATGTCACTTCAGATATTGTGTGTATGACACTTAACAGTGTTCATAATCAGTGAGTAAATGTCATTTTGCTAGAACAAACCGCCACGTTTGCAGTGTGGGTGTTTGTTGACCATTCCCAAATCTGAAATGTCATTCATTAAGTATAAAATTAAATTTGTAGGCTAGTTGGTATAAATTTCATGTCGGTCAGTTGTGGTTGAAATCGATGACGCCGTTATACAATGGAGCCGCCATTTTGTTGTGTAGCATGCAAATGTGCTCGCCAGCCTAGTTTTACGTGGCATTAATGTATTATTATTCTGTAAGCCTCAGACTCATTTATTTTGGATTACTTTTTTGTTGTACGCTGTTTTACTTAAATTATTAAATTCCAGTATTCGCAGTTAATGGAAGTTCAAATTTAATAGTTTTACCCTCTGTACTTTATGCAATTTCGCTTGTACGTAATTGTGTAAATAAACTTTCTGCCTTCGCATGTTAGGAAATGAATTGCTGAATTTTTATTATGAAATTTTGGTGTAAATTTACGGTCACCTAAGATATTTTTTTATCTGTGTAATTCTATTGCACAATTTAGTAGGTTGTTGGGTTGGGCGGTTAATCACCGTAAGTGTAGATAATGTTATGACGTGAGTTCACTGTACTGATATCATTCAGGGTCATTGATGGGCGTATGGGACTTCCAGCAAAGATAAGCCGGTTTTCGTCTTGCCCATGTCAGAATTAGCTTTCGATTTAACAATTGCAGAACTGTTAAAATAATGTTATTTACATTGATGCTTAAGTTTGTATTACAGCTGACTCACGGTGTTATAAAAAAATTCCTGAACTCTTTCTGCTCCAAGAAAATCTGTTGACTGTTGAAATGGGTGTCGTTTTTTGTTTGCAATAAACTGCATAACACTTATTTTTCTATGTTTTTAAGCAAGTTAACCTTTTTAGTGGAAAATTGTTAATGGTGCATAAATTTCTTTACAATTATGCCTAGTGTGTGTGCATTTAAACTTGAACAACCCTTAAACATTAGGGATATATTGTAAATGACAAGTGTGCTAAACCACATGCTGGTTACTAAAGCAGTTTTCATAATGGTAAAACTCAAGACATTAAATTAATTGCAATTAATAGAACATGAAAGATTTTACATAGATAGAGCTATTGCATTTGGTGAACAGAATGTTTTAAACATTGTAGGTTTGTTTCTTTTTAAATTAAAGGTAAATTTGAAAGTAGGAGCCTGTGGTTATTAGAATATTTCAAATTATATTTTCTTTCTAGAAATGAAGGTGAATAGAGATTCCATGTGTATAAACTTTATCCTTTTATCCTAATAACATGATCCTGAATATAGTGAACCCTTGGTTTATGAAACCTGCTGTTTTAATTTAGTATGTCGAAAGATTCTGGATATAACATAAAACGAATTATCACAATACATTGTCATAAATCTTGTGGGTTTTTGTAATGTCCATGATCTTTCAACGTACTAA
The DNA here is from genome assembly GCF_032445375.1 of Bacillus rossius redtenbacheri. Taxonomy (NCBI): domain Eukaryota; kingdom Metazoa; phylum Arthropoda; class Insecta; order Phasmatodea; family Bacillidae; genus Bacillus; species Bacillus rossius. The sequence goes on from NC_086332.1 coordinate 75,858,476, forward strand.
ATTAAAACAGTATCATGTACCACATGATCAATGTTTACAGGTATACTCATATATTATATATATCATGTTCTGAATTGCTTATAAATATTGATTTGAGATATTGCAATGGAATAAAAAACCTATATATATAGGTTTTTTATTCCATTGCAATATCTCAAATCAATATTTGTAAGCAATTCAGAACATGAGTTTTGTTATTTCTAACTTTAACTCTTTCTAGTCAATGGGAAAAGGACAATAGATCAGTACTGTGTGAAGTTAATGCCATGAGTTTTTGGTGGTATGAATACATGCTTAGTTGAAGGAGAAACGTTAGAAGACTAAACCCACCTGGTATTCTAGATCTGTAGTTTGCAAGTTCACTAATTCTTCTCATGTAGTTCTTTAGACTTGAATTTTTTATTGAAGCCTGTTTTAAATTTTGTGTTTTTCAGTCATGTACCCTACAGTTAATCTGTGAAAGGTTTTGAATTTGGTTTATTCGTTCAATTTTCCTTTACCGTTTTTAGATTAAATGTGAATACATTTAATTGAAGTAAGAGTTGAAACCTTGAAATATAATTAGATAAATTTTCAGAATAGTTAAAGCCATTGTCATTTTGCAGCATGATTTGAGAATATACTGAAAGCAGATGTGGAAAGTTGATTGCTTAGTGAGCTGACCTGAAAAAACTTACCTTGCTTTAATTTTACATACAGTTGAAATTTTAAAAATTATATGTTCGTAACAAAAAAAGCATGGGAATTGACAGGGCCAAAATGGAACTAGTAGGCTTAACTGTTCTCAACTTCACGGTAGGTAATTCCATTTCACGTATCCAAGTTTATACTGAATGGTTAATATGTTGGTCTGTGGTACACAATACATGTTTTTATTATGTCTAAAGATCCTTCACATAACTCACAATACAATAAAATTGTCAGATCTCGTGTAATTTTTTATTTGTTATACTTTTACAATCATAAATCTCAAGTTTTAATGTCCAAGATCTTTGGATGTTCAAAATAAAAACAGCAAGCATCATGTATCACAGTATTATGCCATCAGGGTCAAGAGAAACTTGGACACGTGATAAGGAACTTTTACCCTTCAGAATATGATGTTGATGTAACACCCTAATTCATACACTGTTCACTTCATTTGAGAAATAGATTTGCTGTTACTAGTCAATTAAGCTGCAAATCATGTTTTTTTACTTCATTTTCTTTCCGGTTATTAATTGAAGGTCTGCTTACTAAAGTATGTAGGTCATGCACATTTGGAAGCAGTGTGGTGCACATTAAAAGTTAATAGGAAATATTTGGATTTTGTAACATTATGTTAAGAAAAACCCTTATATAAATATATTTATTTTTACTTTTGCACTGAAACCACGATTCCTAGTAAGAAATTCAGCTACTTCTCCGAGCAGCACTAAAAGTAGTTGGGCTGAATGATTTAACAGTTGATAATTTTTTCGGGGTGGTGTATTTTCGTTACTATAATTTAAAAAAAAAAATATGTGATTGCAATAAAGTAGTTTGCTATACTTGATGCTCAAAATTATAATTCAAAGCAGTATGAAGATTTCATTAGTCCCAAATTTGCTCTGTGCATTAATATATATATAATTGCATAATAAAGGTTAGTGTGTTCAGGAGTTGTTCTGAAAATTGTTCGGGAAAATATCTTGCTAAAAGTGTCTGGGTGCTACTCAGTTTTTATCACGCAAAGGAATGTTCAAAAATTACCGGGACAAACAAAAAATAATTGAAACAGACAATCTAAACATTAGTATTAGTACAGGAGTTTAAAGTGCAATGTCCTGTACTAGGGTTTTTCAAACTTTTAAAAAAAAAATTCTATAATTAAATAAATCCATTTTTAAGGAGTTGAAAGTGTTTGGATTTTTGTGTAGTCCTCTAATAAAAATAATATAATTATTGAGTTCCAATTTTATCATGTCAATCGTTAGGAAATGTGGTAATCACTGGCAAAACTTTTGAATAGTTATGGGTAGTTTGTGAAATAAGTGAAGCTTCCTACGCTTGCAACAGCACATTCGCGTGGGATTTGAATGTAAACAGGTAGTAATGGCTAATTGGAAAATACGGCATGCACAGAAAGTTTTTCCGTCTTACAACTAGGTTGTTTGCAAATTTCTGTACCCAAATATATTTCATGGTGGTCTGCAGCATAAAGTAGCTAGTGATAGTTTACGTGTGTGTGGAATATAAAAGGGGGAACTAATATTAACACAGTAAATCCTAGTAATTTAAAGTGAAACTTTTGAACTTAATGGTTTGAATTTAAATAACTGCTTTGTATAATAAACAAAATTCAAATGTTAGCGACTAAAGATTTTGACTAAGTGAATGAGGCGGGTAACAAGAAGGAATTTTTCAAACCACTGTGTGGGGCTTTGCTGTTTTGATTTCAGATGATAAAATGGAAGGCTCACATGATGTTTGCTACTTTTTTCATGAATATTTATGAAATTATTTTACATATTGTAGTGACAAAGCTTTTTTTTTTTTGTGGGGCCAAGTGCAAGTGGACAACAGGAATTTTCGTATGTAATTCTGAATTATACCATTTTTGTTACAATGTCAGGACCCAGAGCTGGTCTCGCGCCCACTTGTGACAGTACAGGACTGCTTTTAGTCGCAGCTGCCCTCATCAACTGCAAAGTCACCTAGCTGTCGCAAGCTGCCTTGGAGCTGTTCTCAAAATGACCTAATGGTGTGTGGCTATATAAAGAAGCTGAGTGGCGAAATGGGTTTTTGTCTGAGAGTTTAGGTTATATTAAGTGGGTGAAAGTCCATTGATTAAAAAGCATTGCGAAGTAATAGATTTGCAAAAGTTGTCAGAAGTAGGAAAGCAAGCTACTTAGTTTGTTATAAAGGATAAATACCCTACACTATACACCTTGCACAGACTACACATAGAAAGATTGTATTAACTTAGCATGTCTTAAATTATGTAAATTTACATTGGTAAGTTTTCTAGAAAAATGTATTGTTTAAAAAAGACTTTCCAAATCCGTTCTCATGTTTAGGTGTATCCAATAGTTATTTTTAGGGTTGAGATTGATGATTCCAGTTGCATTCAACAATTGTTTCAGGGGCTTTAGTGTTAGTCAATTGTCTTTCAGTGGCTGCAAGTAAGTTTTTTTAAAATGATAGTAAAATTCAAAAATGGTTTTCAAGCAAGATACTGGCTGAAGGAATTCTTATATTTTATAAAGGGGAAGGAGGGTAATTTCATGTTCTTAAAACTACATATTTTATTTATACTAGTCTCATGATTTTATCAGTTTGATTACAAAAATATTTGCAAGTCTTTGTGATTAGAAAACCTTGCAATATCTTTAGTGTTACAAACCCTGTTAAACTTGTGACAATTCTTACTAATGCATGACATTGTAAATTACTCATGATTGTATGGTTCCTTTCTGTTAGTATGTGACCCAATTCATACAAAGTAGGTGCATGCTTAAATGTTCTTTTACCAGCTAACATCAAGGGCTGAGTTTTTATTTCATGTAAAATTAAGAGTTGGCCTAATTTTATTTTATTAAGAATACATCATTGATTTTAAGTACACAGCCACAAGATTGTTCTTTCTGAAGTCATCTTGTTACATGAGTGATAGCAAGTCTGTTAGCAATGAAGATGCATCAAGCTTTAGAGCTACAGCAGTGCAGCGAATGACGTCAATTGCTGTGGCAGTGTTTGGCCTGCCTTGCTTTCAACGTAGCAAACATTCTCATTTATTTTATTAAATTTGTTTTGCATTTGCATGTATTTTGTAGAGAATGTCTTTTAAAGTTTTTTTCTGTGAACATGAACAAATTAACACATTTTGAGGGAAGGAAGGTGGTACAGTAATTGAATGTAGATGAGGGAAACATGATTAGATCTTGTGTAGTCTCTCCCACATGAAAGTTCTGAGATGATTGCATTGACTGTCTTATAAAGAATTGCATAGTGGGGATTTGTTGGACTTTAATCACCTTAAATTAAACTGTCAGGCCCATTTCAACATTCTTTTGCATGAGCAAGGTGATAATAGAAAGTGCATTTTAATCACAAGAACAAAGTGAGTGAAAATATTTTAAATCTGAATGGTTTGTTCACTTGTTTATTTTCTCATAACTTTGCTGAGTTTTCCAGGTTCAAAAAATAATTTTTATTTATTGGGGTTGTTACAGTTGTAACCAGTTTTAATAATTGAGAAATAAAGTGGGTTTAACATAACACATTCTATTAAATTTCTTGCTGTAAAATTAAATTTTATTATTACTTTGGGCTATTAAGCTTCCAGAAAAGACTTGCATGCTTGAATCATTTGTTACACAATGTTAGTTTTAGTGCTCCAGGAAACAAAGTAGTAAAAATTTGATAAAATATATTTACATATAGCTTTTTAATACTAACAATAATAATAATCCACAATTTAAACTATCCAATACATCTCCATAACCACCTTTACTGTTAATTTTGCATCAGTTGTCAGAATTTTAAATTGCCCAAGAGAAACTTTAACATACAGAAATGGTCAAAAAATTTGAATTTTTTTAACAATGTTCTAGTTTATCCTGGGGGGGGGGGGGGGGGGGGGGGGAACTGATAAACTGTAAAACCAGGTCATGTTGAAAAAAGAAACTCAACATTCTGTTTTGTAGTGTCAAGTTTTAGGATTAAATCTGGTCCTAACTCAAAGTTAGAAAAACAATATTGCCATAATATAATTGAAATTGTAGAATAAACCAAATCTAAAAATAATGTAAAAATTTTTGTGTGCAGATCTTTGGCAGTTTTTAAATTATTTTTTTTTAGTGGTTTTGCTTTAATGTAGAGTACAATTCATATTAATAATTATATTATAATAGGCTTTTAAATAAGTACTCTTACCATGAAGTCGTTTGAGCTGAACACTTAACTAACTGCTTTGTTTGACTTGAGAACATGTAAATGTATTGCAAAGTATGGCTTAATAGAGGGTGATTAGGGACACTTTCAGCTATGGCTGCATGATTGTTAATGTGCCACCAACACGAGCTCCCTACAGCCACTGGGAAATGGATACGCCATCTCATCGCAACTTGGAGGGTTTTTGAGGAGTTACAGTGAGGCTGAGGCAACCCATCCCAGGATCATTGCCACCGTTCAGCTAACCTGTGTTTGACTCAAAAGAATCCCCTTCCTATGAGTATTACGAGGTGCTTGACCAAGTCTTATCATATCTCTGGGAATCCTCGGACAACCTGTGATCTGGCCAAAGTGCATCCAACCTCTATTAGTTGCTCAGGCTGATACCGGAGATGTTTCACAGCTCATTGTTTGCGCCCTTCTACGAGAGCCCCTCCGGGTGTGCTCTAAGCAATTCATCACTTTCAGTGCCAGTTCTTGCGCTGTGACCTGGGCGGGTAGAGAAAACCTCATTGGGAGTCCCAGTATCAACAAGGATCGCCCTGCACTACTGCCTAGGTTTTTCATGCACTTAAGGTGTTGTATGATCTGTTAGCTCGTAAGCTTATACGGTAACTGCCACGGTCCTGGATGCAGGAGGTACCTGGGAAACTGGTCCTGTGGGGCCAGCCCCTCGGATACTGCACCGCCGGCACCAGTGCCCAGTCTCATCCATTTCCATAGCAGAAGCCGCATTACGCCACTGCTTCTTCACGGTGAGCCAAGGTCTTTTGGGACCGGGCAGTGCTGACCCCCCCAAGTAAAGTGTCTGGACAATCTGCTATCGCCTTGGTGCGGAGAGGTTATATATTCCCATACATGCACCGTTCTGTGAGCCTTTGGATTGTCTCGGGTATCAATCAGGGGTTTAGCCAGGGGAGGGGGGGGGGGTTTAGGGGTTCAAAAAAACCCCTCGCCCCAAATCTTTAATTAAATGTCTTATTCATCACTCAAACAAATTTCATATTAAAAATTAAATTAATAAAATTTTTACCATTACAATATTTAAATTGAAGTACCGAAAACTGCTTAAATACCACTATTTTACACCTTAAAATCCAAATTTTCCCAGGGGAGGACCCCCCGACCCCCCCGCTCTAATACAAGGGGGTGGGGGCGGCATGCTTCTTAACACCCCCCAATACACAAATCCTGGCTACGCCACTGGTATCAATGCTGGCAACAGCTCCAACACCTCAAATGGCTGGCACCTTCTCCCAAAGGTGGTTATGAATGGGCTAAAATCAGGAAATCAAAAATTCACTGGAAGAACTTGTAACTATCTTGAGCAGTATTTTTTTATTATTAAAATCATTGCATACTGTATGTCTACTCAGTTTAACCAGGGTTCTCACCAAAAGAAAATCTGGAAAACATGAGGTAGTTGTTCCTTTTTGTGTATCCAGTTGTATTTTAACATAAGGAAGCAAAGCTGTTTAATTACAAAAATATATTTATTTAGAAAATATGTATTAAACTTTAAAGAACGTTCCCAAGAGCAATTACACTGTACAACGTATGTAATTTTATTTTAATGTAAAAAAAATTACAGCAAGATGTTGAATGTGTTGTGATTTGAAACTTGAGTTACCAACATATTTTTGATTTTGAATAAGTGCATTATAAAGCTTTGATTAAAGTGGATACGTGATAATGAGCATTTGTTCCATGTGAAGTATCCAATTGTACTTCAACAAAAAACATTAAAATGAAGTTGGATGTGACGGTGATTGAAACTATACAACCAATATAAACTTTATTTTGAAAATTTTAATAGTATAACTTCAATATAAATTGGATATGCAATAAGGAACCATTACCAACAGGGATTTCACTATTTTCTTAGTTATGAGACAGTTTAAATAACTTTTAATATTATTACGTATCTTAATGTCTTAAAACTCATGTGTATTTCATTCATAAATTTGTGTACCGTTAATAATTTACATCTTATTTTTAATAACATTAATCAAACATAATCAGGCGTGTATGCAGAATTTAATTTTTGGGGGAGGGGGGCTAGAACCACTTTGCTTGTGGTTTGCTTTCAAATTCATTCCTTTTATTGGTGGCAAATACAGTAAATAGGAATACCGGACACTCCTGTCGTTTAACATGGGAAAGCCTGGCAACCACCGACGCTAGCGCTTTCTTGCGTGAGGTGTTGTATGCTAGTGGCGGGAATTCAAAAATGAATGTATTTCTAATGACATACACGAGTTTGTTACAAACGTTACAGTCATTTTTTCAGTGGTTTGGTTAAAATAACTGTCAGATTGAAATGCGTAATATTGGTTGTGCATAATCGTTGCCTACGAGATTGGGAAGGCCTTCGCATCGCTGCGGTTTTCGCATGTAAAAGTGTCGATACAACTGTAGTTCCAAAAACACCGCAAGATGGCAGGGTTTTACGCTGTAGATTTACGCTGTCGTATATGGGAGTTATCTTCAAAATTTGTAAATTTTAACATAAAAACAAACTAGCGCGGGAATTAGTTGGGTGTTTACATTTAAAAAAATGTGTATGTACTTTTACATTTACATATAAAATATATAATAAAATAAGCATCATAATAATGAATTACAAATTCTACTCACCAATTTTTTCTTGTTGATGTGACGAATACCATGAAAATTCCTTCTTGCAGTTTAAAACATTACAACAATTACCCGACAAAAAATATTCACAGACCCGAGAAATATAGTTACCTATACTATTAACAGTTTCAGTAACTTTCTGCATAAAGGTTTACTGTTGAACTGTTTCGCGCGATAGTATTTGTCTGTACATCTCATCGCAATGTTGCTCAACAATGGATTTAGCAGCTTCGTCAACAACAACAAGCACAGTTTCTTATTGTCACATTTCGAACATTTAAGAGTGTCAATAAATCTTGTCTTACAATATTGTGTGAGCGATTCTCGTACACCTTTACTCGGCAAAAATTTTAATGCACTTTTACAAAATTTCACAATGATCATCACAAGAGAAACAAACGAAGCCTTAGCATATCTCAAGCCACTTCTGTCTTGATTATGGATTAGCATATTTAACGGTGAATTACTGGATACTGTGGCTAGCAAGTCGATGCAGTGAATGCAGTTGGTGTTCTCCTCGGCAACTCTTACGAGATAGCCACAAACAAAGGCAACTGATGCAGTTTTCATTGTTGCTGGACAGGCTGCAAAGAAAATTTCACCAAATGTAAAAATGAAAAACAACTTTACTCGCTAATAATTAAGATTGGGTATCAATACTTACTGTTCAATGGACGATTCAGGATTTCCAGCACAGAATTTGGTAGAACGTCAGTCGACTGGGAAGAGTTGGGCTTTGCATGGCATTGTTTTGAAGATGAAAAGCTTGAATCACTCTCCACATTTGCATACATTGATGCTCGTATAATACCAGTGCGTAGGGTTGTTTGTATTGCATGCAAACATGACCGAGCATCCATAGCATCATTAAAACCTCCAAGTTGCCTTAGATGACTGAAGAACAATTCAATGTCGTCACTCGAAAAGTTTCTAGTTAAGACATAGTGAAAACCATTGTCCAGCAAATATGTTATGCAGGCAACTGTTGATTTTGTAGTGATTACAAGTGCTTCATAGGTCTCTGAGCTGAAGGTTTCGTTTCGGTTTCGACCAAGTTGTTGAATATAAGCTACATAAGGCAGGAATGTTTGTGTAAGCCACTGAAGATGTTCATCACTCACGGAAAAGAAGTGCAGTTTGTCCATATTCCTTGATCTACAGGATTGTGTTCTGTTGCAAACATCATGAATGTCAAACCACTTTCTCACTATTTTCATGAAGTGAACTGTTGCCTGTAGACTGTCTTTGTCGGGAAAGTGTTCACTTGAAAGTGTGCTGCATGTCTCAAGTGCAGCAGTCACTGGTTCAGAAAATAACAGTTTTGCTCGTTTTACATTCATTTTTTCCAAATTTGAAGGATATACCATCTTCCGAGACAAATTCCGAACAGGGGTAAACACAGAGTTTTTATGTAACTTATATAAAGTTTGCACATGCTTTCCTGTTATCTGAGTCCCATTTAGCCTGAATGTCCTCTCCAGAAACTGTGTCCTGATATTTTTTATTATGTGACTCTGGTCAAAGCTAAGGAATATTTTTCTTGTCTTGTCTGTAGGATGATTTATCACTGATGTGACAGGCCCTTCACATAATTTCTCATACATTGCCACATTTACAATGGAATTATCAGTAACAATTCTCAGCACACAAAATCCCACTTTTTCAATGGCTTCTATTACTTGCAGAGTTTTTGTGTACAGTTGCGAGCCATCTAAATTCTTGCAAAAGAAAAATGCAACAGGAATTTGTATCTTGGCAGAAATTCCTCTAAAAATGAAACATAGAAGTATATTTGCCAATTCATCACCATTGTCCATTTTTTCGTCTGATAATTCGTTCCAACCATGAAACTGATCAAGCTGCCTATCGTATAACAACTTGGGCTGAATTGACATCTCATCAATAATGAGTGAACCAATCCGTTCTTGATATGTGCTTAGTGCCTCAAATTCTGTTATCATCGTCTCTGTATGATTTCATCAGTGATTCCTGTTTGACCAGAACAATTCCCTACATATTTTTTTATGGTGGATTTGTGCGGCAAGTGTAATATGTTCATTTCTCTTGCGAAGTTGTAACCTTTCGGTGAAAACATTTCCCAAAGAGAGGAAATTTTTAATGTCTCTTCTGAATATGGCAATTTTCCTTTACCAAACATCCGCAGTTGCTCCAATATAAATTTCGCTTTCAAACTATTATCATTTTTAGCTGCGATTAAATTGGAATACATTTTTTCAGCATGGGAAACTTTCTTTTTTCTTTTAACTGTCTTCCTAGTTCTTTATTTTTTGCTCGTAATTTGGTGATTATTTTATTCTTTTTTACAATGATGTGTGACGAATATTTCTTTGCAACCACTTTATGTGAACATCGACATTTGATTTTGTCTAGATCAATTTGAACTGAAACAGAATTTGCATTAAAATTCGCATCGCTATCTGCAATGTCTGAGTTACAGCACTGTTCTGTAATAGTACTTCTTTGTTGAGGGAATGCACAATCGTGTGTCCTCTTTTTGGGAAGTTTACGGGCCTGTTTTTTATTTTCAACCATGTATGATGGATACCCAGGGAAAATAGTAGGAACAGAATTCGCAAGTAGGTAGTCTCTTGATTTTAGTAGAAATACTAAAGCATTCATTACTAAAATGTTTGCTGCAGACAACTGACCTAGCTGAAGGCTGCCATTTATCACTGCTATCAGGACTTTCCTGTCGTGAAATGACTTTAAGCCATTTGTCACGCAAATCACAATTTTTTGGAAACTGATGAAATGAAATGCCAGTCACCTGTGAGGAATCACTTTTGCAAAATGGTACACATCAATACACCATCTTAAAATATAAACAAATAAGTAAATGTATGTCTTTTTACAGTGTGCAGCGATTCTAAAGAGTTTTACACATCAAAATCATTAAATCCATAGCCAAACGAACTAGCACAGCGTTTATAATGCAATGTTTTCATCATTTTGCACCATTATATCAAATAACTCTTTAGAATATTATATTACCAAAGTACATGCAAAATAGTCGAAATCATTAATTTCTCGCAACTTATAACCGGTAAAGTCCACTTTCTTGCACACGGCTAACAAATAAACTCCAGGAAAATGTTCTTTCATTAACAATTCGACATTTCATGTCATAAACCATGTGCTAATTTACAGTGTAAACACCTGCTCTCTAGCGGCGTTGTGCGAACTACATTCAATGTTCCACCTGGAAATCATTGATGCGAAGGCCTTCCCAATCTCGTAGGCAACGGCATAATAAACAAATTTGACGCGATGACATTGTGGCAAATATTGAACATACTGTCCTAAATGTTTGTTGTCATTGGAAAAGCAGAAATAATCTTTGTTGTGACATGATCTGAACAGGCGAAAATATCGGAAATTATTATGTACTCTCTTGCTAGTGCTGGAGGACAGAAATGGAAACGAACATGACCTCGGAACGAATTAAAAGAGAACCAAGTGATGAAGACATATTTGTGTACCAATTAGGTTAGGGTGAACATGATGTTATAAAAACAGACTAAACATGCATTAAAATATTTTTTTATACATTTTCGTAAAGGTATTTTGTAAGCTACTTAACATTAAATATGCTTGCAGTAAGTTTATTCTGTTTCCAAATTTTTGTTTACTTATGTGTATGTAGGCCTATATAGACTGTTCTTTGGCCTGGCCGTGTCGCAGCTTTCAAGAGTGTGTAAACTCTCGTTAAAAACCAGGATTGCACTCTCTCTTAGTTGGGACTGGAGAAAGGACTTTCTGCGACATCAAGAGTGGGCAAGAGAGTGCTTTATGAGCGAGTAGAAACACAGTGTTTGTCTCAAACAGTATTGTAATTATGCACTCCAAGAGCAGAACTCGTCATAGTGGGGAGGGCTGATGAGATCATTAAAATTTTGGGGTAAAAACAGTTAAATCAGTAGTATAAAAGTGTAAAAATACTTTACTGAAGGTGATTCAACCTACCTTAACCTAACTATAATTTTTAGCTCAAAGAATGCTGTAATAACAGCTGTTAGTAAAGGTCATGTGTCAACAAAGAAGTAGAAGCAACAAAAAGTAAAATAAGCATGCTCTGTAAAAAAAATTACTATAATGTCACTGTTGTTGACACTAGTAAATTTGGTAAGGAGCTTTACAGTGCTCATGGGCATCATCTGAATAAGTCAGGAAAAATCTTTATGTTTATATTTATGTTTATATTTTCAAATCCTTCATCAAGTTTACCAATAGTACTATTTACAACATTCCATATACCTTTACTTTTATTTTAAGCATTACTAATAATTTTGTTATTCCTCAGTAATTTGGCTTTGTTGATGATCTTTAAATAAACCAGCTTATAATTTTTATAATAATTTTTTTACTTAGCCTAACTGATGTGTCTCTTTTGCTTTAAAGATATTTTAAATGCAGTGCAGGATAGAGGAGAAGACTGGAATAAATTGAAGGATGAGGAATTGTGGAAAGACAGAGGATGATGGAGGCATTGTACTTAGCTGACCCGTAGACAGGCTGGAAACAGTATAGGATGACTGATGATGATTTTAGTTTAAAATGGCCTATTTCCTATGTTACAGAGACCTAACATAACACAATAAAACATAACTAATATACTGTGGTATTCCTTACAGGAAAGTGTGTGACCTGAATATTACTTGTGCATTATTTTCTTGGCTTTCATGTTTTGCTTCTTCTTTGCTTTAATTATGTGACTTTCATTTACTACTTTAACAAAACACTTAATACTAGCATTAAGAAGTTTTGATACAAACATGGTTTTACACACTGAACACACTGACAAAGATGGCAACCTACACATGATTTCTTTCATTAGAGAAGATCTTACACCAACATTACTTTGCAAAATAATTTTCTTCAACATACTTTTAACACACCCATGTACAATTCTTGTCACTTGCTTTGCTTCATCACTGGGGTATAACAATGAACAACCTTGATACTCTTTCATGCTGATGTGAATTTCATCTATTTCCATAGACCAGTTCTCTTTGGTAAATTTTCTTTTGCAGTCTTCATGTTGAAGCTGACTACATGCCCAGCCAGCAAGGTATGTAACTGCATTCATTTCGATTTCATCACAGAATGGTATATGATCCGGGCAATCCTTCAGTGTTACCTGTGGCTCAATATATAATTTAAAACTAGCATCATTTATTTCTTTCCGCTGCAACAAAAATGTTTCCATATCCATTTCAACATTGCTGTCAGGAGATGATGTAAGAAGCTGCTGAACCATAGCTGCCCTTAGAGTTGCTCGAAATTTACTGGCATCTGGGGTCACATTATTACCCCCTTTCGATCTCATGACAGAAAAAAAACTCTCCAAGCAATCTTGTGTCAACCTTCTCGTCAACAAAAACTTGAAATGAAATTTTGTAGACAGATCATTCCACAACAACTTCAAAGCACAGATGTTTGTCTTCCATCCACGTATACAGCGAATTTTTTCTCTGCTACCACCTGTGAAATGAACGGTTTCTAACAAATGTGATGCCTTCACTAAAAATTCCCAGTGTATTGAATTATCTTGAAGAGGTTTTCGGAAGATGTTATTTGCACTGAGCGATGACGAATTGAAACAATCAAATAAATTGTCCATGTGTTCCAAAAATTCTCCGGTATGGGCAGCTTCGGGAGCCATGCTATTCAGCGCTACATGCGTCAAAATACCCCTACTGACGGAGTGACTTAAGACTTGGGCAGCCAGACACACCCTCATAGAACTGAATGGAGGCAATGTTATATGAATGTTCTTCAATTTTGGGGCTAATCTAGGATACATATCCTTATCTTTGTGATAAAATTCTTCAATGTGTTTCCATTTAAACGTTTTTCCACCAGCAACAATAACATATTTTTTGAAATTGTTTCGAACAGATTTCAGTAGATGGGGAACATCATAGAAAAAAAATACCTTCTCCCCATTTTCTTCTAGAAATGGTTTTTCCTCTGTGATACCTAATAAATTTCTGTATTGGACATTATTACTTCCCTGATCAGTAGTGACTACTTTCGGAATGAAACCAGCACCCTTGACTTTGTTGATCGCGGTCAGAAGGATGTTTTTTAAACTCTGTCCTGGAATAGGCCCATTTGAAAAAAAGTAACCTATTACCTGTTTGAAATTTGTTTTAATACCTCTCATCATGATAACCAACACTTGGTTTGCTAGAGGGATATCCGATTCCACTCCTGTGCCTGTACTGCTTACATCAAACTTCCAAGGTGCTATCCCTTCAATGATGTCACCAGCAGCATGGTATGATACTGCTTCTTTCAACGACATTTCATCCATGACCAACGAGACAACTTTGTCTTCTGTACGCATGTGTCTGCTTTTCATATTCAGCAATTGCAATATATTTTCTGCAAACCCAGGGCACACAGCTATACCTCCCAACCATCGCCGTAATGAGCGAACAGTAGGCAGGCATATAGTTTTCCTCAGAAATCTGTATGCAACAGGCGAACAATAATGAAGAGCTAAAGCAAAACTCTTGTCTGACTCAGTATATCTTCGAGCCTTCAGTTTTTTACATTTCAGTTTTAGCTGGTGGAAAAGGAAGCTATCTTTATCTTTGAAAACACTAGCCCAACAATTCCCATCTTCAATATCAGTACAAGTTCTAGGGAGTTCTTTAGTTTCTTTTAGTTTTTGTATTGTTTTCTTCAATTTCGAAATTCTGCTTCGTGCTAACTTCAACTTCCTTACCTCAGCTTGCATTTGCAAATAAATAGCAGTACTATTTCTTTTTGGTAGCCTCGCATCTGGAAGAGGCCCTGAAAACAAAAGTTAAATTACAATTGCACTGCATCCCACTTCAATCGAAGTTACATTTGTCACTCTGATAAAAAAAATATAAGTCACCGACTGCTTATTATATTCGCTGCCCAACCAGTTTGTAAATATTGATCGCAGATGTGAGAGATCATTTCAATGCTATGTGATCATGCACCACAAAATAATGTTTTGGTTTAGGCAAAACAGACAAGTATTTCAATGAAAACAAACATAATTCCAACACAAATGATTTGTTAACTGCTGCTGTACAGTACACAACATAAAAACTGACAACTGCAATTAAGTATTTTCTCTGACCTCGAGCACACTTGCTGGACCAGCAAGAGTTACAATTGTATTTGGCATTGAAAAAATTTAAAATTTTTATTTCAGAAGGCCACACCAGAAAGATATGACAAGCACAATTAGTTTTGTGAAGCAATTGGCATACTTAAATTGATTAGAATATGGCCTTGTACATAAGCAACTGAAGAGTTTTATACTTGGTACTGATTATGCTATTTAATAACACACAAATCTGGAATCTTGAAGGAGGAAATATCACAGAATTTTACCTGAATTTTCACAATTTTGTGGCAGTGTATTTGTTCTGTTTGAACATCTAGAGGGGCTTGATGTATCCAACCGAGGCCGTTTCTTTGGACTCCTCCTGGAATCTACCTTCGTGCTTCCATTATAAACATGTAGACTTGGAACAACTCCTTTTTTTAACCTGGAAATGGATTTCAAAATAACATTAACACACTGATATTCTTTAACAAACAATCCATACCAACTATAGCAACCAGCTAAGAACAATAGTACATAACCTGACTTGATAGACACAGGTGGGAGGAGGAAACAATATGAATTATGACAGAAGGTACAATTGTGGACTGAAGTGAAAAAAAGTAAATATGTGTGAGACAAAGACTGTGGGGTTTACAAGCAGAATAGTGAAGTGTATGGGCATACATAAACAGATGGGAGGGGCAGGAGCGAGAGCATTAGAATAAGAGTGAGAGATTTAAGTCAGTGCTTAAAATCCAGGTCTTTAGCACTGGTACAGGGTGACTAATTAACATGGAGTGACAACAGAATGAAAGGGTGGGGGAACTGGGAGATGCCCAAGAAAACCCACCAACCAATGGCATTGTGCAGCATATTCCTACATGGAAAATTCTGGGGCATGGCCCCACTGTGAAATGAACCAGGATCGCACTGGTGGGAGGTAACAGGACTGACTCGGCCACCGTGGCCTTCCTGGCAGTTAGTAGGGAGGTGCAGCAAAATGGTGCCTGTCTGTGAAAATAAAGGCACATGAGATGAAGAATGTGTAAAACATTAAAAAAATGTTAACGTGCTTTTTCATGCGTTACCAATAGATACACAGGACGGATATGATATTACACTAGTAGGTTTGAATATTATGACGTTTAATGAAACATTTCGAATTTATAATGCTTACACGTTGACTACAGAAGTAATGAATTATATTGTGATTTAAAAATAAAATTTGTTCTGCAAATAATTTCCAACACTTCTACAGTATGCAAAAATTTTACATGTAAACCTGTACAGTTTCTGAGTGGGTGTTGTAAATGATTTCGACAATCAGCGCATGTTGTTGCAAATGCAGCCTAAACTCAAAAACTGTAACAGACACTGCACTGCATTACTTTCAAAAAGCTAACACAATTATGGAACAATTAAACTGACTTTAACAAACTTTCTCAAAAACCAAACATTTAAAATATGTACCTGTAAACAAAACACTTACCCTTGGGATTTATTTCTTGGATTTCTAAAGTCATCATCCTTGAAATGTATTTCACACACTTTCAAATATTTGAGACAATCTGGACCTCTAAGTTTGACACTTTCATCAAGGTCAGCTCTCTTTGTTTTGTGCACCCACTCTTTATAGCTGCAAACAAACACAGAAGAATATTTTGTAACTAAAACATTGAGATGTATGCCTTATGTTTCTGCACACTATTGGCACCCTTCAGGGCTCTCCCCACCATACCCAGGCCCCTTCTTCCCTTGAAAACTACTCTTCCACCTTACCCTTCCACCCAAGGTCTTCCTGTAATACAACTCCCAGGTACTTATTACCGTCGCCTCCCCATTCTACTGATCTCCTCATCTGTAAAAGAGCCTGCTCTTTACCCTCTTCTTAGTGAATCTCAATACTTTCGTCTCCTTGACATTATTATTCATTTTATCATTGCTTCATGCCCAGGAAGCTTGCGATAAAACTTCCTATAATTACAACTCAAAATGTAAAGTTAATACTGTTTCACTACTTATAATTTAAGAAACAGGCTACTGCATATAGTTTGAATTCTTTTCAACCTGAAATCTCTTCAAAATTTTACAGCAAAACGCAAACAACAATGTACTTACATGTCAGACTTCGGGAAAGAAAAAAATGACTTGGCATCCTTCTGAACTCTGTAATTACTGCACCCATACATTGCGCATATACTGCCGCACGTACCATATGTCGGCGGATCCATCTCAATTGCGCGTTATAAATTATTTACCACAAAATAATCACCGTCAAAACACGTAAACAAATGGGCTAACAACGTTACACACAACACTGCCCGATAGGAGCGCTGATCGCAGTTGTTTCCAATATGGCTACCGAGTGTCCGGTATTCCTATTTACTGTATTTGTTGGTGGTAATGAGTAAACAATGTATCTGTCAAAGATTGATAAAACAAACAATTTTTTTTTGTATTTAGGTAAATCGTGGTTATTAGTGTTGGAAATGATATCAGTACAAGTTCCATAATATTGTGCACAAAAACATTTTACATTTAAGTGTCAAGTCTGAATGTCTATGTAAGTTTATTTAAATGTGTAATGATAAAAATATATATTTTAATACATCTGTGATCTTGCTAGATTTATAATTTTGGGGGGGGGGGGGGGGGTAATGTCAGGTGGAACTAGGAAAGAAAAACATAGGCAATTTGGCTGAAGTAAGTGTGGGAATACTGTTTACTATAAATCAGAAACAAACTTTGTGTCTTAAGATAATTTCAGTGAAATATGTACTGACATTAGCAATAACCATCATAAATAATTTCTGTTATTGCCTTTTCTAAGTCATGTAGACCGAAGCTGTGAATATGAGTTGTATTACAATGAGTCCTAAATGGCTTAGATAGCCTGTTAATGTGTTTGGTTGGAAGTGGCTAAACTGCTGGCCATTCTTGGTACCACATGCTCTACATGCTTTCAAATTTTCATTTAATTTATACTGCTACCTACATTACACAAAATTATAAAATCTTGTACAACAGTAATATAAAAAGGAAAACCGGCCTTATCTATGGGTCATAGTGTGTTTTTACAAGTCGGGCATAGTAAGGAATCAGCTATGCGTAACTCGAGAGCAGTAGGCTATACCAGAATGTGTTGACGCCGCCGTCAGTGCTCCCTCTGAGAGCACAGGCCGTTATGTGTCCTCAACACCTGATCAGTGCCGCGCCTCGAACGCGCCCGTGCGTGCAACGTAGTGCAGTGCCCCGAATGGCGTGACGTCAGTCACGGCCCCCTACGTGTGCAAAGCGCCCGGCCGGGTGTGGCACTGCGCAACTAAATAATTTGTTCATGCATTCGATAAAACAAACAAAAACTAATACTTGTAAAATAACTAATAATTAATGTTAATTCAATAATCATTTTGTAAATTGGTATCATTCACAAAAATGGCCGAAATCATCTTCCCATGCTCGGCAGTTTCCCGCGGAATTTCCCCCCTCCCTGGCCTCGGTGGCCAGGGAGGTTTTAGTCAGTCGCCATCCAGCACTCGCCAGGGCCGGCAGCCCGCGCACGGGGAGCTCTCAACTTTCGCGCCAACTTCACCATTCACTGCAATAGGTAATTATAGTCAAACCGTTTAACTCAGCTCCCCGGTCGACCCGAATCGGCCGTTCGAGATTTCGTACGGTCCTTCAATATAATGTGTAGCCCGACACCGGGCTTTTCGTGTGCTATGTAATTAATTAGGTGACCCTCCGTGGCACCTGCGCCTCACGCTAGTGAAATCCCACATCGGGAATTAGTTCATCGCCCACGCGGGACGGCACTGCGCCAAATGCGGACTTAAGTTTTCAGACGAGTCATTAACTGGGACGTGCCACGGTCGCGGGTGCGATATCCTGCCGGATTCCGCCGCGTCCGTACCCAGCATAACGTGGCCCTAGCCACCGCGCGGAGTAGCCGCCATTGTGTAACCACCTGTGTGGGACACCCGGACCTGGTCCGAACCCGGGACTAACTACAGCGACTGTAGTGTAGTGTTTTGTATTAAGTAATGTTGTATGACCAGTCGTCCACGTATTTCACGTTGCGTTCCGCAAACTTTCACGTAGGTAGGAACAGACTTACCACTCACCCGAGCATCCAACTCGCAACTCGCCGGGAACAACCCCTATTAACGTACTAGTCACCGGGTTACTGTGTGGCCGTAATAAGTACCGCCAATAGAGGGTGGCGTGCGTGGAGCATAGGTCGAAGATGAAGCGGCCAGTCGCGTGAGCGTGTTAAGTGTAAAGTGTGCGACGGAATAAAGCAGTTAAAAGTACGTGTGTGTTTTTACTCATATGGCGTCCTGGGAGGCCATAACAGCCCGGGGAGCCCTTTGCCGACTCGTCCCTGCCTGCAGCCACGAGGCCAGGAACCCCGCCCTTGAGATCAAAATTAATCAAAACATTTCTAATTCACGTAAAATTCAAATCATGCAGCGGGGACGGCGTCAGTGTCCAAACTGAATTTTATTAAGGAAACAAATAGGCAACAATTTTATTGAACAGTGCCTTGCACGAAGCTAGAAACTGGTTTCATTTAATTCCAGTAGCTGTTTAGTAACCTTCGATACAATTGTTACTGCACAATCACATAAAAGAAGAATGGCCTTTCTAATATTCTCAAGTACTTTTTAAAGTTGAGATTATTTCTTGTTCTGACCATTCAAGTCTAGAAAATGGATTCGAGGATAGTTTTTCTAGCATTTAATTTTATTTAGCACCAACATGCTTGGAGCATCTCCCGATGATCACAAAAATTCCTTTATACCAGTTAATGAAACCACCTTACCAAAAATTTACAAAATAAAAAACAGAATATTACAGCAGAAATAAAGAAAAATAAAATAGGAAAAATTATTTTCTGTTGTGTTCAATGCGGAAATTGGCCACTTTCTGATCGTTTTTGTTGTAATCTTCTGTGTATTTCAGTGGTGTCTGTTGTAATTCTAAGTGGTGTCCTATGTTTTTTGTTGTAAGGTACCTATTCTATTAGTTTTTGTTGTTTTTCATTGGTTTTATTGTATTCTGTTGGGGTTTTGTTGGTGTCTGGTGTGACGAATTCTGTTAGTTTTTGTTGTTTTCTAGTGTTTAACAGTGTGTTCTATTGATTTCTGTTGTATGACACTCAATTGTTGTCTGTTTTTTTTCTAGTTTTTTCTACTTTTTCTGTTGGTTTTTGGTGGTGTCTGTTGTAAGGCATTATATTAGTTTATGTGTAATTGAATGTTGTTTGTTGTGACAACACACAGTCTACCTCCCTGTAGAGATTGTGAGTCTATACGGAAATAAGTGGGTCCCAGGGTTCGGTGATGCCATCTGACAGGAGGCAGAGGCATGCCGACTGAAGGACTCCCTTAGTTGTTCAGGCTACCCAGGACGCCATATTAAACGAAAATAAAAATACACGGATATCTTATAGTGGTTTATTAACACTGGCACGAGGTACACAGTGCTATCGTACTCCTGACCGTTTCTGTTATCAGATAGTTGTCTCTGCACTGACGTGGCCCTTCCAGTGATGACACTGATTACATTGATAGTGAAGGTCTCTTCCAGTGAGTGTCGTGGCGGACGTTTCCAAGTGGAACTAAGTCCCTGCAGTTAATACTAAAGAACTACATGAAACTCTGACACTTTACTGGAGACCTGGAAGCTTGCGTATTGACTCTTCACTTTATGTGTGGCATAATTCTGCCGTGGCGGACGTCTCCACTGTGTGCCCGATTGCACGCGAAAGTGCTGATTCTACATCACGTGGAGGCTGCTGTCCTCTGTGAGCTCCTGACGGTGACTAACTGACTTCCCAGCGCCGTGCCAGAGGAAGATGCTACCTCCCACTAAAAAGCGCACAGCGTGGGAAAACATATGCGGCCAGTTTTACGAAATAGTCGCACATTAAACAACCTGTACTAATCAGAAAAGTAATAGGCAGCGGTTACAAGTTTTAGTTTGTCCCTGAAAATAAATACATAAACCCTTTTGCCTAGTTCGGCGGAAGCATCTTGCAAAACCCGATGGAGTGATACTGCCAAAGTGGCTGGTAGCGGCGCTATCTTTGTAGTATTCGTGCACTGGTCACATCTGCACTATGCTGCGCGCACGGGCGTATTGGCATCCAAAAACGCTTGTCCTGACAAGGGGTAAATAAAACCCCTTAAGTAAGTGTAATTTGTTGGATAGTGAACAATTTTTTTAAGGTTTAATTTAAAGTCTTGTATATTATAACCCAGTACACAATATCAGTGCACTTGCATTACAGTGGACAATAGTATAATATATTATACTCACTTTAAAATTCTATGACTGTTACAAAAACACAACGACATCTGACAATTTAATGATTGTCTCCGCTGATTTCACTTCAAGATCTATCTGACGTGGGTTGAAACTTCTCTTCGAAAAATATACACTAAATCCATTTTATATGGGCATGAAATTAATTAACAAACTCCCAAAAAGTATTATGGAAAATAGTAATAACCATACATTTGCATCTCAACTTAAAACCTTTTTACTACAAAAAGGTTACTACTCATTAGAAGAATTCTTTGATAAATAGTATTATATTTTATTTTTGTATCATGTAAATATGTATTTCTGTATTGTTGTATTTTAGTGATGTTTGATATATGTAATGTGTTTTTATAAATTGTTTATTTGTCTATGATCATATGTGTAACATATATATTTATATATGTTTTATTGTTGTTTTTTAATGATGTTTGTTATATATATTGTGCTTTTAAACTGACAACTTCTACCTGTTTGAATTTGTTTGAATATGTATTTGTTTTCATATGTAATACTTATGTAGTATTTTATTGCGGTTCTCTAATGATATAATGTATGTGAAATGTGGTTCTGCAAATTGACAACTTCTTCCCATCTGCTTGGGTTGTATAGAAGGCCATAATAAATAAATAAATAAATAAATAAATCTTCCTTCAACAGTGCCATCTCTTTTAAGCATGAAGCAGTAGTCTGCCATCATCTTTACATCCCACCTTCCCTGGTATCTCTTTACCGTGTCTATGTCCTGGTGAAAACGTTCTCCTTGTTCTTCACTGATATCGCCGGTTTTCAGGGCAAAAATCAATATGTAAATGTAAGATGTGAAGTTTCACATTTATGTTACATCCTAATTTCATGAAATCCTCCAACATTTCTTTAACCATTCTTTTGTACACTGGATGTTTTTTGTTACCTAAAAAGTTGGCCTCAACTTACTTTAAAAGAAACCCAGGCTTTTCTTCTAGAGGATTCATTGAATTTTCGAACATATTGTCTTTCATTAATTTTCTGATCTGTGGTCCCACAGATACCCTTTCTTTCAGTTTCGCATAAGATATTTTCGGAAAATTTGTTACCAAATACCTTGGAAGTGCTTTAGAGAACTGTTTCATTAATCCGAATTTAATATGAAGAGGAGGTTTAGTACCTCGCTTTGTTGAACAAGTGGTATATTTATTATGTTCTTTGAACCGAGTTGTAAGGTTTTTCTTATGGGCTAGTCCGTCTGCTTCCAGTGTTTGACTTTTTCTCTGCTGTCCCATTGAAAATTCATCATAACACATGGTGTTATGTTGAAAAACCATATGCACATAGTTACTTCAGTGATGACAGAGTAAATTATGTGTGTTTCCCTTGGACTTGTCATGATATGTATCTACATATCTAATCTTAAACACAAGTGTACTTTTACAAATTTCGCCGAAAAAATGTCATTTGGAAATTTGTCCCTTCATGCTAGGTTCTCATTAACATAGTGGTATTTTCAAAAAACCTAAATGTATGTTTTGTTACGTAAGTTATGTAAACCAACATAGTGCCGTTGTCTCTTCTGTGAAAAGTAAGTGCGAACCAGGATGGACACTAACAGCCACACATACCCCCGACAAATCCAGATATCGCTAGTCATCATATGCCTTCCAAAAACTTTCCTAACTCCCCACATAATTGCATATCATAATTTCACAATTACCAAATGGCTCTCGTCCAGAGTTAAAGTCCATTCCCGGCTTTGAATATTTTCTAGCTATGGCTGCGGGATTATCATGTGAAAATATTCTATCACCAAATCGCTTTCCTTAAAAAAAAATTAAGTACAGTATGGCATACCAAGTATCATGTGGTGGCGATGATGGACAGCATTATGCTCTTGGTGGTCGGAGTGTCGGGGCTGCGTCGCGATGGCCTCACGAAGAGAGTGACTCTGAGATTCTCCTTAGAGGCAGGCTGCTCACAAATCTCACAGGCGACCCCCTTATATACTCAAGTTCTGCATACCTCAAACAATCTGGAATATTTTCGCGACCAGCCAGCTAAAATGCCAGACTTCCTATGATGTCACTTCCTACCACTGGAGATTTTTTATACAGCAGAGCACTTATTTTGCTTCCGTTTGTCTAGTAGCCTATACAGCCGGCATCAACTGGAATGTCAGAAGTATACTTCATAGGATTCGAAGCTGCCAGGCCTATCAGGCGCCCTTCTACTTAAGATATGTTAGGTGGGATGCAGTTCGCCACATAAGAATATTTTATTTTATTTGTATAGTTCCTTATTAGAGAACTGTAGTGGAATAAACACAAACCTTTTATATTCTCTGATTATTATGTTAATTCTGACGAATTCTAGTGAATTCTATTGGATTCTGATGTTTTATGTTGTTTCCAAGTATTTTCCATTGAATCCTAAGGAGTTTTGTTAGTTTTTGTTGTATAACATTCTGTTGGGATATGTTGTTTCCTAGTGTTTTTCATATTATTCTATTTTATTTTGTTGGTCTGTTGAAATGCACTCTGCTGTATTCTAATATTTTCTATTGTTTTTGGGATGTTTCTGTTGTAAGGAATCATGTTGTTTTTGAATGTTTTAGTTATATTCTGATGGGGTTTGATGTTTATTTTGCAAGTTATTATTATAGGATGTATTGTTTTCTAGTGTTTTTCATTGTGCTTTGTTATATTTTGTAATTTTTTGTGTAAAGTAATTTGTTAGGACATGTTTTTTTTTTTCTTATTTATCCATTATTTTCTGTTGGTTTATGTTGGTTTCCATTCTAAGGCATTCTGTTGGTTACTATTGTTTCTATAGTTTTTCATTTGATTTTTCTGTTGCAAGGCATTGTTTCATGATAAGTTATGTTCTATTGTTTTAGATTTTATATAGTCTTTTTTGTAAGACATACTAGTTGTTTATAGTATTTTTAATTGTGTTGAGTTTTGTTGCGGGCCTGTCTCTGCAGGGAGTGTGGATATGTAGCGGATGTCTCTTGGTAGTCTTACTGTTTGATGGTGTTTCCTAGTGCCAGCTCTTTTGAGAAAAGCAGCCTCCAGCAGGGAGGCAGGTCTTGGACCATCCAGCTCGTGTAGTTAGCCGAGGGACGTCGCCCGCGCTTAAGAACAGTGTGATGCAGTCTTACAAAGGTAGTCCACATGTTATGGCATGTTTCACATCCCAACACATGTCACCCACATCACATGTATACTTTAAGGACAATAGGATGGCAAAGTTGAGTCTTAAGGGTTACTAACAGTTTAGAGATGCTGCTGCTATTTCTTTATTCTAGTACAGGGCACTAAGAATTGCAGGTACAAAACATGTACACTGTACAATGAAAAATGGTAGTTTGCATGTCACTTGCTCGCCATCCTTGGCGCAAAGACAGAATAAAAAACACCAACGATTAACGAAAAGAACAAACTATAAGACAGAAATAATAATTAGAAAAACCAGAGAGATGATTGAGCATATCTCGACTGCATCTGGCCTTGATAGTGGATTGTACGGGACTCGAGACCAGGATGCCGGGATGCCACTCCTGCGCGCACGGAGCAGAAGTTATGTCATGAACTAAGCTGTGGCATACTGTGAACAGGGCTGGGACCCTGGATTTAATTAAGATAAAAGGAGGTTCTGTGTCAGACACCTCCATAGATAAGCCCAGGTCAAGGCCGTCCTCGCGCCCACTGTGGGTAGCAGGATCGGGACGCCCTCTACCACGACAGTAGTAGGGGTTATGGCTGCCTCTCTTGTTCCATTCTCAATGGGTCCCCATTCACCAGTGTGTCCAGCTCTGAGTCTGTGGCCTAGTCTGCCAGATAACATGGGGCTTGGCACTACTGTCGGTTGCATCTTGTTGGGCTCATCCACCCTGACACAGAACTCTACATCGACGAGGGAGATGCAAAGCCCCCATCTGCCTTGGATGAGGGAGGATGGTTCAGCTGCCTTCACCTCGTCTGGCTCTGTCAATAGAGGCTGCTCTGCCACTGTGTCGGCGCCCTTCTCTGGCATCCCGGTGACATCACGTATTTGTGGTCCCGTTGTGCATTCTCATTGGCATCGCCTCGGGGTTATGGAAGAGCCTACAACGCGATGCTGCATTGAATTGAAACATTGACAGATGCTACATGATTTACAAACATACGCGAACTGTAACACTGTTACATACATGTGTTATGGCCATCCCCCCATGACAATATACACAGTGTAGCGAAATTACAAAGAAACCACTTAACAAGTGGGAAGTTCATTATGTATTACACAGGACACTTACTTATGGCACACAGACTGAAACTTATATGATATCACGTGGACAGAGCAAAGAACTGAGATTGGATAATGGACCACTCCATAGCTCTCAAGAACTGCTGCTTTCCTGCGGGGTCTGAACCGAAAATGAAGAAGGTGCACATTTCGCCTAATCAGCAGCCCTGTGTGGGCGCACCTGAAAGAGTCATCGACTAAAGTCTTTTATATGACATCTGGTTCACGACCCACGCCCAGAAGATAAAATACAAGATAATTACATAATAAATGGAATGTCCATTATGTGGGCACACACTATTAAGTTATGTGGCTGGTTGGTTCAAGCCAACTGTAGGAGGCTAACTGCAAAGCAAATGGAAAAGGATTGAGAAGAAGTTACATGATTATGTACACTCTTTTTTTAAATGTGGTCAATGCTGAACGATGGTTGAAGGGCCCCGCGGCACAGACTGGCCCGGGAAAGAAATGATAGTGAATTGGCCGAGACCACGGCGCATGCGCACCTACCTGGTCTATATTCCACGAAAATGTGCTGCGTGCAAAAAGAACAAGCCAAGACCAGTTCCCAGCCTGTTCATGTTAATCCAGAAAGTTGTTATTAATAAACATAAAATTATTTCAATAGTAATAGTGTATATTTTAAATTACATAAATTACAATTATTAAGTGTAGTTACAAAACTGGGTGATTGCCGCGCGGGGGACAATCTACTCGTCGCAGTGGGCAATCGTTCACCTCACTGCACTCCATCGTACTACACTGCACTCATGGTGCATACTGGTGCACACGCTCCTGGCGAGGTGTCAATGAGACATAGCGGTCTGTTTTAATCGAATGAGCACCGACGAATGTTGTAAGGGTTAATAGCATAACTTGTCGGTACAAATAACAACTGTAGAATAACATTGACATTGTACTGCCTGTGACAGTGAAGCCCGGTCTCCACCCCACCAGTACCGGGCCCCGCTGCGAGACCCCACCCCTAGCCTAGCCTATGCAGGCTGACGCTGCCCCCCCCCCCTCCTCCTAGGCTGGCCGCGGTCAACTGCAGTCGACAACGGGTCATCAACTAGGACGGACGTGCCGTTCCCCCCGTTTCCCATCCGTTCAAGTAACAACCATCAGGTAATTACGTGTGTGTGTTTGTATTCAGCCACCATACCCTAACCAATAGCCTAGGAGCTTAGTAGTGCACACTGGGGCCGACAACCCACCACACCAATGGCTAGATGCTTTTAAGACTAGCCTGGCGCCCTCACAGAGAACTAACACCTCAACAGAGACACCAGCAACTATTAGGCTCACCCCGGGTATCGAGCTCAAGGCCCCAGGTGATGGCTTTTGACGGCCATGCGTGTGACAAAATTTAATAATTCCAGTGTTTTCCGCGATCCGCCAACACCAAGGAAACCAGTACACGTGAAACTGCCTTCTTGTGCGCGTGAAGGAATTGGGGTTAGACTAGCAAGCGCGACCAGGACAGCGGAAAAAGAGCCCCCTCCCTTTCACTACTGGACATTCCAACGGAGCGAGACTGAACTTCCCCTTCCACCAGCCGGAGCTAACGCTCTTCTCTTTGTGCGACCGTCCGGGCAGCGGCCCACACCCCTCCCCCCGCTCCGCACCACGAGAACTCCTTTACGGACTTACTTACTTCTCCCACTAGCCGAAGTTATCGCTCTACTCTTTGTGCGGTCGTCCGGGCAGCGGCTTACCGCGTCACCCCTCCCTCCTGTGAGCGCGCACAAGTCCTCATTCCGACTACACCAAACATCACCGGACATTATGTGTGAATTTCTTTTATAGTGGTAAAAATTGTTACGCGATATAATCCTTCTAAATTATATTAGCTACACCAAATCAACTGACACCTACCAGTGACGTCAACAACACAATTGCTCACCGGTAAAATGTTACCACACATTTCAACCACAGTCTGTGCAAACTGCTACCTACCTAAGGGTATGGACCTATTAACAGGGACACTACCGTGGCATAACACATACCGATGCGTAAACGACACCTTAAAATTCCCGATCAAGCTGGAAACAGTAAAGTCCACATGGGAAATGCAATGGAATCCTGTGTAGCCAGGGAAGGACGAAGCGGGGCTACCACCAACTGCACCGCCTGCCCTAGTGACCACAGCACCAATCACGCACACCGCCACAGGAAACCCATCAGATAAAATAGAAACAACAGAGTGTGCAAACTGCGCACAGCGCGAGCAGAAGCCAAGGCAGGCACGGGAACACACATCGCTGACCGCCCTGAGCGCCACATGGGAGGCACCGCGAATGGTGACGAACATGGGTAGAGCAACACTACCAGAGTTCAGCGGACTGCCGCAGGAGAACCCGGGCGAGTTTCTATGGTAATGCGAGGTGCGCCTAGCGAGGGCGAGAATACCACCTGACGAATGGGCAGAACATGCGAGAGAGCAGCTGCGATGCGTGGCACGTCATTGGTGGAGCCTCTGGGGCCAGTTCGGAATGCTGTGGCCGGAGTTCACCACCAAGTTCATGCAGCGTTTTGACACCGGAGAGGCGGTGGTACAGTGTACCTCCCAATTCTACGGGAGACAGTAGCGAGACAGGGAACCAGTGGAGCAGTTTGTCGCCCACAAACTGCAGCTGTTTCGGCAGATCATGCTGAACACAGAACCAACGGCAGCGCTGCCGACCATCACCACCCTGCTGCGTGATGAGCTTCAGCCCTTCCTCTGCTGCTACCGACACACCTCGGTAGAAGACTATGTGCAACAGGCAGTGGACACTGAAAGAAACCTCCAGATGGTGTGGCGCCGAAATCCATCAACGACAGACAGAGGGTACCACAGCCTAGCATTACTGGGCGCACCAGTGACCAACCACCAAGCCAGGCCGAGTGAGCCGCAACCATCACTCAGGTGGCAGTGGGCCATCGAGGATGCACTGGCATCATGCCAGATTACCACGCAGCCAGGCTGCCGGGACAACCAGTCGCAATGCAACCATGAGCGGCCACCTCAGTGCCAACGGGGTTGCGCCACTGGGGCATATCACTGGCACAGTGAATGCCCACTTCCCCCACCACTACATCCAACAGCAGACAGTGCCACAGTCGGGAAATTGACCACAGGGGGTGCGGGACTGAGGGGCCCACCCCCGCGAGAATGGTGCCATCTGCCACAACCTCTTCGACACCACCTGCCGCAACTCCCTTCTCGGCACCACCTGCCGCAACTCCATTCTCGGCACCACCTGCCGCAACTCCCTTCTCGGCACCACCTTCCGCAACTTCCTTCTCGGCACCACCTGCCACAGCCTTCTCGGCACCACCTGCTGCAACTTCCTTTAAGGCACCACCTGCCATGACCTCAGCCATGACCATGCTGCAACCTCACTCTTGGAACCACCAGCCACACCACCAGCAGTGCCACTGGCACCATCCTTACCAACGGCATCACCGGCCACAGGACCAATGCCCTCAATGCCACATGCACCACCACCCATCGGGTTGATGCCAGGTACCACACCGACGCTGGGCCAACTGTTCCGGCCACACAACCACCTGCTGCGCATCCTGGTGGAGGTGAATGGCCAGCCGACGGCGGCACTGGTCGACACAGGTGCGAGCCATGTGTTTGTCGCCCCAAGCCTGGTACCCCCGGGAGCACTCCAACCCAAACGCGCCGAGCTACGTCTCGCGACCACTACACGGCCAGGGATGACAGTGGGCCAAACCGAACTCCAGGTAAGCCTTCGGGAAATGTAGACTACAGTTCTTGCCCTTGTTGTGGAGGACCTGCATGAGGACCTCGTATTAGGACAGCCCTGGCTAGCAGAGCATGATGCTGTGGTGGAGCTGAAGGCTGCACAAGTCCACGTGGGAACCCGGGAGCGATACACAATTTATGCCACAGGCCTCGCACCCGAACCAACTGGCGAACCGCTTACACTGGCGCAACTGCGTCACGATGTACCCCCGCTGCATCAGGCAGCTTTGGAAAAGGTGCTGCAAGAGAGGCAGGATGTGTTTGCAATCGCCAACCCCCTGCAACGCACCACAGTGGTGGAGCATCGGATCCCAACAATGCATGATCAACGTATTCATGAAGCACCCAGGGGAAATGGCTTCCGAGAGCAGAGCGCCATCAGAGAGCAGGTATCGGAATACAATGACATGTTTGGAGGGCTGTAAAATGTACATAAACCGATATAAATATGAATATGGTATACTGGTTAGCGGTTTTATTCAGCGATGAAGCCAAGTTCACTCAAGACGCTATTCTCAATTCGCACAACAGTCATGTTTGGAATGATGTCAATCCGCATGCAACGTGTGTTACAGATCGCCAGGAACGTTTTTCAGTTAACGTGTGGGCCGGTATTGTTGACGGCATACTCATAGGGCCTTTTTTTCTTCCGCCACGACTTACCGGCGCCGGATACCTCCACTTCCTTCAGAACGAACTACCAGGTCTCCTTGAAGAGGTTCCATTGCATGTCCGACGTGTGATGTGGTACCAACATGACGGGGCACCACCTCATTTTTCCCTGCAAGTGCGAGAGTATTTAAACCAAACATTTCCAAACCGATGAATTTGACGAGCGGGCCCTGTCGCATGGCCGCCAAGGTCACCGAACCTAACCCTATTAGATTTCTTTCTGTGGGGTTACGTAAAAGGGCTTATCTGCACTACACCAGTAGAAACGGTAGAAGAGCTTACACAGCGAATCATTGAAGCATTCGAAATCATAACGTCGACTCCACACATGCTCCAGCGTATGTGTGAAAACATGATTCGCCGTTGCCACCTCTGTGTCGCTCAAGGTGGGCGTGTTTTTGAGCCGTTGCTTTAGGCTGTCACGTTGTTAAAATGTATGCAACAATTTCAATGTTGTGAAACAAAGCCGAAGCTGTGATTGATTTCAGAGTGAAATTTAAATCTGTGCCACGATTAAAAAGGTTATTTCTCTACTCGAACGCCCGCACATCCACAACATAACACTCTACAACGGGTTGCCTACGCTGACTCTTTCTGGGGCTACAGGGGCTTAACTACGCGTTTCCGTCAACATGTTTATTGGCAAAAATGGTTGCAAATAATAAGAGCTTTCTACCCTAAAGCGTTGTAACATGAAATTTGATACATTCTGTATATCAAAAGTTAATTCTTTGATCCAGATGGAATGATCTTGTACCGCATATATTGTTCCTGTGGTACATGATGCTTGTTTCAATTTAGTCCACTGAAGAAACCTTGGCAAAACAAACTTGTAGCATTATAATGATAATTCTAAAATGCAAATTAAGAAAATTATTCCCACAAGACGCTGAGATTGTTTGTAGTGTGGCACCCAGGTTTTTGTTATCTTCAGGCTCTTTCAACACACTCAAGCATCGTGTAACACATGATCATGCCATCAATATGAAGGAGTAAACTTGGGTATGTGATATGGAATAATTACCCCGACACATGTTTAATTCAATTCAGTTGTGTACTAGCAAAATAATTGGTCACAGCTTGGGGTCATACATAATGATTGGTAAAATGATGAATTATCTAACGATTTTTATCATTTCAACTGGCATACATGTACGTTTTAACGCCAGTAGCATCAGTGGCGGATCTAGGATTTTGGTTTAGGAGGGGCTTGACCCAGCTGAAGCTAGGCTTTATCAAGGCAAACACTAAAACAATAGTGGACCCAGATGCTTTTGGAGGGGGCTTGAGCCCCTTAGCCCCCCCTCTGGATCCGCTACTGAGTAGCATACACATGTTGTTTGAAAAAAAAAAAAGCAGTATTAATTTACAAACATACCTTTCTGTAGTGTGAAGTTAGGTCATTAGACAAAAATTATTTCAGATACTAGAGTTCTAACCACCGATAAAACTTTTGATTAAAATTGCGCACAAACCTGGCGATATTTTATCATGCATCCTTATTGAACCTAAACTTTACCTTTTGCACGAATTCTTGCGCATTGAATTCCGTCGCAACTTGCTCCCAGGCTTTCTTTTTTGCTGTCACTGATTCAAAGAGTGAAGCGGGAAAACTCTATTGATGTTTCGGATGAAATCACCAACATAACAAAGACAAAAATTACATTTACAAGGTGGTGAACATCGAGAGAAATATTTTTCCCCGTGGGCGTGTGGTCACAGTTCCACTCGGCTTCGAGGAATCTCCATTTGACGACTGTGCAATGCATGGAGAAATCTCGAGTTGCCGTCACCCGACCTCTGTGAAAGGCCCTGGGGGTACCTGACGGGCGCTACGGGCGTCGCGGTGCTCTTGTTGTCCGGAGGGGCGCCAGGCTAGCTGGCTGCTAGGCCGTTGGTGTTAGGTCGTGGGTACTCTGCCCCCGCGTGCCCCGCCAGGTACACGGCTTGAATCTACCCTGAATGGCTCTCCCTTGACTGTGAAGGCCGCTCAGCCGTGTGGAGGACGGGAGACTCCGGAAAATTAGTGTACGCAAGTTGGTGAGAATTACCTTTAATCCAGTCCCGCTACAAAACACTCTCACAAACACTTGGCGACGTCTAGCCGTTACACAATTAACACAGAAAAACATAACACTACGCGACACTAATGGTTACCGCGGCAGTCTCGCGGGATGCGGGTCGATGCTCGCTGGAGACAGCCAGCGCCGAACATTGGCATATGCACTGCGTCTTTAAGTAAAAACACTTTCGCTGGAGTCGGCCAGTACCGTACGTTCTGTGCTACAATACGTATCGCGGTATCATACTGAAGACGGTCGGGATAGGCCCGGCTCCGCAAAATACGCGCCGAGTCGACGTGGGCAGCGGTGAATTAACAAAAGGTTTTAAATTTAAAGATTTAGTACAGAATAAAAAACAATCAATGAAAGAAACTTGGATGCTGCCCACGGACACACGTCTGTTCCCGGCGCGGAGTGGTTGGAGACTGCCAAACATGGCCGCCTCGCAAGGAAGAGAAACTTTCTCTTCTTTGTGAGTCGGCGTCAAAAAACTTATATTAATTGAATTTACTCTATTACCAGTTAAAACATGTTCCAGGTGCCCAATTAAAATGTAGCACCTGGTAATTGGGTGCTTAAGGCTTAACAATGGTTTTAATGTATTTAATTATTTAAATTGTGACATCAAGTTGGCGACTGTAAATTTACTAACATATTGTCCCACTGTGAATTGTTTTAGAGGGATTTCTCCTATTCTGACTTGATCATAGTCACAGGCATTTTAATTAAGGCCAGTGGCCGCGGTGACTGTTAATGAGGTTTGTTGTCTGCTCCGTGCGTGGTGTACTCGCCCGGAGTGGCTACGACGCACTTATTACATGTCGGGTAATTAGTAATTTCGTACTAATGGCTTTTCCCTTAATTGAATTATGGGTTCGAGCCTCCAGGGTTCCGTACCTTTAGATTTCATTATGTCTATTGGGGTCACGCCCGAGGCGCTCGCCTGACTCAATTCGGCTGGGCAAGGGGCGCGCTCCGAAAACGGGATACGGTACTGGCGGTGTGGAGCACGGGCTTAAAGGCCATGGTCGGTACGACGTCAGAGTAATATCATCCAATTCTATCTTGAACTCCACTCACACTCCACTCGCACTCGGATAAATCTCTGAGTTTTTAGGCGGGACTCTGCAAGCGGCCCTTAAAATCAATATATGATTCGCCCACGAATCGTCAAAACTCCTTCACGACAATAATAAACAATTCCACTAGTATACATAGAGTCATTAATAAATTACAGGCCAATTCTTAATTCCAAATATCCTAATTTTAATCGACAACTTAACTTTAGACATTGTTTATGAGTATTTTATGCAACATAAGTTTATATTCTCTACTAAATTATTTTTTTTTATTATTTTCAAACGAATGCAACTAATAATTAAATAGTTGTAAATGCAATTAATAGTGTACTTTTAATAACTTTTTTTAACTGATGCCGTCCCCACTGGCTGCTTAGAATTAATGAATTTAAATTGGAGAAATTTAGAATGTTACTCGAGGGCAGGGTTCTTTTCCTCATGGCTGCAGGCAGGGAAACGTTGACAAAGGACTCCCCGGGCTGTTTTGGCCACCCAGGACGCCGTAACGATTAAAAGAACACGTAAATATAACTGGATTTATTAGCACATCACATGGTACATTACGTCCTCTGGTACAGTACGTCGTCACGTAACTGGCCGTATCATCGTCTACCTTCTCATCTCCGCACACACAGCCCTCGAATGGCGGCACTGATTCACTGCTTGCGGAATTCACTGGAAATACCCCACCGAGGGTTGCAGGCTAACCTGAGACTAGCAGTAGTGGCGATGAAGGTGCGTAGCGCGTCTGGAGGTTGCTGGTAATGATACGCCAGACACGACACAAAGGAATAATTCAAATAATTAATTACAAAATGACCTAGGTGAAACACTGGAATTACAAAACTATACATGGCTGATCGCTGAAACTAAGGCTAGTATTAATACCGTGGGATAAAGTCTAGCATGGAGAAGTCCCGTAGGTCGGGATGAATCTGATGAAAAATTACAGTTCAGGTTATATTACATACCTAATTACCAAGAGTCCGTCCTCGTAGTGGCGTGGAGGCCACGAATGCTGGGCGCGGGCGCGGCGGTACCGGGGCACGGAAAACTCGCACGCGACCGCAGCACGTCCCAGGAACTTATTCGTTATTAAGTCTCACTTATGCGTTTAGCTCTATGCCGCCCCGCGTGGGCATAGTTCCAAACTCCTGGTGAAGATCTTACGGTGTGAAGCGCGGGCACATCGGTGTGCTGCCCTTAACAATATCAATTACGTAGTATAAGGAAACTGCTCATGACTGAGCAACACACAATTATTACTAATGGACCGCGCGACACTTCGCACAGTCGAATTAGGGCCGGCCGTGGAGCGAATGAAAACGGATTCAGATTTTTACCTATGAAAGCTACATGCTGGTTTTGGCGCGAGAAGTGAAGGCTCCACTTGCGCGGAACTGCCGGCCCTGGTGAGTGCTGGATGGCGATTAACTTCTCTCCCTGGCAACCCGGCCAGGGAGGGCTCGATTTTCCGCAGAAAGTTACGGAGCGCGGGAAGATGGAAACGGCCAGTTTTGTGACACAAAAGCATTTACATCAACATGAATAAATTATTTAAGAATATTAAAGACATAAAAAGTTTTAGTTAATGCTGTTATTTATAATTGCATGAGTACTATGTTCAGATTGCGCATTGCCACACCCGGCCTGGCACTCGCACAACACAGCCGGCCGTGACTAGCGTCACGTCGTTCGGTGCACTGCCCTAACCTACTCTACCTGGCACGCGCGGGTGTGTTCGTTACACTTGTCCTAATTCAGGTGTTGAGGACACATAATGGCCTGTGCTCTCAGAGGGAGCTCCGACGGCGGTGTCATAACATAATGTTATAGAAAGATTAATTTAAGCATGCCTGAAGTAGAAATGGTTTTTGCTGTAGACAGAGATATCAATGTAGGTAATTTCTTGTATCGAATAATTAAACCAAATATTGTTTTAACTTTAGAAACGTATATAATAATTTGTACTACATATAGCCAATTACCTATATTGGACTAATACTAATGTTTACTTAAACAAATA
This sequence comes from Bacillus rossius redtenbacheri, assembly GCF_032445375.1. NCBI lineage: Eukaryota > Metazoa > Arthropoda > Insecta > Phasmatodea > Bacillidae > Bacillus > Bacillus rossius. The sequence continues at coordinate 75,893,328 of NC_086332.1, forward strand.
TTTGTATATATATATATATATATAGTGAATATTTTATTATTTCTTTCATACAAACAATTAATCTTTTTTGTCAATAAAACATTTTAGCGATGTACTAGTGATGGTATATTTTTATTAAAATAAATTACAGTTAATAATTATCTTTATAATCCAAGGTTAGATGTCATTACAGTAATATGTCTAAAATTTATTTCAAATCCCACATCTTTGAAAGAGGATAATTATTTGAAATTTTAGTATATATATATATATATTGTTAAACGTTTTAAATTGAATATTTAGAATCGAATTAAAAAATGAAAGAAAGTTTTAAAATTTAACGAATGTATCTCTAAACATTTATATTTTTTATTAATTAATTTATCATTAAGGTAAGATATTTAAATTTTGTCGCTAGATGGCAGTCTTATTCATTATTATTAAATATAATAATTTCGGTTTAAATTGGAAAATATTTCTAAGAAAACAATTTTCGATAAGTGAAATTGTGGTAAAAGATAATTTTAATATAAAACGTATAAAATTTATGAGTTAAATAAAATTCATATTTAAAATATGTTTAATATACCGGCGATGTTTACAAAAATGTTTTTTACATATATGAAACTGACGTCGTACCGACGCTACCCTTAAGCCGGTTTCACCCGATCAGTGGCAGGTTGCCCTTTCGGAGCGCATCCTCTCCAAACCCCGGACGAGTCAAGTGAGAGCTCCGCCACGGGACCTAATTCGATGCATAACTTATAAACATAATATAAGTACAATGATCAGTCCCGTTAATTTCAATCACCACCAACACTTTAATTACTTAGTTAATCAATGCGCATCAGTGTAATTACGTGTAAACAACAGTCGTCCACTGACTTATATTTTCAAACAGTTACTTGCTAGTTTGTCATATATCAAGCCCTCAGCAATTAGTTTCCAGATACTAATTTGTAATTAAGTACCTGGAACGATTTTTTTACTTAAACTTATAGTTGTAAGGTGATATAAGTGTCTTGGCGCGCGGCGCGGGGTGGTGGGGGTAGCCCGGAAGCTACCCCGCGCGGCGGCCATCTTCCGGCAGTCTTCTCCAAGCTCAGGCCCGGGGCGCAACTAACGTTCCGTGAGCGGCCATCATCTTTGAATTCAACGATCACTCATTCTGCCATGTGAGTAATTACCCCAAAACTTCCTTTTATTAGCTGCCCACGTGTCCCCGAGCCCTTTTTCCGCGGATCCGGGACTATCCCGACCGGCTTAAAGAGCATCGAGTGCAACTGCGCCACTGGCTCCACTTGCGGTACTGGCCGTCTCCAGTGAACTTTTTAATTAACATGTCGTGCAAATGCCTGCCGGTATCACGAGCGAATAATTTGTAACGCCAAGCTTCGTAACGCCATCACGCGACCCCCCATGGTAACATACGGCACTGGCCGCCTCCAGTGAACTTTTAACCCGCAAGACTGCCGCGGAGTTAGATCGTAGCGTAATAATTAATTAGTGTTTTCATTGGGTAACCCGGAACTTGTACCGTGTACCAACGTAACTTGTCATTCGTGAGTAACGACTAATAAAGTTACTCAGAAACGTCCCCGTGTGTAATTTCAGTGTTCTTGTAATCCCATCAGCCAGGCATGCAACCCCCTATATTGCTTAGGGCGTATCCAGCACCAACACAGTAAGTTCGTCGTCATCGTAAGCCGACTTATCTAGCGGACCACGCTGGGGCAGAAAGAACCCACGATTCATCTCATGGTCTAGTTCAGGCTAGCCTGGCGCCCACCGGACATTCAATCCACATACACGTCACTGCAACCCGCTAGATATTCCCCCTCAGCTCCCACAGAGAGACGGGCGGCGGCAAATGGCGCCCCTGCGTGGTGCGTGACAAGAAAAACGAAATCAGAAAAATTCGAAAAATTCGCAGGAAAAGTAGGAAATTACGACGGAGAACGACCATTTTTAGAAAGCGAAGGGCGAATAGTCGCGGGCGTGACGTGGAAGGCAGACAAAGGTTTTTCCACCCCCCACCCCCTCAAGATTCAACATTCCAGCAGGACGTGCGACGCGGGCGGGCGACGTCACACTACCCCCACTCCGCGGCGACCGTTTCGCTCTCTGCTTTGTGCGGTGTTCCGGGCATTCCTCCTGCCCACCGTTCGTTCTCGCTCTTCGCTTCACACAGCCGGCGCGGCAGCCCCTTCCACCGACGATTTGGATCGGCGCGCGCAGCTCCAGCTGCCACCATTATCGGCCTCTGTTATATGCGACAGTCCGGGCACCTAGCTCGCGACCCGGCGTAGCGCGCACGCGGACACGCAACAAAACAGGCACGTACAGTGCGTGTCATCACACGGCCACGCATACGAGACGAAAGTTACGTGTTAACACTAGACATCATGTCATACCAGGGCGGCGGATTACCGGCTAATATGGATTTATTAACCGGACCGGAACCCGCCTGGGTACAATTCCTAAGTGGAAAGGGGAAAACGGAACCCACGACACAAGTTAACAACGGACTCACCGCGCCCGGAGCGACGGCTGTTTGCCCAGCGGCAAATCACGCCGAACACGTGCCCCAGTTACAAGACACCACGCGGTACATACCTGACTGGGCCACGGTGACCACACTCGCACGACCGAGCACTGGCCAGGCGATGTCGCTACCCGAATTCGGAGGGGCCCCACACGAGGACCCAAGCATGTTTCTCGAACAATGCACATCGCGGCTAACGCATAATGGCACACACCCTGCCGAATGGGCGGAGAGGGCCAGCGGGCAGCTACGCGGCGCGGCGCGGACTTGGTGGACCAGGTGGGGGCGCTTCGGAATGCCGTGGTCCGAATTCGCCGACAGCTTTACGCACCGGTTCGATACCGGATGCCCACTCATAGACTGCTCGGCGCAGTTTTATGGGGTTAGACAGCGAGAGGGTGAAGATGCGGAGGCATTCGTAGCCAATAAGATCAGGCTGTTTCGGCGAATTTCGCCTAACCAGGATCCCGCCCAAGCACTGCCAGTCGTGACCAAACTGCTTAGGGACGACCTACAGCCATTCATGCGGCTATACCAAACCACGTCCGTCGTGGACTATGCTCGACAAGCACAGGCCACGGAAAACAACCTCGGCGCCGGGAACCAGCGTCATCAGGCGTCCACGACCCCGCGACGACCTTCGATACTACCCCCACCGCCTCAGGCGACGCAAGATGTTCGCGGGCACGAGGAGCAGTCACGCGGGACAGCCGGACGAGCGCCAGACGTTAGGGTAACCGAAGCCCGGGCCCCCCAGTGCAGGTTAGGTTGCCCGCGCGGCACGTTCCATTGGCACAACGACTGCCCCCGGAGGAACGACTCACCCGGCCCACCGCCACCCACAGCACGACCGGACCCGCCCCCGCAGCGACAGACACCCCCGTTCGCCCCCACCATGTCGGGAAACGGGCCCCGGGGGGACCATTACTGAGTCCCCCGGCCGTGGCACCAGCTGTCCCGCCGAGCGCCCATCAACCCCTACCGACCCTGGGGCAACTGCACAGCCTGCCCGCCGGTCTTATGCGTGTGCTCGTGGAGGTCAACGGACACCCAGCCACCGCACTGATCGACACCGGAGCAAGTGCGGTCTTCGTGCGCCCCAACCTGGTGCCGCCTGGCACAATGCACCCGGAGCAGGGCGAACTACGCCTGGCCACCACCGCCCACACCGGACGGATGATCGGCCGCGCGGATATCAAGGTAAGCCTACGGGAGCTCGACACCAGGGTAAAGGCCATTGTAGTGCAGGATCTGAACGAGGAGGTCGTGCTGGGCATGCCGTGGTTAATTGACCAGGACGCCGTGCTTGAGCTACGTCATGCCCGACTCAACCTGGGCCGGACGGAACGCTACGTGGCTTACGCTATGGGACAGACGCCCGTGCCGGAAGGCACCATCACGACGTTAGCCGACATCCGTCATAATGTCCCTCCACAACACCAGGCCGACATAAACCGAGTGCTGTCGGGACGACCGGGCGTCTTCATGACAACAGGCCCGTTGAGACGCACCACGGTGGCAGAACACCGTATCCCGACCACCTCTGATCAACCAGTGTACGACCCACCACGAGGTTATGGTTTCCACGAACAGCGAGCCATCCGAGAACAAGTCACTGAGATGCTACTGAGCGGCGTTATCGAGCCATCACACAGTGCCTACAACTCCTGTGTCGTTCTGGCCTCCAAGAAGGACGGTACGAACCGGTTCTGCGTCGACTTCCGCCCCCTGAACGCCGTCACTGTTAGTGCCCCGCCCCCTCAAATCAGCGTCGAGGCCGCCGTGGCCGGACTGGGGAAAGCGTGTGTATTCAGCACGCTAGACTTAAAGTCCGGTTACTGGCAGGTGCCGATACGGCGCGAGGACCGGGAAAAAACGGCGTTCACGGTACCCGACGGACGCCGATTCCAGTTCCGAGCCATGCCCTTCGGACTGAAGTGCGCCCCAGCCACCTTCCAGACCATGATGACCAGGGTCCTGGAGGGCTACATCGGGGAGTTCGCCCTGGCATACTTAGATGACGTCATCGTGTTCTCGGAGTCGTGGGAGGACCACTGTCGACATCTGGCGCTGGTGATGGAGAGACTGGCCACCAATCACTTGACCGCTAATCCCGCAAAGTGCCACATTGGGGCGACCGAAGTCGATTTTCTGGGACACATAGTTAGCGAGGACGGCAACAGGCCACAACCGGGTCATCTCCGGCAGATAGCTGAAGCGGAAGTGCCACGCACGCGCAAACGGCTACAGCAATTCGTCGGTCTTATCAACTGGCTGCGAAACTATATACCTAATTTTTCGCAACGGATCGCGCCGCTTACAGACTTGTTGTCGCCCCAGACTCGTTATCGATGGACCCCGCCCGCCCAACTGGCCTTCGACGAGATAAAACAGGAGTTCACCCGATGCCACACACTAGCGCGCATAGACCCTGACCGGCCCTTGGTCCTACAGACCGACGCCAGCGCCCTCGGAACCGGCGCTGTACTGTTCCAGGTCGACGACCAAGGGGAGCGGCAAATAGTGGACTATGCTAGCGCTAAGTTTGGGGCAGCCGAAACACGCTACCACAGCAACGAACAGGAATGTCTCGCCGTCGTGTGGGCGATTAAGAAGTACCGCCCACACCTGGAGGGCCGTCCGTTTACGCTCCGCACGGACAACCGCTGCCTCACCTGGCTGCATACCATGCAGGGGCGGAAGGGGAAACTGATCCGCTGGGCACTGCTCCTACAGTCCTTCGACTTCGTCGTTGAGCACGTGCCCGGCGTCGAGAACCAGCTCCCCGACCTGCTCTCCCGTGAACCCGACACCAGCGAAGGGGTGGTGGATGACCACGACTGGGAAGACGTCCTGCCCCCAGACTACGCCACGGCACGAGGCGCCCAACAACCCGCCTACGCTCAGAACATCGTAGGCGAGGCCACGGACGACGCGCCTCCGAACACGGCCGCCGACGTAGACCGCCGCGTCTTAGAGGCCCAACAGCGATCTCCTGATGCCCACCGCCGTCGGCAATCGGCCGAGAGAGTGGGGCAGACGACCTGGCTCCTCCAAGGGGACAGGATAATGAATAGGTCTCCCGACCCGACGGGAACATGGAGGACCTACGTGCCACCGGAGGCCCGCGAGGCCGTGTTGCTGTTTCACCATGACCACGACCTCGCGGGACATCCGGGGGCAGATCAGACCCACCGGGCCATCGGGCAGTACTACCACTGGCCCGGGGTAGCTCGGGACGTCCGTGAATACATCAAGGGGTGCGAGGTCTGCCAGCAGCGCAAGGCTCGGCGTGGGGACGGGGTGCAACAACAACAACCCCGCCTACCGTCGACGCCATTCCAGACCATCGCCCTCGACGTGATGGGGCCCTACCCGCGCTCACCACGTGGCAAACGGTTCCTGATCGTCATCACGGACATGTTCACCAGGTGGACCGAGGCCTACCCCTGCGGCAACTCCCGGGCGGCAACCATCATCGGCCTACTGACCCGCGAGTTCCTTCCTCGTTGGGGCTACCCCCAATCCGCACTGACGGACAACGGCAGCCAGTTCCTGGGTGCACGTTGGAGGGACTGGTGTCGTGAGGCCCACATCGACCACCACACGACGCCCTCCTACCATCCAAGGGCGAACCCCACTGAGCGCCGGAACCAAGAGCTCAAGATCCAGCTACGACTCCGCCTCGGGGACGATCATGCTCAGTGGGACAGCCACGTCGCCGACGCGCTCTTCTGCGTCCGGAGGCGCGTGAACGCCGCCACCGGCATGACACCTGCGGAGATGGTACAGGGCCACAACCTCCCTCTGCCCGGCGAGTGGGCCACCCACGGCGTCCCCCACCCCGAGGAGCGAGGGGGAGAACGCGACCAACGGCGCACAGCTGAACATGATGCCGCCCGGCAACAGCAGGAACAGTATACCCAACATATCACCCCCCAGACCACCAGGGCACCACCCCCTCTACGGACGGGAGACCTGGTGTTCGTGCGGGTCCACCCGCTGTCCACCGCCCCGCGGAATTACTGCGCCGGACTCGCACCCCGTTGGCGGGGGCCCTACGTTGTCCAACGCCGCGTGGGAGCGACCTCGTACCGGATCAACCTGGGTGGTCGCCATGTCCGGAAAATTCATCGAGACGACCTCCGGCTAGCGGCCGTACCGGGTGCCCCGCCGCCCGATGGAGCGGATGACGACGGCCCAGTGGAACCCCGAGACGACGATGAAACAACTCCGGCCACCATGAGCCCGACGCCGCATGGGATGGGCCCCGCGGACGAGCCCCACCCCAACCCAAATGGAACCCCGGACCAGGCCGTTACCCCTCAAGGGGCTCAACGGGGCACCACGCGCCCCAAGAGGCTCTGCTTCGCCCCCACGACGGCAGGCGAAGAAGGCCACGGAGCTGGGCCCGCGTCTCAGAGGGGCGAGGGGTCGCCTGGCGAGAGAGTAGACCGCCCCCGCCGAAGACGACGCCGCCCTGCTCGGCGTCGGGGCTGTGTCCCCGACCGCGCCCCCGACGGGAATATGACGAGTCCCACAGGCGAAGTCCGCGTGACACGCCCAAGCGACGGCCCGGGAACCAGCACGGACAATCGGCTCGGCACGTCCGGCCCCGGGACGCCAACGCCCGGGACCCCCCCATCCGACCCGGCCACGGTCTTCATGGGCCCCGACGGGGATTCCAGCCGGAGCACGAATAGGCCACGACGGGAGCGCCACCCTCCGACGTGGCTCCAGGACTATGTGCTCGACGACGGCGAGCCAGGCGCCGCAACGCCGCCGCCCGACCCGGCAGCCACTGTCGCGTCGCCCCGCAGCGAACCCGCCGGACGTGAACACTCCCCAAACCGGGAGAGCTCCATCGCCCACGACGTGGCCCTACAAGGGGGAACGGACCGGGATTGGTCAGGCCAGTGTCGAATTACGGAGGCGACGCCGTCGGAGCTCAGGGACCTTGACGGGAACATGTCCGACGCGAACCCCGTCATCACGGAACCAGACGAGCCACTAAGCATTGCTACGGGAAGGCCACGACGGGAGCGCCACCCGCCGACGTGGCTCCAGGACTATGTGCTAGACGACAGCGAGCCGTGCGTCGCGACGCCGCCTCCCGGCCCAGCTGACATCGCAGGGATTGGGGCGGCGTCCCCATGCGCCGCGATGCTGCCTCCCGGCCCCGCTGCCTTCGCAGGGACTGAGGCAGCGTCCCCGTGCGCCACCGCTTCGTTCATCGCGACGCCGCCTCCCGGCCCAGCTGACATCGCAGGGATTGGGGCGGCGTCCCCATGCGCCGCGATGCTGCCTCCCGGCCCCGCTGCCTTCGCAGGGACTGAGGCAGCGTCCCCGTGCGCCACCGCTTCGTTCATCGCGACGCCGCCTCCCGGCCCAGCTGACATCGCAGGGATTGGGGCGGCGTCCCCATGCGCCGCGATGCTGCCTCCCGGCCCCGCTGCCTTCGCAGGGACTGAGGCAGCGTCCCCGTGCGCCAACGCTTCGTTCATCGCGACGCCGCCTCCCGGCCCAGCTGACATCGCAGGGATTGGGGCGGCGTCCCCATGCGCCGCGATGCTGCCTCCCGGCCCCGCTGCCTTCGCAGGGACTGAGGCAGCGTCCCCGTGCGCCACCGCTTCGTTCATCGCGACGCCGCCTCCCGGCCCAGCTGACATCGCAGGGATTGGGGCGGCGTCCCCATGCGCCGCGATGCTGCCTCCCGGCCCCGCTGCCTTCGCAGGGACTGAGGCAGCGTCCCCGTGCGCCAACGCTTCGTTCATCGCGACGCCGCCTCCCGGCCCAGCTGACATCGCAGGGATTGGGGCGGCGTCCCCATGCGCCGCGATGCTGCCTCCCGGCCCCGCTGCCTTCGCAGGGACTGAGGCAGCGTCCCCGTGCGCCACCGCTTCGTTCATCGCGACGCCGCCTCCCGGCCCAGCTGACATCGCAGGGATTGGGGCGGCGTCCCCATGCGCCGCGATGTTGCCTCCCGGCCCCGCTGCCTTCGCAGGGACTGAGGCAGCGTCCCCGTGCGCCAACGCTTCGTTCATCGCGACGCCGCCTCCCGGCCCAGCTGACATCGCAGGGATTGGGGCGGCGTCCCCATGCGCCGCCATATCTATGCAGCACACGTTCAAGTGCTGTATTTGGCTGAAGATACCAAGTGACGTCGGAGACTAATCGGCAAAACCGGGCTTCTCTAGGGGGGGGCGTTTGACGTCGTACCGACGCTACCCTTAAGCCGGTTTCACCCGATCAGTGGCAGGTTGCCCTTTCGGAGCGCATCCTCTCCAAACCCCGGACGAGTCAAGTGAGAGCTCCGCCACGGGACCTAATTCGATGCATAACTTATAAACATAATATAAGTACAATGATCAGTCCCGTTAATTTCAATCACCACCAACACTTTAATTACTTAGTTAATCAATGCGCATCAGTGTAATTACGTGTAAACAACAGTCGTCCACTGACTTATATTTTCAAACAGTTACTTGCTAGTTTGTCATATATCAAGCCCTCAGCAATTAGTTTCCAGATACTAATTTGTAATTAAGTACCTGGAACGATTTTTTTACTTAAACTTATAGTTGTAAGGTGATATAAGTGTCTTGGCGCGCGGCGCGGGGTGGTGGGGGTAGCCCGGAAGCTACCCCGCGCGGCGGCCATCTTCCGGCAGTCTTCTCCAAGCTCAGGCCCGGGGCGCAACTAACGTTCCGTGAGCGGCCATCATCTTTGAATTCAACGATCACTCATTCTGCCATGTGAGTAATTACCCCAAAACTTCCTTTTATTAGCTGCCCACGTGTCCCCGAGCCCTTTTTCCGCGGATCCGGGACTATCCCGACCGGCTTAAAGAGCATCGAGTGCAACTGCGCCACTGGCTCCACTTGCGGTACTGGCCGTCTCCAGTGAACTTTTTAATTAACATGTCGTGCAAATGCCTGCCGGTATCACGAGCGAATAATTTGTAACGCCAAGCTTCGTAACGCCATCACGCGACCCCCCATGGTAACATACGGCACTGGCCGCCTCCAGTGAACTTTTAACCCGCAAGACTGCCGCGGAGTTAGATCGTAGCGTAATAATTAATTAGTGTTTTCATTGGGTAACCCGGAACTTGTACCGTGTACCAACGTAACTTGTCATTCGTGAGTAACGACTAATAAAGTTACTCAGAAACGTCCCCGTGTGTAATTTCAGTGTTCTTGTAATCCCATCAGCCAGGCATGCAACCCCCTATATTGCTTAGGGCGTATCCAGCACCAACACAGTAAGTTCGTCGTCATCGTAAGCCGACTTATCTAGCGGACCACGCTGGGGCAGAAAGAACCCACGATTCATCTCATGGTCTAGTTCAGGCTAGCCTGGCGCCCACCGGACATTCAATCCACATACACGTCACTGCAACCCGCTAGATATTCCCCCTCAGCTCCCACAGAGAGACGGGCGGCGGCAAAACATTACATCAAAATGTTTGGTTTTCTCGGGGTATCTCCTATTTACCCTATCCCATTATTTGAATAGTGACAGATATAGACATTGCGTCTTGAATTCTGTCACTGCTCTATTAATAAGTAATCAGTAAATTTAGTTTATGAATTGGGATGATACTAGTTATAATTGTAAACGGCTTACATGATAGTACTAAGAAGTGTAATGTGATGTCTGTAACTCTGTACGGAGTAATTTTACTGACCGATCGTAAATTGCAATAAATTCTATAGTAATACAAATATTATTATAGCTAAATCTGTTTGAAGAGATTTACTTAAAAATTTTAATGAATATTGTTTAGTCAAAATTTTAACATCTTGAATCTTCGAATGGTTTCTTCCTTGTGACATTTTTATCATAGCAATGTAATGTAAAACTAATAAGTTACTACACACTATTATTACTATCATATTTGTCTCTAACAATAAGATAAATTTGAACACAATTTTTAACTTATATAATTTCTTGTAAGAAATTATTGTCAAAATGTTTTTTTGTTCCGGTATGTTGTTTCTTTGGGTGTCACGTTATTACGTAAAATTATCGTCCGTAAACCGACTTTACAGACAATCCACTTTTTTTTATTACTAGTAGTTTTAAAAAAATGTATAATAAGAGGTGTAGGTATCTAGTACGTAGTTGAATATCAGGGGAAATAAAAATATATCAATTATTGATATATTTTTATAGAACTCAATTTACATTGAACTGGGACGATAAATCATTAAGTAAGAACGTTTTATGGATTTTCATTTGTAAGTGTTTTGCGTTTGTTAAGGCGTAGCCTATGCTAAACGTTTTTACTGTAGAATCCTCGAAATTAAATTATTTTTATAACTTACAACCGAAAAATTAATCTTATATCATATTACAAATCTAATCTTAAATCTAGATACGTATGTAAAGTGGTAAAGCTAATTGATCTAAGTGCCAAAATATACGCAAATGAGTTTTATACAGCAAAATAGTCTACGTGCCCGCCCAATGTACTGCCATTGGATGTAAGTGCCAGTCGTGTTTCAAATAGTTTTTACGAGAGAAAACAGATGGCACAACCTGTATGTCCGCGGGCCCTTGCAGCGCTAATTGATCAAGTGCCACTTGCCACAAGCTGGGAGAACGTAGACACACGATTTTCTTTGTATGTCGCACCCCCAGTAAAATACTGTAGTAACTTAAAAATTGCCATTTTCTACTTACTACACCAACAAACTAAGTGAAAGGTCCTTTTTCAGAGTAAAATACTGTAGTATGTCTCTTTTGTATAAATAAAATTATAATGCAAATTCTTCACTATTTTATTATTAAAATTCGTACATTCAATCCAGTAAAATAGTGTTGTAAGGTAATTACTGCACTGTTTGATTAGCAGATAACATAAGAGTATTTCACAACTTCCAGTACAATAGTGTCGTAAGTTAGTTACAATGCAGTGCACGGGAGATACTTAACAATGGACGTTCCTCTAAAATGTATTTGTACTAGACATAAGTTAACCCTTTCGGTAAAGATTTTTTGTTTTGTTTTGTAAATTATCGAAATGATATAAGCACGCCATCTTTTATTTTTAAATGTTTCACAATAACTAGCAGTGGGATTTATTAAATTAAATTTTCACAATTTCCTGATATCGAATTCTTAGCAGTTACACTAGTACCTAATACAGATAATCACACTAGTGAAAGTGCTAAAAGCTGAAGAAAGTTTGTAAAGCTTATCCCTCTGAAATAACCAATGAAAAAATGTTACAAACTTTATTTTGATACGGGGCCATGGCCTCTGATCTCTAATAAAGCGGGGTTTTTCTTTGAATGCTCGGAATTTAAGGGCGCCACCGTGCAACGGGCACGGACCTATGAGAGACTCTTTACCAGGGTCGTGATGTCGCCCATGTGAGACGTGATTTTAATTTCCCCCTGAAGCCAGCCTAGTACTAATACCTGCCTGCTCTCAGCGTTGGGCACGCTATTCCCTATGCCGTGGGCTCTTAGGCATCCCACACGCCGTCACACTAGAGATGGTCACACATATATATATAAAAAATAGACGTTTAAATTTATATACCCTTATTTATTTGGCCAGCTTCAATTACACACACACACAATTTAAACTGTAACAAACGCCCGCGGCACAAATCGGTTTAAGTGCAGTGACCAACCACGTGGTCACACATCGTATAATGCTTAGGAAAAAGACCGATAATGGTCACAATGTAATTATTAAAACAGTCCCCGACCGAGAGAAGCTCCGAGGACTAAACGAAAAAAGATTTAAAGAGAATTAAAGGCGAACAGAATTACTATGCAGAGATGAACAAGCGGTGAGATCCCCGGAGTGGTGAAGCGTCTACTCTCGGTCGTTGATGGCGGAAGATTGGGGCGAGCTCTCAGCTACAAGGATCTGCAATGGCGTCCTCCCGCCGAAACAATTGCCGTTAATGGTATTTTCGATTCCGTGCCAAGGGGAACTAAAGTAACATGAAAAAGGTTCTTAAAAATTTACGTGACATTTACTGAATATTAAAAAAAGGATAATAAAAATTACAAGTATTAAGGAATTGACGTCGTACCGACCATGGCCTTTAAGCCCGTGCTCCGCACCGCCAGTACCGTATCCCGTTTTCGGAGCGCGCCCCTTGCCCAGCCGAATTGAGTCAGGCGAGCGCCTCGGGCGTGACCCCAATAGACATAATGAAATCTAAAGGTACGGAACCCTGGAGGCTCGAACCCATAATTCAATTAAGGGAAAAGCCATTAGTACGAAATTACTAATTACCCGACATGTAATAAGTGCGTCGTAGCCACTCCGGGCGAGTACACCACGCACGGAGCAGACAACAAACCTCATTAACAGTCACCGCGGCCACTGGCCTTAATTAAAATGCCTGTGACTATGATCAAGTCAGAATAGGAGAAATCCCTCTAAAACAATTCACAGTGGGAAAATATGTTAGTAAATTTACAGTCGCCAACTTGATGTCACAATTTAAATAATTAAATACATTAAAACCATTGTTAAGCCTTAAGCACCCAATTACCAGGTGCTACATTTTAATTGGGCACCTGGAACATGTTTTAACTGGTAATAGAGTAAATTAAATTAATATAAGTTTTTTGACGCCGACTCACAAAGAAGAGAAAGTTTCTCTTCCTTGCGAGGCGGCCATGTTCGGCAGTCTCCAACCACTCCGCGCCGGGAACAGACGTGTGTCCGTGGGCAGCATCCAAGTTTCTTTCATTGATTATTTTTTATTCTATACTAAATCTTTAAATTTAAAACCTCTTCTTAATTCATCGCTGCCCACGTCGACTCGGCGCGTATTTTACGGAACCGGGCCTATCCCGACCGTCTTCATCGTGATACCGCGCCGTATCGTATCACAGAATGTACGGTACTGGCCGACTCCAGCGAAAGTGTTTATACTTAAGGACGCCGTGCATATGCCTGCCGGCTGCACACACGTAAGTGTTTCGCCGAATTTAGGAGCCCGCTCATAGAGCCCCCCCTGCACCCGTTAACTTTCGGCACTGGCCGTCTCCAGCGAGCATCGACCCACGTCCCGCGAGACTGCCGCGGTAACCATTGTCACGTAGTGTTGTGTTTAGTGTTGGTGAGAATTTTTGTAGCGGGACTGAATCGCGGAGCGGACTTGTAGAGTGTACCGTGTACCCACATGGACCTCCGGTGAAACTCACAAATTAAATGTATTCTCGCCAACTCGTATATCATTTTCCGTAATTCCCCGTCCTCCACACGGCCGAGCGGCCTTCACAATCAAGGGAGAGCCATTCAGGTTACATTCAAGCCGTGTACCTGGCGGGGCACGCGGGGGCAGAGTACCCACGACCCCACACCAACGGCCTAGCAGCCCGCTAGCCTGGCGCCCCTCCGGACAACAAGAGCATCGCGACGCCCGTAGCTCCCGTCAGGTACCACCCGGGCCTTTCACAGAGGTCGTGTGATGGCAGAATATATTTAAATAGTGTCTGGCTTCGGTTTCCTTCGGTGTGTTTCGTGAATATCCAGAAACGTCCATATATTTAAATACATTAATTCTAAATAAAAGTACATAAAACCCTCCCGGCTGATCTGCTGTCACGTCACACTCGGGAAACAATAAAAACAATTTACAATAAAGCATTTAATTATATTTAGGGGTGCGGCGCACTGGCTCTACAGCGCCCTCTTGCCGGGCGACCAACTCACACACACGCGTAAGCTTGAGGTTTGAATGGAGAGTGGTGGTGTTTGGGCGGTGGCATATCATGCTCAAAGGGGCCGCAGGCCCGGACGATGTCAATTGCCCCACCCTCCCCGAAAGTAGGCCGATATGACAGCGCTGAGTGACTGATGGTTGAGGGGGCGTTGCCTGTAATGTTTACATCGCGCACTCCCACGTGGCAATGTTTATGTTTATGTCCGTGCAGGCAGGTGGCAATGTTGACGTGACGGGCGGATAATGTTTACATGATGGCGGACAATACACACGGGCAGAATGGGCGCTGGCTGACTAACCTTGGGTGTGGATACCCACCAGTTGGTCCGCGCTCCAAATCTGCAGCTGATACGGCTTCTGCGTGTGGCGGTGCGGCGGTGGTCAGGGCGCCGGCCGACAGGGGCGGCGTCGACCAAGGTCAGGCGTCTCGTGGCAGGCGGGCAGCAAGCCCGGGCGGCGTTCGGCACGGCCCGGCTCAGCCTCGCCAACTTGCGGGCGCTTCGCGGCCCATTGTGACAGATGGGTGACAGGTGCAGATGTCCGGGTGATGGTCACATTCGGTGGTGGGACGATCGGGCGTCCAGGTGTCGTGGCGTCGACCTGCATTGCGACAGGCGGATGCAGGGAGCTCAGGCGACCCAGTAGCCGCAATGACTTCACGGTGCGGCGTCCCAATGTTGCCAACTTGCTGCATGCGGGTGGCGTCTCAGGCGGCAAGGCACTTGATCGTCGTTCCGGTACTGTGGCGCTCGGCATCGGAATTGGACGTCGTGGCGTCTCGGACGTTCCTGATGTCGCGTCAGATGGGCACGTGGGCGGCATCAGCGTCGGTGTCGCGCGCATCCGTCTCCTTAGGGGAGGTTCAATCGGCTGTGCCTCGAAGTCAGGCGGGCACAGAGGAGCAAATCCTGGCGGCAGGGCAGCACTCAGGCGTCTCGGTGTCAGGGCCCTGGACATCGTGACGCAAAGCGTCTCTTTTGCGACTTTGCACTCGGGTGGCGGTGACGAGGGCAGGATGACATCGAACCCAGGTGGTGGCGACAAGGTGGCGCGAAGCGTCGTGCTGAGTCTGGCGGCATCCATGGCGAGTCATGTGACGGAGACGATGCGGGATTGCGTCGGAATGGATCTTGATGGTGTCTGGGCGGCAGTTTGGTGCTGTGGCGAGGTCATTCCGGCATCGGGAGGTGTCTCCGACACTAGGTGGGTTCTGGACGGCGTTCCAGACTGCGGCGGGACTGTCGTCGTCGTGTGTCCCTCAGTTGGCTTCGGCGAGTCAAGTGTCATCACAATCGAGATAAGTGGCGTCGAGTCGACAAAAAGTGGTCTTGCTGGCGATGACGTAATTGGACCAGTGTCGGGAGATGTCAGGTCAACGAGAGGTGCCGAGGCTGGCGGCTCGGGGACAGGAGGCGGTGGAAGCGGAATTGTCGGCTTCGGGACGGCGAGCGTCGGTGTCGGGATAAGTGGCGTCGGGTCGACAAAACACAGTGTCTCTGGTAATGGCATCATCGGGCTTGTGTCGGGAGGTGTTAAGTAGATGAGTTTCAGCGTTGACACGAAGGGTGTCGGCGTCAGGGCGACGTGCGTCTTCATCAGGACGGTAGGCGTCGGAACACGTGATGGTGTGGGTGACATCGGGACATACCTTCGTGATGCTGGTGTCGGCGTCATGCGTGAGGAGTCGGCTTGATGCTGCGGGGATGTTCCGGCAACGGGCGGCGTCCTTGGCACGTGATGTGTCTGTGAGTCGAGCAGGGTCGTTTTCGGCCGTGATGGTATCAGCGTGAGTGGCGTCGGCGGATCGGGAAGCGTCGCGGCGTGTCGTGGAGAAGAATTTTTCGGCGTCACTGTCTGATACTGCACCTGGGTGGCTAGGTGGGCGGTACATCGCGCACACGTGAAGGTAAAAAACTTGCACAGTATAGTCCTTTCAAACTCGCCGATACAGCCACGATGCCACAGACTGGCACATTCCTGACAGTGGTAGCCCTCGCTAATTCCTCCGGAACACAAACTAGCTCCACACTTCGTCACCCCGTGTATGCGGTACTCAGTGCAATAGCCACACTCATACCCGAAGGCGGTTCTGCCATGTAAGTCCCAACTCGGGCAGGGGAAGTAACACCCGATGCACTCGTCCGCATACAAATTTACACAAGTGGTACTCTTCACACGAAAAGTCCTCACATCCACATCAGCACTGCGATAAGTTACTGCGCTCGGAATGTGTTGTTTGTTCGCTGGATTCCTGGAAGCGTGCGCGCTCGGCTGGTCATGTGGCCGGCGCGCCAGCGTCATGCTATGAGCTCCGCGCTCGCGCGCAAGAACCGCCTATCTCACGCGCTTGTACAGGTCTCGGTACTAGGCGTCTTATATCACGCCCCACGCTCTTGGGCGCCACTTGATACGGGGCCGTGGCCTCTGATCTTTAACGTAGACAATTACGGCGCATGCGGGTGGGTCCCTCATATGAAACACTGCACTGCACTGGGCTGGTGGGACAGGGCATGCCCCCTCAGGTACCCGGCGATGGGCAGAAATGGCCTCTAAGCCTAGGAGGGCACAACGACTGTCGTCAGTACTTTTATCAAATGTCTCTAAAAAAATATTTCGTTAGGTTATAGTATGACACTGAGATCTGGGCTGTATAGGTACTTAATCTAAAAGCATATATTGCACGGAAAATTTTTCGTGAATGTTCAAAGCATTTCTCAGTAGCATTAACTATTTATTGTTAGTGTTACGAAATGCATGACTTCGGGGTTTCACATAATTAAAATTACCACTGCATCCCTTGATGCATTACTTTCATTAACAAAAATGGTTCTGAATATGCACCAAATAAATACTTAGCACACAGGTTTACTGATTTTTAAACAGCACTAACTTGGTGCACATACTACTAACTCTCTCCTGGTGCAAGTGATCTGAATATTGTTTTCCTGTGTGATACAATGTAATTTTTATGTATCTGGTAAGTTTGGACTTTAAAAGTTGTATCTTATGGTTATGTAAGGGTTGCTGATACAGTATATGTTCATCTAGCACAGGGAACAGAGATAGATCGAGGCCTCTCATTATTTAACACAAAACAGTGTTCAAACAAACTTTATGCAGAGTTAAATTTGAGAGCTTAATCCTACAATACTTTTCAGCCTAACAGCATAAGTTTACAACATATTTAGCCAATCCACCAATATTCTTCCTGTTCAGAAGCTTTAAACTCGTTTCCTCTGCAACTAGTGCACTACAACAATTATCACAATGAATCTCTTTCTTCAACTTCCTGACAACAAAGCCAGCAATGTACCCCACTACATAATCTACATATTCACTCAGTCTGTTAGAACTCGCTGGTGTATTGTAGCTGTGGTCATTTTCAACACTTTCCACAGCAACAGGAACACTACAGTGTATGTTGAGGAAGGGATCACTAATATTCATTTTCCCACTGCTTGCATTCAAAATAGTGGTAGATTCAATAGCTTGGCAGTTGGAAGATGTTGTGGTGCCTATTTGTATGTGCACTAGCAGACGCTTGAAAGTTGCTTGAAAGCTGCTTGAAACTGTTTCGCAGTTGGATTGTTGTTATGGCCCCCATGACTCTTTACTGCACTGAAAAATAACTCTAGATGGTCCTGGCTTACTTTGTATGTCAACAGAAATTTCATCAAGTCTGTTTTGACCACATAATCATACAAACCCAATAAACTTTCAATACATACAAGGAATCGAATGAAACCTGTATTTCTGTTGCTCAAATGCATTGGTTTCCCACCTGATGATTCACATAATGTCAATATATAACTATTTGCGACAACCAAGAATTCCTTCACTTTGTCAATGTTTTGTTCTGAGAGAGGTGCTTTGTAACCCTTTGCAGCAAGTTTCGACTGTTCAAAATATCAAATTAATTATGGAAAACTTCTATAAATATGAAGGTAGACTCAGATCCTTCAAATTCAACCAACTGTAAATTTTGACTACAAAACTTTAAAGCATCAGCAACACTCTGGCTGAATGTTTGTGCAGCTAACTTCACTTTCGTCTTTTCGCTAGACCAATTTATGTGGCGTTTTCCCAAATTTGTTGCCGCATGTAAACCTTTAGACCTTTGAAGTTCTTCTAATTCCTCAATTAACCTCCACAGAATAATTCCATTCTCATCCACTAAACAACCCTTGCTGGCAAAACAGTTCCTGACAAGTTTCAACATGTAACATGGGTCAAGAAACAGGTATATAGGCTTACCTGTATGAGCATCTGTGATCCAAGTTTTTATATCAGGTACTGAAAACTTTGCTCTAAGATTTTCAGCCATAGATAAGTTTGATGCAGCACCATCAAATGTCAATGATGCTACAACTATTCCACAATCAAAAAGAATCTTCAAGCATTGTCTTGCAAGATTTGCATGTTCCCTACCATTAAGACTACCAGCAATCAAGAAATACCTTACTGGGATCTTCCAACTACCATTTAGAGCAACAGCCATGAACACCAATGCTTCCCTTGCTTCAGGTA
This sequence comes from Bacillus rossius redtenbacheri, assembly GCF_032445375.1. NCBI lineage: Eukaryota > Metazoa > Arthropoda > Insecta > Phasmatodea > Bacillidae > Bacillus > Bacillus rossius. The sequence goes on from NC_086332.1 coordinate 75,912,083, forward strand.
GGGAATCATCATCCAACCCTGTACCGAAGTCAGTATATCCAATGAAACTCTGACCATCAAATTCTATATGTTTACGTATGGCCATTTCATCTAACATCAAAGAACATAATGTAGGTTTACCACAAGTAACATTTTCTGCTGTCTTTAGTTTCAATGCTGTACAAGCCTCAGTTTCCATCGACAGTTGAATACCACTTCTGCAGTGTAACAGGATGTGGCAAACACTTCATGAACATCTTCCTAACATAATTGTATGCTTTAGGAGAGTAGAAATTCAGTATCAGAGCAAACACCTTCAGCTCTGGAGGATAGGCTTCTCTGGTTGGCCCCTTCTTCCATCGCTGGATGAGATCCGCAACAGCAGGTGGCAAAGATTTCTGAAACCAATTATCTTAATTGTGTAATAGTGCAACAGATTTTACCTTTAAAATTTAGTAAAAAGAAACTGGTTTAAGTTATTGCTGTTTCAGCATCTGCAAATAATATACTAACTTGCATAATGTATAACAGCTTAAATGTATACTAGGAATTTTCTGTCAAAGCTGGTCTTTCAATAAAGGACGCAACTAGCAGACGCATTACAAATTGTCATTTCTCCTAACAAAAATGTATTGTTTGAAATTTTGCATAATGTACTTGATAATTTTCTCAATAACTTAGACCACTAAATTTATAAACATGTGAATAATCATATACAGTTCTGACCATAAGTATAGTTTATATCCTGGTCATTCAAACCCTTACATATCTCTTTAACCAAGTTTCAGAGAGAACTTATTGTTTTATAATTACTTAAAATTGAATTATGATATAATATTTTAAACAAAAGGAAAGCTGAGGGAATAAATCTAATAGTTAGTGACAGTTCTTCACAAGATCTATGAGCTGCGCGCACCTGAGGTTCCGTACCTACTCCCTTAAGGGCTGAATCTGGGAAAAGTCTGAGGTGGATATTTTTTACATGGTAGTGAGGCTCCCATGGGCCCCAATGTACCTGGAATATTTACGTTATTCAGACACGGCATGGTTCTGAAAGCCAACGGCTACGCACAGAGGTTGAGGAACCCATCCCAACATGCTACGCCACCGCAGACCTCCAGCCGCCGAATACCCCAGGACACCACCAGTGCAAGCCCCCCACTGTGGGCCCGGTAAATACCGACACGACCCGTACCTTTCACATCACTGGGACCCCTCGGTCACCCAGATGCTCGTGATCCAGCCGAGGTTACCCGCCTCTGCTAGCTTTGCAGGCTAGTACCTGAGCATTAAAGTAGCTCACGACTGCCACTCGTCATCAGAGCGGGGACTCCTCTGAGTGTGCTCCAAGCGATAGGAGCACCACTGCCACCACGAGTCCATCTCCATAATCTGATCCAGGGCCGTTTAAGAAAACCTCAGCGGGGATCTGTCTCATCAAAGGATCAGTCCCATGGTACCCTTCACATTCAGGTATAGTGCGTTCCCGGCACAACCGTCAGTCCCAGCGGCCGCCGCCCTCGGCCGCATAGATATCCTCGGTTACTCACCTTGGACTCTCCCCCGCCACCGGGTTACAGCCTCGTAAGGCCTGGGTTGCGCCCGACCACGGCGACCCTCAGGCCCCCCAGCGGCCCTTCGCTATTCCATGCACACCTTAGGTTCTTCACAGCGAACCTGGTGTCTTGAGACACCACCTAGGGTTTGGGGGTCCAAACCCCCCGATAGATTTTCGGCAGGTCAGGGCGCAGCCACCCCTCCACAGCCTACTAATCTACTAGAATTCCCGTTTTGACACACCGAGGAAGTCAGAGGAGTGGGCACTCCCGGCAGAGCCCTATTTGTATATTAACACTGGCGCCACGAGAAGTCTATGGGTTGCCGTAAGCGGGAGAGGCTATGTATTCGCATCGCACGCCCGTTTCGGTAACCTGGCGAGAGCATCACTCAGATACTAGAGCCGGCTACAGCTCCGACACGTCGTAGGTCAGCAATCATTCCCCTTGGGGACCCAGGCACCTTGACCAGCTAATAGTTAGTGACAATGTGTCTAGGTGTCCAGGTGATGTTGCCTGCATGTGGTCCAACGCTAATAGGTGTTACAAACAATGAATGTGTTAATGAGCTGAGCCATTTGAAGTGGCATTACCTGTAGTGTATCTGCAGCAACATCACCTATCAGTTTCTTGTCCTGCAGATGCGAGATAACTGCCTGAAGGCTCACTATTTTTGCAGTGGATCGTTTACACCGCTGACGAAGGAGTTTCAGTTTCTTACGGTATTTTAATCTTATTTCCTTTGCAGCACCAAGGCACTTCTTACTTCTGCTGGGTGAAGTCAGGTTCTTCTCATTGAAGTCACCTAGATATGCCAATCTTAACTTTTTTCCAATTGTATGAGTATCCTTGTAAAAAAAATTATGGTGTTATTATTATTTTTCTAACCTATGAACATATTATGTAGGTACCAGGCTTGTAGAGATTATGTGCACATGAAATTTGAAAAACAGAGTGTTTGGCTATATGTGCTAAACAGCACAATCAAAAACTGCAATAGATTTCATCAAGGGCGTCACTAGCCGATGGCCAGCCGATGGGCAAGTTGTGGGAAAAGTATGTATTTTTTTTCATTTGGCTACATTTTTTTGAATCTCTAGGGCTCTAGGGGGGGCAACTGCACCCACTACCCCCCCTGGCGACGCCCTTGGATTTCATCATTACAAACATCTCTTCCCTTAAAGTAGAAAATGTTGTATTAGGGCGCTCAGATCACTTGGCTCAAATAATTGACTTGCCAGTGAAAAATATAGATTCGAAACAAGAAACACGTAAATATATGACTAGAAAATTTATTGAATTTCAAATCAATAACTTCATACATGCATTGTCATGCAATAACTGGGGGAAAGTGTTTGAAGGTGATACGCCCCTCGTGCCCTAAAATTATATTATTTTAGATTTAATAAAAAAAAGGCCTAGGAAACAGCTGGGCAAAAATAATAAGAAAAATAAGTTATTTACCAGAAGGGGCATGAGTTGGTGAACGAAACAATTTAGAAACTCCCTGTACACAAGCAACTTTGGAGCTAGTGGATCGTTAAATAGAATAATGTATATAATAAATAAACACTACATAAGTAGCTTAGTCTATAGGTTTCCCTGGTTTATTTGAATAGGTTTTGTTTTGGCATTGTTTCGATTTCACAATAAAAGGTATTAGCAAGTAACAAAAGGAAGGGTCGGCCCGAAATTATGTAAAACAATTTATATTATACTAATTAAACATCATCACAGAACAAAAAAATTGAAATATTCCACCTTATTAGATTCTTTCGCTTATTACACAGATAATAGTCTCATTGATTTTACATATTCTCGTCGATTAAGTTTTTAAGTCACTGTTCGCTGGTATGCATAAGTATAATAATTTGTTTCGTTGTCGCTAGGGGGAAGTTATATGTTAAATATCACCCAGGGCTTCCAGTTGAACATCTGGCCGGGAGGGAGCTCTTCTTAGAGAGAAATGAAGCTGGAGGTCCTGTACAACATGATGAGTGCAATTTCGGCGTCCAAATGTTGGACCCAAAGAGGGTGTAGCTCCAGGGCTCAGGAGTTGTCTTGCGCCGACATCCAAATGGCGCGGATCGAGAATAGCGCAGATGACGCGACCGAAATCGTCATTTAGAAAATAAAAAAATTAATAAAATATAAACTAAGACATGACTTGTACTAATTGTTCCTACTGACTGGCTACTACAGAAATTTAGCTGGGATCACATCCCTTAAGACAGATGACTACATATCTTAATCACACGATTTCGCCGTTGCCGCGAAAAGCCTCTTAGCACAGAGGACGCCGAGAAGACGTGGTAAGTAGCCGAAGTCAGAGTACGGAGTGCTGCGGTGGCGGACAAAGCTCCTAATTTAAACGGGCGGTTGGCCCTAGGGAAAAGGAGAGGGAAGGTTCGGCTTTGGACCGAAGACATCCGGAGGTGCCCGAAGTGGTCGTAAGCACGACTTCAGTTGTTTGCGCCGAAGAGCGACTGCCGCTCTCTCTACCGGCGGGCACAGAAAGCAACCAACAATCGACTTCTACGGGTCGCAATTTGAAAGCATAGGGGCATATGGCACCGCGGAGCTGCTCTCTAGCGGCGTAAAGGGGAACTAATGGAGGCGGTGAGCTGAATCGCCACCAGGTGTCAAGAGCATGGGCTCTGCACGCTGGCGACCAGGGCCGAAGTTACTTTTTCTGTCACTAGGTGTCGTGGAGGGCTCTGTAGGGCAAGGGAGAATGTCCTTGGAGTAGGCCACTGCCTTGGCGGGGTTCACACCAGGGCAATGATCTTGGGCTAAATTCTTAGAATCAAGGGGGGAGGAGGTGGAGTAAGAGGGGGGCAGAAAACGCAACCAGACTGGGAACGAGCGTCCACGGGATCCTCAGTCGTGCCTGAGGCTCGCTGATCTAAGCGGCCCTCTAAGAACTACAGCTTGCAGGCCAGAAGCTGCTCTGTGCGATTTTAGTCATGAACGGAATTAATATTAAAAACCCCGGACGTGACTGCAGGCGGAAGAAATGTCATCTGGGCTGCTAACGACTACATTAGACTAGCAAAATATCAGATAGGTCCCTGAGAAAGGTGCTTCGGTCCACTGGCACAAAGTTTAACTACGTGGAGTACACCAGCCTAACAAAGTGTAAATCATCCTTTTAAAAACCAGATGATATAGAAAATAAAATTTCCAAAAATAATTAAAAATTATAATGACAATTAAAAAAAAGTGTCGAAATTCCTAATTTCCGGCATAAAGGTGAGGATGTAAATATAAAATGTAACACAGTTCTTGATATTTTCCTGAAGAACTTTCAAAATTCATTCCAAGTTAAAATACAAAGTAGTTCAGGAGCAACCTAACCTAACCCAACCCCTACTTTTTGGCCAAAAGCTGTACTGATTGTATATTTAAGTTTCCGGCTAATAGTTAACTGTCTTTAAACATAGTCTTAAACCTTAAAATTTAAATTAATTTAAATAAATATAAAATTTAAAGAATATTTCTGAATCACATGCTTACTTGGTAATGGATTGCTGCGAGGTGGTGGCGTTTTCATGCGGCTGAGACATAATTTGGGTTCTCTCGGTAGGTGCTTTCCTCTTGGCATTTTTAGGCTGTAAATGTGCCGGAAAGTCAAAAACAGTTGGAACAACATTTGGTTTCAGCTTTCTTCCGTTACCAAAAGCTTCCTTGTCAAAACAATCTTGGGATAAGTGTTTAGAACAAATTCTGGAATGCTTGGATGGCACAAAACTTTCCCACCTCAGAGATAGAGTCCACTTCTTCCTCAACTCATCTCCAGGAAAACTAAACACACAAATATAACACACAATTCTGATAACAACATGTAACCAATAGTTATACCATACATATACCCCACATTTAACTTAAATATAAATTAATATTTAAGTCAAATTATCATGCAACCAAAACCTCAAAATAGTATAATTTTATCAGAACAATTTTTACATAAAATCCCAAAATACACCATAAATTTGATAAATACACTTACCTGTGAAACGACACCGATGTTCCTTTGACAGATTTTTCATTACAACCGTAGGCAACTTATTTCTGAACCATTTTCACAGGCAGCTGCATATAGCTTCAGTGTATCCTAATAGCAACACAACGGAAAACGGCCCACAATCAGCTGTTCGCGGCGGGAGAACACGTTGGCCTCAACTTTCAGAAGGCATGCTGGGTCTATGATACATATAGGGGAGACTGTTGTACCATGGAACACTTTTTAGATTCTATTTTTTTTTTTAATTTTTTATTACACTTTTTTGAACCGAAAAAAATATTTGTCATAACTATTGAAGATCCTTTAAGAACTTTCTATTTGAGTTTATATGTTTCACGCCTTTGTTTTAGAACAAAATCATTCTATATAATGTTATGCAAAGTGTTCCATGGTACTGTCGTAGTCACGGATATCACCCCGCTGTGATGCTGCTTGCGTTCTATTCTCGGGTCGGGGTTCAAGCCTTGTGGCGGGAAAATATATCACTATCCGTACTACAATAAAAGTTCGTCAGTTTGGATGCAACAATTAAATTAGCCCCTCACACAGTCCCTTTACAGGGCTGCCCGCACAACAACACCCGTCCCTCCGCGGAGTAAAGATCGGCTGCACGTGTTTCGGTGGGCAAGCGCCAAGTGCGGGCTGCCCCCCATGGCCTCGTGGTGCGTACTTTTGAAGAACGCTCTATGGCCCCTTCTAAATGATAGCGGTGAAAAAGTTAAGTTGAATGCCGGCGCCTGAGACATAGAGTCCGTCTCGCTACGGTAAGAACATGCCCGCTGGTACGCGCAATGTCTAGTCACAAGAAAAAAAAACCTTACATACAATTATAAACTATTTTTCACAATGATGACTTGCGGCGTAAATCACGTGGTCACGAAATCTCCAATCCCCAGACTCGATCTCACCCGTCGTTGCTCTGCGACACTCGTCTCCGCGTGCGTCTGTCCCGTCCAACCGCCAGATGCCTACTGCTCTCACCCGTCGTTGCTCTGCGAGACTCGTCTCCGCGTGCGTCTGTCCCGTCCAGCCGCCAGATGCCTACTGCTCTCACCCGTCGTTGCTCTGCGACACTCGTCACCGCGTGCGTCTGTCCCGTCCAGCCGCCAGATGTCTACTGCCCTCACCCGTCGTTGCTCTGCGATACTCGTCTCCGCGTGCGTCTGTCCCGCCCAGCCGCCAGATGCCTACTGCTCTCACCCGTCGTTGCTCTGCGACACTCGTCTCCGCGTGCGTCTGTCTCGCCCAGCCGCCAGATGCCTACTGCTCTCACCCGTCGTTGCCCTGCGACACTCGTCTCCGCACACGTCTGTCCCGTCCAGCTGCCAGATGCCTACTGCTCTCACCCGTCGTTGCTCTGCGACACTCGTCTCCGCGTGCGTCTGTCCCGCCCAGCCGCCAATTCCTACTGCTCTCACCCGTCGTTGCTCTGCGACACTCGTCTCCGCGTGCATCCGTCCCGTCCAGCCGCCAGATGCATACTGCTCTCACCCGTCGTTGCTCTGCGACACTCGTCTCCGCGTGCGTCTGTCCCGTCCAGCCGCCAGATGCCTACTGCTCTCACGCGTCGTTGCTCTGCGACACTCGTCTCCGCGTGCGTCTGTCCCGCCCAGCCGCCAGATGCCTACTGCTCTTACCCGTCGTTGCTCTGCGACACTCGTCTCCGCGTGCGTCTGTCCCGTCCAGCCGCCAGATGCCTACTGCCCTCACCCGTCGTTGCTCTGCGACACTCGTCTCCGCGTGCGTCTGTCCCTTCCAGCCGCCAGATGCCTACTGCTCTCAACCGTCGTTGCTCTGCGACTCTTGTCTCCGCACACGTCTGTCCCGTCCAGCCGGCAGATGCCTACTGCTCTCACCCGTCGTTGCTCTGCGACACTCGTCACCGCGTGCGTCTGTCCCGTCCAGCCGCCAGATGCCTACTGCCCTCACCCGTTGTTGCTCTGCGACACTCGTCTCCGCGTGCGTCTGTCCCGTCCAGCCGCCAGATGCCTACTGCCCTCACCCGTCGTTGCTCTGCGACACTCGTCTCCGCGTGCGTCTGTCCCGTCCAGCCGCCAGATGCCTACTGCTCTCACCCGTCGTTGCTCTGCGACACTCGTCTCCGCGTGCGTCTGAGTAGGTAATTATAGCCGGTCCTGGGACAGGGGCTGGGGGCTGGGGATTCAGGGATTCGAGGCGGACATCTTGGATTACGTCACTTCCGGCGGCCCTCTTGGATTACGTCACTTCCGGCCGCCATCTTGGATTACGTCACTTCCGGCGGCCATCTTGGATTACGTCACTTCCGGCGGCCATTTTGGGTTACGTCACTTCCGGCGGCCATCTTGGATTACGTCACTTCCGGCGGCCATCTTGGGTTACGTCACTTGCTTTCGCCATCTTGGATTTGACTTTAACCTTTGACCCCGACGACCATTTTGTTTTCTAGAACATTTCACCTTATTATGACGTCATGTCCGCCATCTTGAAAATCCTTATTTATTATACGATTTTTATTAAAAAAATAAAAATTAATAATTTAATTTTAATTAAATGTTACAATTATCTAGCACCACACTCCTATACATTACGTTAACATCATCGAGCGCCCCACTCTTCTACATTACGGTTACATCATCGAACACCCCACTCATCCCTGTCGCAATTTTTCGTAACACCACTATCTTTAAAATAAATTTATTATAAAAACAATAATCTAAACCATTATCGTCTGCTAGAGGCAGCCATCCTGGATTTCGCCATCTTGATTTCATCCGATGATGTCATCACCATCCTAAAGCACCTTAGTGTATGTAAGGCCGACTTTCTATCCCGTACCAATGTTGTTATGATCCTTATAGACCATAAAATCCTCAGTCATTTTGTTGTTGTGACCACCATTTATTCTTAAAGGCATAATCATTTACAGGTTTTAACTAAAATATATGTTATCAATACTATCGTTGTGGATGCGTTAGTTAAAGTAATGATAATTTTAAAAACATTTATTACTCCATCTTAGCTGACCAGAAATTTTTCAGAGTCCTAACTCACAAGTAGTAATCTCTTCTCATGTTTGCTTACCCATGTTTTAAAAGCTGCACGGAAGCAGATATTTTAAATGTTTGGGCATATATCCATCTCCCTCCCCTAAAATTTTTAATGAAAGAAAAAAAAACAAGCAGCTTTAATCGTTCACGAGAATATTATGCTAGAAACAAAAATACCGATTCACATTTGTACAGTATTAGATGATCCCCTATCTTCACGAGAGAGACCACATCCGACACATAACATTTTACGTTTCAACTTAATGTGTGATCGCTACAGTGTATATGATGCAGTTACAACACTCACCTCAGCCATTACCTACTGTCGCTACGAGCAAAGCCATTACCTACTGCCACTACGAGTTGCACTTCATATCAAATGAAAAAAAGTATTTTTTTAAGTCGTGGCAAGAAGTCGAAGTAAATAAAATATCAAAATAATATTTAACACTATTTAATAAAAAAAACACACAATCCTTCGCACCATCTTCTCCCCCTTGTTAACAGAAGGCATTACCGACCCTCTTCACAACACCCCGCTCCGCAGTACTTTCCATACTAGCATCAAATACTTTGCCCACACAACTATACAAGCACCACACAGCTCCAAAGTCCTCCACAGTCAGAGTGGAGGTGTTCACAGGTACATCTGCGATGTCTTCCCTGGACTCTTCGTCTTCATCCATCGCAAGAGCTTCTTCCCGTCCGCTAGCCTCCTGACAGCACGCATAGAACTCATCCTCAACAATCTTCTCATAGGTGGCCCGACACATCTTACTAGCTCTGTTGATAACTACGAATGATACATCCTAAGGCTGCAATTTTTCAACTGTCCCCACCCCTCTACCATTTCTATTGCAGTCCTGTTCGTGCGTGCCAAGCACACTCTTCACTGACGCACGCCCTTTGACGTCAGCAGACCTACCCCCTCCCCCTCACCCTGAACCATCCACACCCCAAATAGCTGCGTCATTTAGACCTGTCGCCACGCGTCCCCAGCCTCCTAATATCATTTTAAGCACCTTCGACGAACATCCCGACCTCTCGTAACTAGTGAAAAGTTTCAAACAATACATAAATAAATACATTTTTTATTTATTTTAGACTTGCATTTATTAATATAAAAATTTACAACATTTCAAAACATTAAAATTCATATGACATCAGTCGATTTTATTCAATTGATTTTCACATTTATCTAATCCTAGCCAGTTCACAAACAAGGGATCATCTTTCTAATACATCAATTTTTCTACTTAATAATCGCTTGGGTACTTGGTAGGCTGAATTTCTTCCCCATAGAATCCGCCACGTACCGCCGAACCTCGTAAATCTTCCAAGTAGTAACATCTCGGATGGTAATTACGTATTTTAACAACACGGAATATTTATATCGACCATTTATAAATACACACAAAATATTCAATTTTAGCTCTAAGTTTTATCACGCCTAGTTTATTTGCATCAAAATAAACAGTTTCCAGGAGTGAGTTATCTTTTACATTAACAGACACCATGCCAGTTTTTCTGTATTTTCTGTAACATATAAATCCACATATAACTCCCTTTTGCTGCGAACTCTCTTCACATGACTTCCTTTAGAGCAGGAATAAATCACTCATCCACCCATCCTTTATCTCGGTGATCATAGTTGAATTATTTATTTCGAACAAGGCTAGAAGACTTCTTGGCTACAAAGCTACAAGCTACAAGGTTCCAATCGGCTACGAGTCTACAATACTACCAGGCTACAAGACCACGAGGCTACAAGGATACATCAAACACATAGAAAAAAATCTGGGTATAAAAATACCAACTCAGCAAATTTAAAGCCTACTGTAGAGCAGAAATATCCCTGAAATATGTATTTTATGCTTCCTACAAGACCAAGGGGTTTTGAACCATTACATATTCAGCCCTGGCTACAGGCTTGACAACAGACATTCAATGAAACGGGCACACATTTGCATAAAACATTCAACTCAGTAGGATACGATATCTAGGATACATTAGCTAAAATACTAAAGGAAACGATAGGAACCAGCTCAAGCCGGCTACAATGCCTCCAACCACATTTGGCTCCAAATGATTTTAGTTACAATGTAGCACGTACCCGCCACAATTGACGGCAAGACGTTATTATGACTCTCCATTTTGTTAGTCATTTATTACGAATTTTACATCTTTAAGTTAGAAGTTGTTCTACGAGAACCAAACCTTAGCTAGAAATTAGATTACAATAAATAAAACAAACTTTTTTATCCAAAGTATAATTTGGTTTTTCACTTTTATACACATGCAGACAAAACAAGTTATTGTTGTATGTAGCATACATTTCTTATTTCACGAAGTATAGAGCATATTTGTTTGGTATTGGGTAAATTTTCTTCATTTTTGCGAGGCAAGTAGAAATCTTAACCTATCTACCAATAGGTTAGAATATTTCCATGTGGCATAATAAATATCTTCGGCTTCTAACATCTTACGTAAATTTTCATTACTAATACTTTTAAGACCTCTAAAGTTCCGTTTTTAATACCAGCCTCAAAGCCATTAAAATTGTAATCACCCCACTGACCATCATAAGCCTAATCTGAATAATTTAGTTTAATAAGTCGTTTCCATCATTTTGGTCTCAACACTTTATCACAGTATTCGATCTTGTGAGCTTCAAGTTCTTAATCATAGTTAGTTCTTGTAAGCTTCAGGTGAATCATAGCAGTCTTCGACCTTTTCAGCTTTAGGCTGTTCTATAGTGCTCTCAATTTCATGGAGGCGACTAGAACTTGGTGTAATTTTTTTAATTCCCCATGAAAATGCTACTTTCTTCGTTAACTTTTAATTCCAAATAATTAACAAGACCTGGGATAGTACTAAGTATTAGAATCATCATCTTCACATTTCTCGTGATCATTATAGTCGTCTAATATTTTGCTACCATTTCACTTCCTTGCTTTTATAGACACACAATTCTTAACATTAACCAGACCTCAAGGAGGGAGAGAATCATGTTACAAACGAGTGTTTCACGGCTGTACTTAGCCTATTTAACGAAAGAGTAATGGATATTTTTATTCAAGTACCACCTGATTAAAATGCGGAAATTTCTTATTTGGTGTCAGGAAATCACAATACAAACGGATATCTCTCAATATATTCCAAGACCAATACAAAAAATAAAACTCAATAAAAGATGTATGACTCAAGAAAATCTGGAAGCACATTCCATTAAATTAATTTATTAACTCAGAATCATTCCTCTAAAAGAATACAGACGTGTTTTTTACTAATGTGAACACACATTTTAAACACTAATACTCTTATTTCAAACACAATTCATCATATTTCAAACACATCTCAGCATATGTCAAACAATTATCCACACAATTCACAAAAACTGCATATTTCAAGACCAAGAACAGAAGTTTGAAAGATGTTCTTTTCTCTTCTAGAGCGAATCGTGATGTTACAATCATCTGGTTTTCGTCGATGCTATAGATGTTTATGCAGGCACGAGGATTCTGTTTCTCGAACAGAGGTATCTGGCGAAGTGGATTGGGAAACTCGTTGTTAGTGAAGTTGAACTTCCCCTCCAAGTCATTGTAGCACTGACTAACATGCTCAGATGCTCACCCGAATTTAACTTGACCAGAATTGCACACTTAAAACATATGTGCTCATTTAAGTATTTACAGATTGACCACCGCATATTTTTCTTTGATGCAGGTAGGTATTACGATGTAGGAGCTAGCTCGAAGTGGATCAAGCTTGTTAATGTGTAGTTGTAGTCGCCATAAAAAGACCATCCGGACCCCTTTCATAATTAGTATTCTTCCTCTTTACATATCTTAAAGATGTATTCAGTAATGACATCCTCCACTTCACGAACTGCAAAGAGTGGAACATTCGTGGTTTTGAAGGCCCTCTTGTCTTCACACGTACCCATTGGCTTTTCACAATTGCACTCAAGCACGATGTAATACTTGAGTGGACCATCCTCTTCAATTTCCTCTAGAAGTTGGCTTATTAGTTTAACCTTGATAGAGTCCAAGTATGTACATGTGTCCTTGACAGAACTGGTATTATTTTCTACCACACAAGTCTTCAAGTTACCCCAGATTCCCACTTCTGCAATGATGAAGTCGTGGATGTTGGCCAAAACCCGCCTCTGTCACCAGCAATGTTCGGCTGGTGCTTGGCTTAGGTATGATTACAGGCTTAAGCGCGGTCATTCTCTGCTTCTTAGTTGATAGTGGATCAGGACCCTTGCACACTTTGGTATGTGCTTTCAACTTACCAGCCCTGGCGAACACTTTAGCATAGTTCCCACACGAATACATTTTATGGCTAGGGGTGAGACCGCAAGCCGTCTTCTCATGATGTGTGACATGGCTGGAGTTTTCGAAGGTTTTGAAGCAGAAGCTACACCAGGTGACTGAAGTCGTAAGGGCAGCACCAGTACATGTTGTAAGATATTACCGCAATTTATCACTGCGAGCAACCATCTTACCACACAGATGACACTGCTTGAGGTCATGCTGCTGGTTGTCAGCACACTGACGTTAATAACGGTAGCAGTTATTAGCTGCCGTATAGGTAGCAGGGCAGAAACGTCATTTCTGCATGGTTGATGTCATCACAACAATCGGTAGTCTGTGCTCAATGCACGTAACACACGAAGGAAGCCCGACGTACGGAGAACTATAACAGAAGTCTTAAGAAAACAATGTAGCTACCCATTACATGAAAATGTTTGCATACATAACTTCAAACCTACAAACTACAGCTTCAACAAACCAATCCTTAAGTTAGCAATACCTTACCCCGAAAAAAATCTAAAAAATCACTAAAATGTTAAAGTACTGTAACTGACAAGTTACACAGAAGTAGTCAAAAAATATTCAAAGTCCTGGTAACTGGTAACTTTTACAAATTTTTAAGTACAGAGAAGCATTTAGCTGAAAAATATTCAAAGTCCACACAACCCCCTCTCCACACAAACGTTTAAGTACAGTGAAGCATTACCTGAAAATATTCAAAGCCCTATTTGGTTACATTTTCAAACAAAATATTAAGTACACAGCAGCATTTATCTCGAAAATATTCAAAGTCCACACAACTCCCTCTCCACACTAATGTTTAAGTACAGAGAAGCATTAAACTGAAAAATATTCAAAATCCCGCACAGCCACCTTTTCACACAATAGTTTTAAGTACACAGAAGAAGCTAGCAGAAAAAAGTTTTCAAAGTTCTGATAGCTAACAAAATTATTTAAAAGATCATATAGATAGCTATCTAAAAAAGGAAAAAAATGAATACACAGCCTCAAATCCACTCATTTACACGAAATCCAAAAAATTAACCCACAAACTACAACTAATCATACTACCCCTCAATATAACAAAAAGCCCCTTGCTTGAAACCAACCAAACATAAAAATTGTTAAAATTTTAGCACAAAACGTAGCTCATGTGCAGGTTTTCATAACTCCTGAGTTTCGGTAGGTATGTGATGTGTGCAGGGGTATGGGGTAAAAACACGTAGCAACCATGCAACAAGTACGATTAACCTCTATAGCTTGGACCAAGTACAACCACTTTTGGCTTTGCCAATTAGAGATGAGGTCGCGAGGTACTTTCACAATCATGACTCATCTCTCAAAAATGTCTGAAAGCCTGAGCTATCCACAACAGTCTCAAGCAATTCACAGCATCGTGGACCCATGAGTCCGTCAGCACACAACCATTATATACACACACAGTTAAACTTCTACATGTCAATACTTGACATGGTAAATGTTATAGTTGTGAAAGGAAATAGTTAGAAAAATTGAAATCCAATACTTTTTTGGATTCAGAACATACACATACATGTGTGAAACTAAGCATGGGACTTGAGCGAAAACATTAGTTGCTCACGAAACATTTTGTGTAAATAACTTCATACCTACAAACCCACATTAAATCCATAATTCATAGTGATAAATTATCAAACCAACCCACAACACCATCATATTAATCCGCACATTAGCATATTGCACCACCACCACCCTTTGAATTCAATCTAACATAAAAATCACTCAAATACCACCAATGTAAAAATTACAAGTCGAAAAATTATGCATGAGTTCAAGTATGGAGGTGATCTCATCCATATCAGTATAGGCTCCTACACAAAAAGAAACAATGAAATGTATCACCCCGGCCACCAAATCATTTAGACCATCCCAAGACACATATAATATCTCTTATGCTGCCATTATTCTGAAAATCACAAGATTCTTTGTTTTCAACACCAGCTATATAGTCATTATCCTCATCATCTTCTTTGATATCATCGACACAGCCATCATCATGATCAACATACTCATCCAGATTATTATCATATTTCGTAATCCTAGGCGTCGAAGCTGCTTCTTTGTATTGAAATATTCTTTATAAGTGTCCATCAATTCTCCAAGTTCGAAGGCTCCAGAGAAATGGGCTGAAACATATTCTCACTATTCACAATAATGATACTTCCACCATCTTCGGTCTTCCTTAAACCTTCAACATCCTTCATTTCAAGTTCTTTGTCGAGATCAGAAGAGCTACGAACATTCATCCCAAGGAATAACATTCATCAGTGAGCATAACTTTACAAGTCTTACAATGTCTTTTTAAGCTCTCTCTTAGAACAAAATACCTGTCACACCGATCAAAACTTAACATTTTATATAGTTGGTTTTTGACATCATTCCTTCTCAATGTAAAACCCCTGTCACAATAACAACACCAGTGACCTTTTCATGACGTTAATAGCACCGATCCAGAATCCATATTAGTTTCTACGACAAATGTCAGAAGCAACCTCAAAGTTAAACACAAACACTAAACTTAAATAGAACATTAAAATAAACTATCAGCCAGAGTTAATTTCGAATTTTAAATAATACATGGTTAAGTAGTTCCGCTTCTCACCAACATATTTTGCAACATGCCGATTTAAATGTAGTCATATGTGGGTAACATTTATGTTTACTTAACTAATATTATGTACTTTGTATAAGGTTTACTTCATTAGAAATAAATAATTAATAACTTTAAATCGGCATGTTGCAAAATATGTTGGTGAGAAGCGGAACTACTTAACCATGTATTATTTAAAATTCGAAATTAACTCTGGCTGATAGTTTATTTTAATGTTCTATTTAAGTTTAGTGTTTGCGTTTAACTTTGAGGTTGCTTCTGACATTTGTTGTAGAAACTAATATGGATTCTGGATCGGTGCTATTAACGACATGAAAAGGTCACTGGTGTTGTTATTGTGACAGGGGTTTTACATTGAGAAGGAATGATGTCAAAAACCAACTATATAAAATGTTAAGTTTTGATCGGTGTGACAGGTATTTTGTTCTAAGAGAGAGCTTAAAAAGACATTGTAAGACTTGTAAAGTTATGCTCACTGATGAATGTTATTCCTTGGGATGAATGTTCGTAGCTCTTCTGATCTCGACAAAGAACTTGAAATGAAGGATGTTGAAGGTTTAAGGAAGACCGAAGATGGTGGAAGTATCATTATTGTGAATAGTGAGAATATGTTTCAGCCCATTTCTCTGGAGCCTTCGAACTTGGAGAATTGATGGACACTTATAAAGAATGTTTCAATACAAAGAAGCAGCTTCGACGCCTAAGATTACGAAATATGATAATAATCTGGATGAGTATGTTGATCATGATGATGGCTGTGTCGATGATATCAGAGAAGATGATGAGGATAATGACTATATAGCTGGTGTTGAAAACAAAGAATCTTGTGATTTTCAGAATAATG
Organism: Bacillus rossius redtenbacheri; assembly: GCF_032445375.1. Lineage (NCBI taxonomy): Eukaryota > Metazoa > Arthropoda > Insecta > Phasmatodea > Bacillidae > Bacillus > Bacillus rossius. The sequence continues at coordinate 75,928,484 of NC_086332.1, forward strand.
GCAGCATAAGAGATATTATATGTGTCTTGGGATGGTCTAAATGATTTGGTGGCCGGGGTGATACATTTAATTGTTTCTTTTTGTGTAGGAGCCTATACTGATATGGATGAGATCACCTCCATACTTGAACTCATGCATAATTTTTCGACTTGTAATTTTTACATTGGTGGTATTTGAGTGATTTTTATGTTAGATTGAATTCAAAGGGTGGTGGTGGTGCAATATGCTAATGTGCGGATTAATATGATGGTGTTGTGGGTTGGTTTGATAATTTATCACTATGAATTATGGATTTAATGTGGGTTTGTAGGTATGAAGTTATTTACACAAAATGTTTCGTGAGCAACTAATGTTTTCGCTCAAGTCCCATGCTTAGTTTCACACATGTATGTGTATGTTCTGAATCCAAAAAAGTATTGGATTTCAATTTTTCTAACTATTTCCTTTCACAACTATAACATTTACCATGTCAAGTATTGACATGTAGAAGTTTAACTGTGTGTGTATATAATGGTTGTGTGCTGACGGACTCATGGGTCCACGATGCTGTGAATTGCTTGAGACTGTTGTGGATAGCTCAGGCTTTCAGACATTTTTGAGAGATGAGTCATGATTGTGAAAGTACCTCGCGACCTCATCTCTAATTGGCAAAGCCAAAAGTGGTTGTACTTGGTCCAAGCTATAGAGGTTAATCGTACTTGTTGCATGGTTGCTACGTGTTTTTACCCCATACCCCTGCACACATCACATACCTACCGAAACTCAGGAGTTATGAAAACCTGCACATGAGCTACGTTTTGTGCTAAAATTTTAACAATTTTTATGTTTGGTTGGTTTCAAGCAAGGGGGTTTTTGTTATATTGAGGGGTAGTATGATTAGTTGTAGTTTGTGGGTTAATTTTTTGGATTTCGTGTAAATGAGTGGATTTGAGGCTGTGTATTCATTTTTTTCCTTTTTTAGATAGCTATCTATATGATCTTTTAAATAATTTTGTTAGCTATCAGAACTTTGAAAACTTTTTTCTGCTAGCTTCTTCTGTGTACTTAAAACTATTGTGTGAAAAGGTGGCTGTGCGGGATTTTGAATATTTTTCAGTTTAATGCTTCTCTGTACTTAAACATTAGTGTGGAGAGGGAGTTGTGTGGACTTTGAATATTTTCGAGATAAATGCTGCTGTGTACTTAATATTTTGTTTGAAAATGTAACCAAATAGGGCTTTGAATATTTTCAGGTAATGCTTCACTGTACTTAAACGTTTGTGTGGAGAGGGGGTTGTGTGGACTTTGAATATTTTTCAGCTAAATGCTTCTCTGTACTTAAAAATTTGTAAAAGTTACCAGTTACCAGGACTTTGAATATTTTTTGACTACTTCTGTGTAACTTGTCAGTTACAGTACTTTAACATTTTAGTGATTTTTTAGATTTTTTTCGGGGTAAGGTATTGCTAACTTAAGGATTGGTTTGTTGAAGCTGTAGTTTGTAGGTTTGAAGTTATGTATGCAAACATTTTCATGTAATGGGTAGCTACATTGTTTTCTTAAGACTTCTGTTATAGTTCTCCGTACGTCGGGCTTCCTTCGTGTGTTACGTGCATTGAGCACAGACTACCGATTGTTGTGATGACATCAACCATGCAGAAATGACGTTTCTGCCCTGCTACCTATACGGCAGCTAATAACTGCTACCGTTATTAACGTCAGTGTGCTGACAACCAGCAGCATGACCTCAAGCAGTGTCATCTGTGTGGTAAGATGGTTGCTCGCAGTGATAAATTGCGGTAATATCTTACAACATGTACTGGTGCTGCCCTTACGACTTCAGTCACCTGGTGTAGCTTCTGCTTCAAAACCTTCGAAAACTCCAGCCATGTCACACATCATGAGAAGACGGCTTGCGGTCTCACCCCTAGCCATAAAATGTATTCGTGTGGGAACTATGCTAAAGTGTTCGCCAGGGCTGGTAAGTTGAAAGCACATACCAAAGTGTGCAAGGGTCCTGATCCACTATCAACTAAGAAGCAGAGAATGACCGCGCTTAAGCCTGTAATCATACCTAAGCCAAGCACCAGCCGAACATTGCTGGTGACAGAGGCGGGTTTTGGCCAACATCCACGACTTCATCATTGCAGAAGTGGGAATCTGGGGTAACTTGAAGACTTGTGTGGTAGAAAATAATACCAGTTCTGTCAAGGACACATGTACATACTTGGACTCTATCAAGGTTAAACTAATAAGCCAACTTCTAGAGGAAATTGAAGAGGATGGTCCACTCAAGTATTACATCGTGCTTGAGTGCAATTGTGAAAAGCCAATGGGTACGTGTGAAGACAAGAGGGCCTTCAAAACCACGAATGTTCCACTCTTTGCAGTTCGTGAAGTGGAGGATGTCATTACTGAATACATCTTTAAGATATGTAAAGAGGAAGAATACTAATTATGAAAGGGGTCCGGATGGTCTTTTTATGGCGACTACAACTACACATTAACAAGCTTGATCCACTTCGAGCTAGCTCCTACATCGTAATACCTACCTGCATCAAAGAAAAATATGCGGTGGTCAATCTGTAAATACTTAAATGAGCACATATGTTTTAAGTGTGCAATTCTGGTCAAGTTAAATTCGGGCGAGCATCTGAGCATGTTAGTCAGTGCTACAATGACTTGGAGGGGAAGTTCAACTTCACTAACAACGAGTTTCCCAATCCACTTCGCCAGATACCTCTGTTCGAGAAACAGAATCCTCGTGCCTGCATAAACATTAATAGCATCGACGAAAACCAGATGATTGTAACATCACGATTCGCTCTAGAAGAGAAAAGAACATCTTTCAAACTTCTGTTCTTGGTCTTGAAATATGCAGTTTTTGTGAATTGTGTGGATAATTGTTTGACATATGCTGAGATGTGTTTGAAATATGATGAATTGTGTTTGAAATAAGAGTATTAGTGTTTAAAATGTGTGTTCACATTAGTAAAAAACACGTCTGTATTCTTTTAGAGGAATGATTCTGAGTTAATAAATTAATTTAATGGAATGTGCTTCCAGATTTTCTTGAGTCATACATCTTTTATTGAGTTTTATTTTTTGTATTGGTCTTGGAATATATTGAGAGATATCCGTTTGTATTGTGATTTCCTGACACCAAATAAGAAATTTCCGCATTTTAATCAGGTGGTACTTGAATAAAAATATCCATTACTCTTTCGTTAAATAGGCTAAGTACAGCCGTGAAACACTCGTTTGTAACATGATTCTCTCCCTCCTTGAGGTCTGGTTAATGTTAAGAATTGTGTGTCTATAAAAGCAAGGAAGTGAAATGGTAGCAAAATATTAGACGACTATAATGATCACGAGAAATGTGAAGATGATGATTCTAATACTTAGTACTATCCCAGGTCTTGTTAATTATTTGGAATTAAAAGTTAACGAAGAAAGTAGCATTTTCATGGGGAATTAAAAAAATTACACCAAGTTCTAGTCGCCTCCATGAAATTGAGAGCACTATAGAACAGCCTAAAGCTGAAAAGGTCGAAGACTGCTATGATTCACCTGAAGCTTACAAGAACTAACTATGATTAAGAACTTGAAGCTCACAAGATCGAATACTGTGATAAAGTGTTGAGACCAAAATGATGGAAACGACTTATTAAACTAAATTATTCAGATTAGGCTTATGATGGTCAGTGGGGTGATTACAATTTTAATGGCTTTGAGGCTGGTATTAAAAACGGAACTTTAGAGGTCTTAAAAGTATTAGTAATGAAAATTTACGTAAGATGTTAGAAGCTGAAGATATTTATTATGCCACATGGAAATATTCTAACCTATTGGTAGATAGGTTAAGACTTCTACTTGCCTCGCAAAAATGAAGAAAATTTACCCAATACCAAACAAATATGCTCTATACTTCGTGAAATAAGAAATGTATGCTACATACAACAATAACTTGTTTTGTCTGCATGTGTATAAAAGTGAAAAACCAAATTATACTTTGGATAAAAAAGTTTGTTTTATTTATTGTAATCTAATTTCTAGCTAAGGTTTGGTTCTCGTAGAACAACTTCTAACTTAAAGTTGTAAAATTCGTAATAAATGACTAACAAAATGGAGAGTCATAATAACGTCTTGCCGTCAATTGTGGCGGGTACGTGCTACATTGTAACTAAAATCATTTGGAGCCAAATGTGGTTGGAGGCATTGTAGCCGGCTTGAGCTGGTTCCTATCATTTCCTTTAGTATTTTAGCTAATGTATCCTAGATATCGTATCCTACTGAGTTGAATGTTTTATGCAAATGTGTGCCCGTTTCATTGAATGTCTGTTGTCAAGCCTGTAGCCAGGGCTGAATATGTAATGGTTCAAAACCCCTTGGTCTTGTAGGAAGCATAAAATACATATTTCAGGGATATTTCTGCTCTACAGTAGGCTTTAAATTTGCTGAGTTGGTATTTTTATACCCAGATTTTTTTCTATGTGTTTGATGTATCCTTGTAGCCTCGTGGTCTTGTAGCCTGGTAGTATTGTAGACTCGTAGCCGATTGGAACCTTGTAGCTTGTAGCTTTGTAGCCAAGAAGTCTTCTAGCCTTGTTCGAAATAAATAATTCAACTATGATCACCGAGATAAAGGATGGGTGGATGAGTGATTTATTCCTGCTCTAAAGGAAGTCATGTGAAGGGAGTTCGCAGCAAAAGGGAGTTATATGTGGATTTATATGTTACAGAAAATACAGAAAAACTGGCATGGTGTCTGTTAATGTAAAAGATAACTCACTCCTGGAAACTGTTTATTTTGATGCAAATAAACTAGGCGTGATAAAACTTAGAGCTAAAATTGAATATTTTGTGTGTATTTATAAATGGTCGATATAAATATTCCGTGTTGTTAAAATACGTAATTACCATCCGAGATGTTACTACTTGGAAGATTTACGAGGTTCGGCGGTACGTGGCGGATTCTATGGGGAAGAAATTCAGCCTACCAAGTACCCAAGCGATTATTAAGTAGAAAAATTGATGTATTAGAAAGATGATCCCTTGTTTGTGAACTGGCTAGGATTAGATAAATGTGAAAATCAATTGAATAAAATCGACTGATGTCATATGAATTTTAATGTTTTGAAATGTTGTAAATTTTTATATTAATAAATGCAAGTCTAAAATAAATAAAAAATGTATTTATTTATGTATTGTTTGAAACTTTTCACTAGTTACGAGAGGTCGGGATGTTCGTCGAAGGTGCTTAAAATGATATTAGGAGGCTGGGGACGCGTGGCGACAGGTCTAAATGACGCAGCTATTTGGGGTGTGGATGGTTCAGGGTGAGGGGGAGGGGGTAGGTCTGCTGACGTCAAAGGGCGTGCGTCAGTGAAGAGTGTGCTTGGCACGCACGAACAGGACTGCAATAGAAATGGTAGAGGGGTGGGGACAGTTGAAAAATTGCAGCCTTAGGATGTATCATTCGTAGTTATCAACAGAGCTAGTAAGATGTGTCGGGCCACCTATGAGAAGATTGTTGAGGATGAGTTCTATGCGTGCTGTCAGGAGGCTAGCGGACGGGAAGAAGCTCTTGCGATGGATGAAGACGAAGAGTCCAGGGAAGACATCGCAGATGTACCTGTGAACACCTCCACTCTGACTGTGGAGGACTTTGGAGCTGTGTGGTGCTTGTATAGTTGTGTGGGCAAAGTATTTGATGCTAGTATGGAAAGTACTGCGGAGCGGGGTGTTGTGAAGAGGGTCGGTAACGCCTTCTGTTAACAAGGGGGAGAAGATGGTGCGAAGGATTGTGTGTTTTTTTATTAAATAGTGTTAAATATTATTTTGATATTTTATTTACTTCGACTTCTTGCCACGACTTAAAAAAATCCTTTTTTTCATTTGATATGAAGTGCAACTCGTAGTGGCAGTAGGTAATGGCTTTGCTCGTAGCGACAGTAGGTAATGGCTGAGGTGAGTGTTGTAACTGCATCATATACACTGTAGCGATCACACATTAAGTTGAAACGTAAAATGTTATGTGTCGGATGTGGTCTCTCTCGTGAAGATAGGGGATCATCTAATACTGTACAAATGTGAATCGGTATTTTTGTTTCTAGCATAATATTCTCGTGAACGATTAAAGCTGCTTGTTTTTTTTTCTTTCATTAAAAATTTTAGGGGAGGGAGATGGATATATGCCCAAACATTTAAAATATCTGCTTCCGTGCAGCTTTTAAAACATGGGTACGCAAACATGAGAAGAGATTATTACTTGTGAGTTAGGACTCTGAAAAATTTCTGGTCAGCTAAGATGGAGTAATAAATGTTTTTAAAATTATCATTACTTTAACTAACGCATCCACAACGATAGTATTGATAACATATATTTTAGTTAAAACCTGTAAATGATTATGCCTTTAAGAATAAATGGTGGTCACAACAACAAAATGACTGAGGATTTTATGGTCTATAAGGATCATAACAACATTGGTACGGGATAGAAAGTCGGCCTTACATACACTAAGGTGCTTTAGGATGGTGATGACATCATCGGATGAAATCAAGATGGCGGAATCCAGGATGGCTGCCTCTAGCAGACGATAATGGTTTAGATTATTGTTTTTATAATAAATTTATTTTAAAGATGGTAGTGTTACGAAAAATTGCGACAGGGATGAGTGGGGTGTTCGATGATGTAATCGTAATGTAGAAGAGTGGGGTGCTCGATGATGTAAACGTAATGTATAGGAGTGTGGTGCTAGATAATTGTAACATTAAATTAAAATTAAATTATTAATTTTTATTTTTTTAATAAAAATCGTATAATAAATAAGGATTTTCAAGATGGCGGACATGACGTCATAATAAGGTGGAATATTCTAGAAAACAAAATGGTCGTCGGGGTCAAAGGTTAAAGTCAAATCCAAGATGGCGAAAGGAAGTGACGCAACCCAAGACGGCCGCCGGAAGTGACGTAATCCAAGATGGCCGCCGGAAGTGACGTAATCCAAGATGGCCGCCGAAGTGACGTAACCCAAGATGGCGGCCGGAAGTGAAGTAATCCAAGATGGCCGCCGGAAGTGACGTAATCCAAGATGGCCGCCTCGAATCCCTGAATCCCCAGCCCCCAGCCCCTGTCCCAGGACCGGCTATAATTACCTACTCGTCTGTCCCGCCCAGCCGCCAGATGCCTACTGCTCTCACCCGTCGTTGCTCTGTGACACTCGTCTCCGCGTGCGTCTGTCCCGCCCAGCCGCCAGATGCCTACTGCTCTCACCCGTCGTTGCTCTGCGACACTCGTCTCCGCGTGCGTCTGTCCCGCCCAGCCGCCAGATGCCTACTGCTCTCACCCGTCGTTGCTCTGCGACACTCGTCTCCGCGTGCGTCTGTCCCGCCCAGCCGCCAGATGCCTACTGCTCTCACCCGTCGTTGCTCTGCGTCACTCGTCTCCGCGTGCGTCTGTCCCGCCCAGCCGCCAGATGCCTACTGCTCTCACCCGTCGTTGCTCTGCGACACTCGTCTCCGCGTGCGTCTGTCCCGCTCAGCCGCCAGATGCCTACTGCTCTCACCCGTCGTTGCTCTGCGTCACTCGTCTCCGCGTGCGTCTGTCCCGCCCAGCCGCCAGATGCCTACTGCTCTCACCCGTCGTTGCTCTGCGACACTCGTCTCCGCGTGCATCTGTCCCGTCCAGCCGCCAGATGCCTACTGCTCTCACCCGTCGTTGCTCTGCGTCACTCGTCTCCGCGTGCGTCTGTCCCACCCAGCCGCCAGATGCCTACTGCTCTCACCCGTCGTTGCTCTGCGACACTCGTCTCCGCGTGCGTCTGTCCCGCCCAGCCGCCAGATGCCTACTGCTCTCACCCGTCGTAGCTCTGCGACACTCGTCTCCGCGTGCGTCTGTCCCGTACAGCCGCCAGATGCCTACTGCTCTCACCCGTCGTTGCTCTGCGTCACTCGTCTCCGCGTGCGTCTGTCCCGCCCAGCCGCCAGATGCCTACTGCTCTCACCCGTCGTTGCTCTGCGACACTCGTCACCGCGTGCGTCTGTCCCGTCCAGCCGCCAGATGCCTACTGCTCTCACCCGTCGTTGCTCTGCGACTCTTGTCTCCGCGTGCGTCTGTCCCGTCCAGCCGCCAGATGCCTACTGCTCTCACCCGTCGTCGCTCTGCGACACTCGTCACCGCGTGCGTCTGTCCCGTCCAGCCGCCAGATGCCTACTGCTCTCACCCGTCGTTGCTCTGCGACACTCGTCACCGCGTGCGTCTGTCCCGTCCAGCCGCCAGATGCCTACTGCTCTCACCCGTCGTTGCTCTGCGACACTCGTCACCGCGTGCGTCTGTCCCGTCCAGCCGCCAGATGCCTACTGCTCTCACCCGTCGTCGCTCTGCGACACTCGTCACCGCGTGCGTCTGTCCCGTCCAGCCGCCAGATGCCTACTGCTCTCACCCGTCGTTGCTCTGCGACACTCGTCACCGCGTGCGTCTGTCCCGTCCAGCCGCCAGATGCCTACTGCTCTCACCCGTCGTTGCTCTGCGACACTCGTCACCGCGTGCGTCTGTCCCGTCCAGCCGCCAGATGCCTACTGCTCTCACCCGTCGTCGCTCTGCGACACTCGTCACCGCGTGCGTCTGTCCCGTCCAGCCGCCAGATGCCTACTGCTCTCACCCGTCGTTGCTCTGCGACACTCGTCTCCGCGTGCGTCTGTCCCGTCCAGCCGCCAGATGCCTACTGCTCTCACCCGTCGTTGCTCTGCGACACTCGTCACCGCGTGCGTCTGTCCCGTCCAGCCGCCAGATGCCTACTGCTCTCACCCGTCGTCGCTCTGCGACACTCGTCACCGCGTGCGTCTGTCCCGTCCAGCCGCCAGATGCCTACTGCCCTCACCCGTTGTTGCTCTGCGACACTCGTCTCCGCGTGCGTCTGTCCCGCCCAGCCGCCAATGCCTACTGCTCTCACCCGTCGTTGCTCTGCGACTCTTGTCTCCGCATATAATTTTTAGCAAAAGAATTTGTCTAAAACAATTTTTGTTAAAATAAACCTTTGTAGATACGGAATTAAAAAAAAGATGATAGAATTTAAAAAAAAATAATAAATTTCGTACCATTTACACTGTTAAAGCCATTCTAATTTATTGTAAAACTATTAATTATTATCTAGAACGTTCATACGAAATATTTTTTTATACGACCAACTATTACTGAAAGGGGTGGAATGAACAGGGGTTGAAAGACAATATATGGGGAGTTCAAAGCGACAACCAACCAACTCCATTTTTTTAAAATGAAAATTAAGATTTGACATCGTCCGGACCTGCGGCCCCTTTTTAAGTCCGATATGCCACCGCCCAAACACCACTCACCCTCCATTCAAACCTCTCGCCTACCCGTGCGTACGTGTGCGTGCGTGTGTGTTCGCCCGGCAAGAGGGCGCTGTCGAGTCAGTGCGCCGCACCCCTAAAACATAAGTAAATATAATTATGTTATTTTTTTTTATATTCCCCAAGTGCAACGTGACGGCAGATCGGCCGGGAGGGTTTTATGTACTTTTAATTAAAATAAGGTAACAAAATAGAATAGCGATTCCGGAAATTCCCGAGGAAACCCGAAGCCAGAAAATAATTTAATTTAAATCTTAATAATTATAATTTGTACAATTCTTTCTCTTTATTCAAAAAATGTCACGTAAATTTTAATTCATTTTTGTCATGTTAATTTAGTTTCCCGTGGCACGAATTCATAAATATCTTTAACGGCAATTGTTTCGGCGGGAGGACGCCATGTTAGTCGAGCGAGCCATGATCTCAGCCCAGTCCGCCGCCATCAACGACCGAGAGTAGACGCGCCAGCACTCCGGGGACCTCACCGCTTGTTTCACCGCCAAGTAATTCTGTTTCAATTTAATTCCGCCTAAATCGTTTTCTTTTCGTCCTCGGAGCTCCTCTCGGTCGGGGGACTGCATAAATAATTGTCTTACGACCAGTAACGGTCTTTTCTCTTTTGTACTACGTAATGTGAGATGTGACCACGTGGGGGTCTTCACACCTAAACCGATTCGTGCCGCGGGCGTTTTAAACAGTTTCAATCGTGTACGTGTGTAAATTGCATTCGCTGAAAAAATCAGGTGTGTAAATCAAATGTATTATTTTCTTATTTATATCTGTTCGACCACGTGGAGTGTGACGGCGTGTGGGACGCCTGAGAGCCCACTGCGTAGGGGATAGCGTGCCCGACGCTGAGAGCGGGCAGGGATCCGTGCTAGGTGTATTCAGGGGGAAATTAAAATCACGCCTCACATGGGTGACGTCACGACCCTGGGAAAGAGTCTCACATCGGTCTGTGCACGTGGCACGGTGGCGCCCATAAAACCCGAGCACGCATTAAAATTAAGTCAGTAAATATCAGAGACTACGGCCCCCGTATCAAGAGGTGCCGCAACGAGTGCCCCCGTAACAGAGTTATGGAAGGGTATGTAAAAAAATGTATATTTTTCAATACATCAAACCAAGTCAAAAGTTTGATAATTTGTTTCCAGAATGCGCTAATGTGTTGTTGCTTTAACAGGTGACAGCGAGGTCTCACAGCAACAACAAAACCAACTCCAATAATTCTAGGTTGTTAGTTTTTTATTGTTGTCTTGAAGAAAAAATGCATTCTGACAGTGATTGGTCCCCAGAAAGTTATGAAGGTAAGTTTACAAATATATTTTAACCCTAATATCAAATCATTATCATTCTGTAACCAAAACATTTTCTCAAACATTTCATTTTCGGAATATGCATGGTTTTTGTGATTTAAAGTTGTCCAGGTTTGGGGTTAAGATTAAGGCAACGTTTTAGCTCACTTTATTAGTTGATAAAAAATAATTTTGTTCTCAATATTTTCAAATTAAGCTGAACTTTTTGTCCCAAACCTGTCAAGAATATGTCAAGTAATATAGCATACTCTCCTGGGTTATCTGTTTATGGTAGTCCTAGGCTACGATACGATGCCTAAGACATGTTTATCAAATACCTACTGTACCATTTTTTAGTTTAATTTTTTTATGTTTAGGTTTTTGATATTTAATTTTTTTCAGGGCTAATTATTTTTGCAAATTTAAATTTTGAGGACGGAATATTGTGAAAGCTGCCTCGCCACTTGGTTCGTAAAAGCAATGTTTACCCTGCAAGAAAATTGGCACCTACTTCAGAGCCACAGCAGTCTACTTCAGGAGCAACAATGTTTCCATCTGAACCACAGTTATCTAACCCTACATCAGAACAAGTAAACACTTCAGGAAGACCAGGGACTACATCTGAGTCTCAGTCGTCTAGACCTATGGCAGAACTGCCATCAACTCCAGGAACATCACCAACTTTAATAGCTGAGACATTTGAAGAAATTCCGAATAATGGTGTCCGAGGAAGGAAAAGGACCATGAATGAAGATGCATGGAAGAGGAACGTAAGGAAAAGACTGAAGAACGAAGGGAAATCTTACAATTCTTCTAAAAAGAAAAATGTTCCCGAGGTACTGTTTGGCCCAATTAGATGCTCAAGCCAAAGAGGATGTCCAGAAAAGTTTTCCTCCCCCACTACTTTAAAGAAATTCTTTGATTCCATTTGGAATCTTGGTGACTATTCCAAACAAAACGCTTTGTTGAGTGGTCTAGTTCGGAAATCTCTATCAGCTCGATTTCGACCTGGAGATGGAAGTGGCCATGCTAAAACTCAAATATTTAGCTTATTTTACTCTTGATGATAAAGAAGACATAAGAGTTTGCAAAAGGTTTTTCTTGAGCACATTGAAAATCAGTTGGTCTCGCTTGTACGGATGTCTCAAAAAAGAGGAGGCTTTAGGGATTATGGATGGGAGAGGCAAAGCCATCGCCTCAAATAAAATTGATGACAGTAACATAGTAAAACCTTGAGTCTTTTCCGTGTTACCAAAGTCAATTCACTCGTAAGGACAACCAAAACAAAAAGTACCTAAGCTGTGATCTAAATATACGGAAAATATTTGACTTGTACGATAAAAAGTGTTCTGAAGAAAACAAGCAGCCTGTAAAATTGAAGTATTACTACAGAGCTTTTCCCACCAGTTTAACTTGCATTTTAAACCACCCGTTAAAGACACATGCAAGATTTGTGACGAACTAGAAGTAAAAATCAAGACAGAAAACGATGAAGACAAGAAACAAGTACTAACAACAAAAGAAGAGTTACATTTAGCACTTGCTTATGCAGTCAGAGACATGTTAAAAACCTTAGTGAAAAAGTAAACGAAGATGTTAAAAAGAGTGAAGAAAATGATGATTCACCACCTCTAGATACTTATCTATGCACTTTGGACTTACAAAAAGCGCTTCCATTTCTAAAACTGAGTACCTCGGTGGCTTATTATATAAGAAATTTGTATGTTTACACTTTCAGTGTCAAATTGTGTCAATGACTCTAATGCTCATATGTATGTGTATGATGAAACAGAAGGGGGTAGAGGTGCAGAAGACATCTCCAGCTGTTTGGTGAAACATATTAAAGAAAATGCCAAACAGTATGAAAATATAACACTTAGATAGCTGCGGTGGACAAAACCGTAATATTTATATATGTCTCACAATGTTGAAACTCGTAAATGATCCAGAAATTACAGCAAAGAGTTTCGAGCTAATGTACATGGTTCCTGGTCATTCATACCTTCCAAACGATACAGACTTTGGGGTGATAGAAAGGACAAGTAAGAAAAAACAAAGCCTGTTCGTACCACAACACTGGTTTGATGTCATTAAAACTACATAAAGAAAAAAAACCATGTTTTGAGGTTCATCCTATGAGAGAAGAGTTCTTAAGTACAAAGGAGCTTGAAGAAAACATTGATAACAGGTCGATGGTGAAAGGGTCCAATGGCTGCAAATCAGGTGTCTTCGGTTCGGAAAAGTGAAACCGTTGTGTTTTATTTAAACATTCATTAGACAAAAAAAAACCGTTTAGAGTGTTAGATCTAAAACAGCAGGTTGCAAAAGTACTATGGAAAAATGCTAAGATCAAAAAGGGAATACATTTACCATAACTTCTTGAAGTACAGCAAAGTCCACTATACCCCCATCGCAGATCTGTTACAGCCGCAAAAAAACAAGAATTGCGGTCTCTTTTGCATTTGATACCCCCAGTCTACCAACAGTACTTTAAAAATCTACCTGTTGAGGTTCCTACAAGAATGAGGGGAGTACAAATTGAAGAGAATAATGTTGATGAAGAAAACGATTAACTTTTTTACTTGTAACATGAATATTTTTTTTAAATGTAGCGTTTTGATACTATCGCGTATGTAAAGTGATTTTTTTAAATAATTGAATATAATATCCAAACTCAATTAAAAAGGTGTGTTTCTTTCACAACCAAGGTTGTTTTAAAATAATAATAGTAGCACCAAAAAACCAATCCCAGTTTGCTGAGAAAGTTCAGCGCAGCAACAACCAACTCCATAAAAAAAATTGGTTAGTAAATTTTATTTAAATACAACTTTGCTTATGCCAAAACTTAAGTTAGAATGTGTTGTATACTATTGTGTAATTATATTGTCATAAATAAAACAGTTATGATTTTTTAAATTTTAATTCATTTTTCTCAGCTTTTAATTTTTTTTGGAGTTGGTTGGTTATGCTTTGAACCCTCCGTTAGTAATTACTATATTAAATCCGTTCAAATTGTCTGTAAACTTTATATATACATATAAATAATAGGTTTGTTGGTATGTATGTATATAGGCTTGTATGACAGGTGTTGAAGGACAATATATTAATAACTCCGTTAGTAATAAAATATCAAATCAGTTCAAATTGTCTGTAAATATAGCGAGAGAGAGAGAGAGAGAGAGTTTACAGACAATTTGAACTGATTTGATATTTTATTACTAACGGAGTTATTAATATATTGTCCTTCAACACCTGTCATACAAGCCTCTATATATATATATATATATATATATATATATATATATATATATGCGCGTAGTCAAGTTTGTAGTATCGTATTTTACTGATGGGATTATATGCTACTGATGAGATCTTATCCCTTTGATGAGATGGTATCCCTCTGTGAGTTCGTTATCTCTCTGATGAGATCGTATCCTTGCTGATGGAATCGTATCCTGCCAAGTTGAATTTTAGTCCAAAACTACGTTATTTTCGTTAAATGCGCTTCCTTTTTTATTGTTCTTTTTTAGTGCTTCCAAAATGTGCTCATTTTTTGATTGTGCTTCCAAATGTGCTTCCTTTTCGTTAATTAAGTCTGTACTCAGAACTGATCACTTAATGTTTCGGAGATGCCTGGTCTAAAGGACTGACATTGGACATGACCTGTTTAAAATATTGGCCAAGTATCGACGGAAATACCTCTTGGTTCGGAGATGCTTGGTCTATACGCCTGAAATTTTTAGTGAGATGTTTAAAATGTTTGCCGGGTATCGAAAAATTATACCTCTTGGATACCGTCTCAATGTGCCTGACCACCAAATGGATAAGCCTGACCAATCTACTAGACGTGTCTGTCCAACCTATCTGACGTGCCTGGCCACCTACTGGATGTGCCTGAAAACAACTGGACATGCCTTGCCACCTACTGGATGTGCGTTCCTGGCCACTGAATATACGTGCCTGGCCACAGACTGGTCGTGTTAGCCTGACCACAAACTGGAAGTGTCTAACCACCAACTGGACATGCCTGGTTAATAGACTGTCATGTAGAGATGCCCTGAAAACACATGTAATGCATGCAAAGGGCTCGCTTCGCCTCCTAATAAGACTGCAGAAATTGAGAAATGCTTGTAATTTGCTTATTTTTTTTTGCACTTGTAGAATATACATAATAATTGTTTTATTTGTTTTTGTTGTTTTATTTCTCCTACGTGTTATTGGTAAATTGATGTGATATTTAATTAAATTACATTTTTGTATTGACCAAGGATCGAATCAAGCACTGTTTGCGCTCGAACCAATCAGTAAATCATTGAGTACATTTTTAAAATTAATTTTTTGAACTTTCCCCAAATTTCTAGCTATATGAATACAGATTTTCAAGAGGGTGACCAAGACGGTCTATCTGATGGTGGAAATCGCGACAGCTGATGGTCTGGTAATAAATACTACCACTGCACTCTAGCAGATAAAAATTAAACTAATATGGCGGCAGCGCCCTCTATCAGACGTAAAAAAAGTGGCGGATCCAAAATGGTCACCATTACGTCTTACTGGATGACGTAATATATTCCTTGGCATTAGTGCCGGGAGATCAGTCTTCTGATAGCTTCCGTAGAGGAAGGATCCATCGTAATTTTTAATCGAATGACCTCATCGGTTTCAAACCGAGAACTCCGAGCTCCATTAAATAAGTGTGGTTTTTATTATAATTATATTAAATGAATACTTTTATGAATTTTATTTTATTTTCCAATTTGTTTGGATGGAAATTACAGATTTTCAAGATGACGGACATGACGTCACCATTCAAAATGACGGAAGGTTCTAAAATCCAAGATTATGGTGTGACGTAGGCTGGATTTTGTTGTTAAAACTTTATTTAAATTGTAATAAGCATTTAAAAACATTATTAATAAACTACATGTTTACTCTCAACGGAAATCGAAACGAGGACTGAAATGGATTAAGTAATTAAACATTTTAAGTTAACAATTTTTTTTATATTTTATTTATTTTTTTTAGGAATTTTATGGTCAAAAATTAAAGCATTTCAAGTTTATGATCAAGATCAAGGTTACGGCCTTGTTGAGGCTTTTGAAGAAAATTGCCCCAATTTCAGGAAAATTGCCCTGCTCTGACAAAAATTGCCCCACTCTGAGGACATTTGGCTCCTCTGTATTTTTTGAGGCAATAAACTGTGAACTTTTCCCTCAAAGATTTTTTATCTCGAATTAGGGATTTTTAAAAATTTTTTTTAAAGGAATTTCAAGTCATTTTTGAGGAATTTTGAGAAAATTTTACACCAAGATGGCCGCAACGACGTCACAATATAAGATGGCGAAAAGCACTCGATACCTCAACAATGAACCAAGCGCCGGAGTGCCATTCCTATTCTACTAATGAGCGAAAGAACGAAATTATGGAAGGGAAATAATTTAGAATACTACCCGTTAATCAAATTTGCAAATAATTAAAACTATAACTTTACAAATCATGACTGAGAAAACCCAGCTTATTGCCCGATACTAGAAATTCACAGCGAACTAAATTTTGAAAAAATTAGGGCATTTTATGTTAGGACGCCTCAGACATTTTACTTACTAAGTGTATTGTGTTGGGACAAGTCCTGGCTAGAGAATAACCCAAGTGCATCTCAGGCCGATGCCTACACACTTCTCATACGGAGTTTTGACCATGAAGAAAGGGTAGCCATGCATCGTGTGCTTTAATTGGAGATTGGCCAGCCATTATTAACTACCCTATCTTAACTTTAGAGTAATGCTGGTTAAGGTGGACCCAGTTAAGACCTTTATAGACACAGGTCCTGGGAACAGTCACAAGGGAGGGGTGCAATATGGCAAGAGGATGGTCTACCACAGGTGTCGACGGTTCTACAACGCACTGCGCTGGTACAGCACAAATAAAAAAACAGCCGCACAAAAGAAACGGCACAATCACAAGGCATGTCCTCACCTGTGCGCTCGCCTACCATCGCACTCGCCCTGGTGTTATTATATCATTAATTAATTAAAATAATTAAGGTTTTCTTGTTTATCAGTAGAGCTCTACTGATGACTACCATATATTTTTGCTTTTAGTGTTTTTTTTCCTAAGTTGATTTTATTTTTAAGACTTTATGTTGAATTTGTAAATAAAATATTTTTTATTTTATATATTTTTTAACGTCTTAAAATTCCATGCAGATACAGAGAAAATACATGTTGCGGTTCTCTAAACATTTGAGAATCTGTTTAATTAATATTTGGCTCATCTCACTCGAGAGCCTGCCGACCTCTGGCGAAGATTTAGGCTAGGCAGTTTACAACAACACTCAAAGCACAAAATATGTCATCTGTTGTAATTAAACCATTTGATGAAGGAATATTAATATTTTGAAACAAAGTTTTGTTAAAAAAAATTATTTATGAAACAGTTGTACTTAAAATTACATACATAGCTGTTTACTTTTTAGTCTTCTATAATAATCCAAGATACAGAAGAAACAATTTCAAATGTCTTCCCTTACCACGTTTAAATTATCGAGCATTATTTACTATATAGCAAGAGTTTTATGTACAAGAGAATGGTTTAGCTAGTGAAAATTACGAATACTGCTTAATATATCAATTAATAGTTATATGTCGGGTATTAAATATAATAGAATAGCCACTGTATCTTCATTTTCCATCTCTCAAAATAGCTTATTTTCTTTTGCAAGTTGGATAAAAAATTCACATTTGTAGTAGATTTTGGTGGAATACTATATTTTTAGGACCATTGCTTTAGCGAAATGTGACAAGTGTATTTTTGTAAGTAATAATATATTTATTATTATCTTTATTTATATACGTCCTCGCTACGTGAAATTTACCAACTATTCCATACACTCTTGATCGATTAAGACTACAATATTCCTTAAAGATTAATTCTAAACCATAGTTGGACTCAATAGAAAAATAAATTCAGAGGACTGAGAATGCCAGTTCCTTTTCCATCTGAGCTCCTTCATATCGAGAGTAGGCCTGCTCGTTTTCTCTTTTGTCACAATATTTGGCCTAAATTATTTCCTTAGAGTCTGACTTGTGTTGGGTGATCGATATCCATATGAAATTCTGAGCCGAATATTTAAATTTTGGTCGCGGCGGTAAGTAATTAAAAAATTATATATTTTTCAAAGTATAACTTTCACCTAATAGCAAGTGAACATGTGGGAACACATAATTACAAAAATACAGCCATTTATTAACTCCCCAGTAGCATGGAACATGGCCCTGGTGAACAATTTAATGAGTATCTTCAGTTCAAGTGGGTGCAAACAAGCAGCCGTTCAATATCTGACCATATTACCACAATCGAGCCACGATTGATCACGAAAGTGTGGAATTTTCCATACTAATAAAGGTACAACTCTTACTTGGATCGTGGAGAATTATCGGTTTGGAACGTAATTGCAGGTGATAGTGAAAACAATCCTAGCGCACACCTTATAATTTTAGTTATTTTATAAAAGTGAAAACGTTAAATAATTGCACATGCGAATGTCTTCATTTTGTCCATCATAAAAAAAATAGTGGTCAGTTGAGGCATTCCAACGCTGCAATGGCGAATGGCGAGCGGTCAAACACGACACTGTTTTTCAGCCTTCGATTTGGAAGGCGTATCCCGGGCCGAAGTTGTGTGGTTTCCTGGGCTCTGCGTCGTCAACAGCAGCGTAGTTCCTGGGCGCGGATGAGGGCGCTGCTTGATGCGGCGATGCGTAGAACCTGCAGACAAAATATGAACAAATAAAATGATTGTGGTACATAATAATCACGTTACACTGTCTACATATGTATTATTTATGTATTTTTCAAGGTCTCTACTTTTCCGTACTGTGAGAAACCGTATACCGCTAACCACTGTATGGAGTAATTTTACACACACGAGCATATCAGTTTTGATATAGTCCTGATTTAATTCGTCTGTGTAAATGTATGCACGTTTTATCCATTCATGTTCATAAAGATAATTACTGTTACTGATTTTTCAGTGGTAAATTCTTATGTGCTCTAATATACAAAATGAGTCAGCACGTGGTACATGAATTTTGATAGGATTTTCCTAAAAAATAATTAAATGGAAAAATTATTGATATTATGCGTCACATGGTCCACTATAAATCAAATATAAATTTTCTGAACAAGGTTAAGAATTATTCTAAATCTTTTAGACTAATGCTTTTACTTAAATGGATTTTGACACCCTTTTTTGACTCAGCTTACATGCGCCGATAGATTTCGAGGTTAATTTTTCTTTCGGAACATTCAGGAAACTTCTGGAGTATCTCAGAAACTTCTGGAACATTCTGAAAATCTAGTGTACAAAGGATCTTTAATGTTTTAGAAAATTTCAAAAATATCACTCTAAAATGTTCGCATATCCATGAAGCCAAAATGATGTAGCCATGAGCTTGATATAGTTCTGGCGTGGGTAGGTACGTTCTGTGATGTACAGCTATTGAAAACTCCCATTAAAATAACATACCCATTCACTCCCATAAGTTAGTTAGTAAACAAAATTTATTTGCCTTTACGCTTAGGGGTGCTGTTATCAAAACACACCCTAGACACAACATGGTAACATGTAGAAGGTTTACAATTCCAACGAGCTCAATATTATGTTTTACTAAGAGAGTAATGGAGATTTTTTTGTCCTGCAACATCATTTTGGTTATCCCTTGAAGTATTGGAAGGTACATAGTATCCAAACATGTTCCAGACATAAGTTTAAGATAACATTTAGAAGTTTAACAATTAATTCGAACGTGATACTGTACCTACAAAGGATGTTAAAAATACTAATTTTTTTCGACCCCTGTTTATGCCAATCGTTGCAATAATGGTTGGTCGTATCTAGAATTGTTTCAGACAAAAAGGTTTTGGCACTACTGTTAAGAGGTATAATAACTTAAAACGGATGCAATATTTTTCATATTAAGTGTTTTTTTGTTACTAAAATTTCTTTATTTCTGCCTCCTGGGTCCGATTTTGCCCCTTAAATAACTCGAACGATGATTTCCATCTCCATATTTTATGCACTAGTCTGGATGTAATTCTTGAAAACTTACAGCAGAAATCGTGTCGTGAGTTTGGGCGATGTTTTTAGAGTTTAGGAACCATGAAACGAAATTTTTCGGAAGTCGCACCATGGTAACGACTGTAACAGGTAGTTTTTTTTTAAGTGAAACTTCTATGGGTAAAATTTCAAGGACGAATTTTAATGCAACGTTTTCGTGAAACATTGCTAAGAAAAATTTATGACGCGAAAAGGACAGATAATAGGTGCTTGGCCAAAGAGATAAAAAATATATAATTATCTATATACGTTGCTGGGCTCGCTTTCGTTCTCTTTGTGCGATGATTCTATCTCCTTTCTCCCCCCCCCCCCCCCCAAAGAGAGATAGTTGAATGAAAGAATAAGACAGAAAGCGTGCGTATGTGTTTGTTTCAGTATATATATATATATATGTTTCTTATACAGTCAGCTGTGAGTGCCTTGAATTTTATATTTGCTACCAGCGCGCTCGCGTTCCTCCTTGTTCAACCAGCAGCGTAGAGAGCGCTGTTGAAACAGTCTCTGCATTTCCCTCATGGATAGCGCTACCTGTTATTAATTTCATATTTCGTTAAGAGATCTGGCATGTTCCAAATGGCAGGATTGTTTGAAGAAACAGTAACACGCACAGTTTGAATTGCCAAAGACGTTTCACTTCTATCACGTGTACTGAGTTACGTGCGCTCTTTTTTCTTTAATATAATCTACCTGAAACTAGCAGTTATAAAATCCCCACAGCATAAACTTATCTCAATAAAAGTGTGTTGAAAATAAAGGTGAGCCACATGCAGCGTCGTGTGACGTACGTGGGGGCGTGGAAGCCACGGGCTCACCTGTCAGAGTCCTCCTGCTCCTGCACGCTGTAGTAGGGGGAGTGTCTGCTGCCCTGCAGGCCGAGGTAGGGGCTGGCCTGCCCCGCCCTGTAGTCCTGCTGCGCGCCGCTGTACAGCGCTGGGGTCTGCTTGGAGTAGGCCGGCTCCACCGAGTACCTCGGGGCCTGCTGGGGCGCCAGGGTCTGCTGGGGCGCCGCCAGGGGAGCCACCGGCTTGGGCACGTGGTCGCCCTCCAGGATGCGGAAGCCGTCCTTGCCCGCCGAGTACTTGACGCTGATCTTCTTGCCGTTGGGGTCCAGGTAGGAGTAGCTGCCGCTGCGGCTGCCGTCCGGGTTGATGGTCTCGCCCTGCTGCAGGCCGTGGTCGGTCGCGAAGTTGTAGTTGACGGCGCCGTCGCTGGACTGGCCCTGGCGGTGCGACAAGATGGCCGCGTGCTGCTGCTGCTGCTGCTGCTCCGGCTTGTAGAACAGCGCCTCTGCCGGCTGCTGGCCGTACTGCGCCAGGTACTGGGCTTCTACCGCCGCCATCAGCGCGCTCAGCAGCAGCGCCGCGTGTTTCATCTGTGTGCGAGTCCACAGAGTTAGTACAGAGAGAGACACGCCACTCACTTGTTGGCGAAACTACCTTGTTGTGTAGTCACTTTTGAGAGTGGTGGTGCGTGTGTTCTTTAAACAACCATTGTTGAAGGAAAAAAAAATTAATTTGAGAGAAAATTTGAACGATCTAACTTATTGAAATTAACTGCATATATATATATATATATATATATATATGTACTGTATATATATATACAGTACATATGTGTATATCTGTGTATATATATATATACTGCATATATATATATATATATATATATATATATATATATATACACACACACACACACTAATAACTAGCAAAATAATTTATATCCACTTACAGAAATAAATGAATAACGTTTTACAAAAATAATATTTATAAATAAATCAGCAGTAGCATCAAATAATGATTCATAGATTAAAAATAATAATTTAGCGGACTTTATTCTTTGGAGCATTATAATAAATTATATTTTTTTTTATTTTTTAATATTTTTAATATTCTTACGAACGTAGATTAAAAATAATAATTTAGCGGACTTTATTCTTTGGAGCATTATAGTAAATTATAATTTTTTTATTTTTGGATTTTTTTAATATTGTTACGAACGTGAGCAAGGCCGCGACAAGTGCAGGTGCACAGCTAGCTGACATCACATGTGGCCGCCGCAACATGAGACGCGCGGTAGATTACAAGGAGCGCCGCTTCCCCTCCCTCCAGCCCACCACTCCCCGCGCGGCGCTGATAGACACCTTACACCTCACAGCTGCGGAGACCCGCGCGCCACCTGGCAGCTGCCGACACGTGTTTCGAGAGATTTCTGCCGTCGGGTCGGCGCGGAATGACGCGACTGGCCCCAGTCGAACTCGGGAGTTCTGGAAGGCGCCTGGGCTGATATATAAGACGAGGACGCCGGCCTGAGCAGAGTTCAGGAGGGAGCTTTCCCGCGGCGGAGTTTCCGGGGCGATAGCGCTGCGGGTGCGGCAGGGTGGTGAAGTCCTTGGACGAAGGTTCCAGGGCAGGAGTTCAGTGGAGTTGGGAGTTTTCCCGCGGCGGAGTTTCCGGGCGATAAAGCGGTGAAGTCCCTGGACGAAGGTTCCAGGGCGAAGAGTTCAGTTCCGGGCGATAGTGTCGCGGGCGCAGCGGAGTTCCGAGTGAAGTTCCGAGCGAGGCGTCGAGTGGGATCTCGGCAAAGGGAGCTGCAACGGCGGTGGCGGAGTCCTGCGACGGAGACCCACGAGGGGTGCTGTGGCGAGAGTTGCGCCAGAGGTGTGCGGTGTGTGAAAACGAGTGACTGGGGAAGCAAAATTTTTTTAAGTGCAATCGATTATTTGCCATTTTAGAAGATTAATTATAAGTGACATAAGTAGTGGCCATCAATAAAACTGTGTAGTGTGTAGTAAAATCTATTAAATGGGCTATCCTTTACAAACTCGTAAATCGTAACAATATAATTAGTTTTTTAAACTGCTAACACCGAGGATTGCGAAGGCACGTGGTCTCAGCACCGACACCGCGAATTATGTTTTCAACATGACAATAAAGCAGTACATAATTGAGCTATAGCTGCAGAAGTTGTCTTATTTATGAGGAATATCCGTCTTTTTCATACGTTTTTTTTAAATTTAGGCTAGCTTTTATAGTTTTTTTTTATATTGATAAAAATAATTACTGTGAATTTTCAGTCTTTAACTGTATAAATAACTACAAATCCAATTTTTGTTTCACGTCCGCCAATCATAAACCAGAATTTTTTCCTGGAAGAGAGAAAATTATTATAAAATTCCCCTCCCCCTTGCACAAACTTACCGAGCAAAAATCTTGATCCGCGAATGCGCTCGCTTAACACGAAAGCCTGGTGAGTTTGGGGGGGGGGGGGGGAAGGCCTGGAAATCCTTCCTCGAGATGAGATATGACAGTTTTTCTTCTTGCTTGCTTGAGTCCCTGAGACTGCACTCGTGATGAGTGGCGCCCAGAGAGACCCCTTGCAGTTGGATATGGAGTGGAGTACCTGGTCCATTGGACCTTTACCTCCTGTCTAGGCGTCGTGACATAACAGTAATGAAAGATGGAGGAGATAAGCACTGCCTCCCCTCTCCTTGCCGCATCATGCGAGTGGCGAATGTTACATGTGATGACGTAGTTCACATTCCTGCCACAGTTATCGCTTTGGCAGCACATTCAGCTTGTCTTTTTTCTGTGCATGTTTGCGCCAAGAATTCCCAAAAACCCCGAAATGTGATGTTTTTTTCCTTCGATTCGTTTGAGAGTTCCAGACATCGCCCCAATGTGTGATGGGTATCAAACAATTCTGCACAATTTATTTGTTTCTCATTTGTATGAGCCGTCGTGTAACACATATATTTGCTGTGATAGGAGCAATATTCCAGAACCCTGCAATTGATGGAAGTGAAAATTGGTTGCAGTTAACTTCAAATCGTTGAGCATTCCCAGATATTGCAGACATAAATGTTGAAATTTCTATTATCCCGTGATGATTTGTGTGTATAATGGTCAAATTATCATTTTTTGAATCATTACATATTTTTGGGATTCATTTTCCTAGAAGATTGCACATTGGCGTTAAACAGGGGGTTATATTTTAACTATTTTATATTAGAATTATTGCACATGTGACAATTAAATTTCAACTTGGTACAAAATAAGGTTTTATACATGAATGGTTAGAATCTCAAACCCGTGTCTCCCCTGGATTCTGTGTTAAAAAGCCTTACATTATCATAGTTAAAAATCGATTATCTTAATAATAAATGAAAGAAAAAGTACACAATTTAATTCAGGTAACTATAATACTTAATAAAATTTATGTACAAAATTGTTTTAACATTGGCCAATTTTTTATTTTATTATTGTTTTTTTATCAAGCGCTCACTCTTTAGGTGGCTTCACCCATCATGTTCGATTTTGTTTTTGTTATTTGAAGATATTAACGAAGAAATATTTTTAAAATGTGAGTATGGAAATTCAAGGGGAAAGTATAGAAGTCATCTAGGTGTTCAATAGTTTTTTTATACACAGTATTTTTAGAAATTACTATAGGAAATTTTGTTTGATAAAGCTTATTAATTAATTATTTTACTGTCTGAATTAAAACAAGTGACTGTCAACTACAAAAAAGTTTCACCTGTGAAGTCATAAGCGTATAGTTTAGAAATTTATTTTAAATACTGTTAATATACACTATTTTATATATCAGGAAATTTCTTAATGTGTGAGATCTGCCTGGAAAGCAAAAATGCAATATTAAACGATAAATAATTTTTATGGGCTGAAAAAATGTTCAAACCAAAAAGGTGTCTGATTCCATCTTTTCCCCTTAAATTGTACGCATTTTTCAGCCGTGGAGGGAAAAATCTATTCTAATGAGCAAACATAACACAATAATTAGGCAAACGAAAAGTTTTGGCTACGGTTACTTGCCTGAATCTGGACGAACAGCGTTTGATGTATATCTAACGACAAATTTGGCATAATAAAACCTCAGTATGTAGGCTTATGCTTACTTAACGCAATATAATTTGTATTAATTATCAACGAAAGACATGGAAACGCATCCATCCAAATTCGGCGGGTGAAGCCTAGCCTTGATTGAGAGTAGAGAATCTCACTGTAACGGAACCTTCGGGATTAGGTCTGTAATGGACTTTGAACCGATTGTAGACAACAGGAATCGCTAATGAAAGGCGAATCTGACGGCAGGGCACTAGGCCAACTCTCTCTAGACTCCAGGCCTGCTTTCAAGAGCGTGACGTCATCAAGAGTAGTCCGCTTCGCTCAGCAGCACGCACACTTCACAGCACTGAAGTCTCGTGTATCTTTATTTAACAATTAGCTTATTCTTATCCTTTTGTTTCACTTTTCACTGAACAGACAGCATATATAACATTTAAGAAGTTTTTCAACTATAATTTAACTAGGTTAGCGAAGTGATTAAACACCTGGATGAAAAATGCAGCAAAATCTCGTAGAGGGCATAATCGACAGGCATAATATTATCTTGAATGGAATAGTTTCAGATATATATCCTCAGATCGGATGCATTATATAAAAAAACTAACTTTAACTGTTTAATAGTTTTGAAACCAATAATTTTAAGAGTAAAGAAAACGCCTGGCGTCTAGGTAAGAAAAAACGATAAAACTATGTTTGCTTTTTACTACGGCGAAAGAAAATATGGTTTTATAGCCATGTAAGTTATTAACTAGGTGACGTCATGAAGATCCTCTTTCACCTTTCCACATGTAAGTTGATAAATTGTTCCCTTACACAATGGTTTATAAAAGAGTGATTTCAGATTACACTTTAGAAACTCAAGACAGTTTTAAACTGAGTTTATCACAGCAGAAATTTCGTCAGCAAATTATAATTCATTCCTTTTTATAAAATGCAGGTCGTATGAAAAAAAAGCTAGTTTACTTTAGTTGTGTTCATCAAGGTGACAAGTTGGCTGCTAAAAATATGTTAAACAAAAGTTGGACATTCCATCTATTCTCCGTAAAATTTTTTTGACTCTTGATTGTGTCGACAGCATCATATCCTATCCTACTTACCACTAATGTATAATTGTAAAATTTTGGACTTTTTTACTTAATACTGAACGGATTTGGGTAAGATTTGAAACAGAGGTAACCCATATATTGGATCAACATAGACTTCATATAAGTAAAAAATTTCACCTCTAAAAGGAATAAAATAAAGTAAATTTGGTTTAATAATAAAATGTGCATGAATTATTAACCTAAAAATAGCTGGTGTCATTTAATAATAAACAATTTAAATGTCTGACAATACCGAAGCTGATGTTAAGATATTTGGTTTATATTATAAACATTCTAGAACTGAAAAATTATAACGCCACGTCCTCAAATTTTACCCTTTAAGTGGTGAAAATGATAAATGCTTGTTTTTATTACAAAAAAATCATATGTAGGCCTATATGTGAATCTAATAAAGTGAGAAGAAAGAACCTTAAGAAAAAATCATAAACACAGGTAATTTCGAAAGTTTTTCGAATTTAAATAGCTAAGATGAAAATGGGGTGAGTTTGATTTTATAGTAAATAAAATATATCTAACGTTAATAATACGTAAGTTAAAATATTTGGCATGAATAAAAAATACAAAAAATGCAAATTATCTTTTCTAGGGATAACTAACACACATTAAATATTGTCTACTAGTTGTGGTAACCGTTGTTAAAGGGCTCGATTTCAGCTTAGCTGCGAAGTTTTCTGAAGAACTAATCCTGTATATATTTATATAGTTATGAAAATAACGCATATATTTGTATATATTTATGAAAATAAATAGCATCCGCATTATCATATCCATACAATGATATGGAAAAATACAATATATGTATGTTCAATTATTTAACAATAATTAAACAAATGATAATGTAAACTAAACGATCATTAAAAATTCAAACATAGGCATTAGGATAATCCCTATTACTATCGTTATTATGGTCCGTGTTCACAAGTGTTCTAATTGTATAATTATTTTAACTTTATTCCATACTGAACTATGAGTTTTAAAGGGGCGAATAAATGTAAGCCATTTATATGCCAATAATTTGCTACCTATGTTCTGAAATTCATAAAAATCGGCTGAAAGAAGAAATTACGCAACAAACATTTAACATTTATATATTAGTAGTATTGCACGCATGTCTCTGCTCAAAAACTGCTGTTGACTCGTGTATAGTCGTATCACAAATAAACAATATATGATCACCAATATTTTGACTTACCTTAAAATTTTACATAATCGTTAAGCGATTTATAAACACCCATTTCCTACTCGTTAATATGCATGTGAAAGTTTGTGCATTTGAATGTGTTTTACTAAATCACGACCTTACTACAGAATCGATTTAGATAAAATTTCAAGCAGACGTAGCCCATATAATGTATTAGAATATACGAAATTCCACCCTTAAGAGCGTAAAAATGGAATAAGTTTGGTTCTACAAAGAAAATTGCTTATCACCGAATATATTTAAGTGGAAGTTAAGAAACTCAGACGAGCTAGTCTCATGTCTTATCCATTGTCTTGAAATTTGACCACAAAGTAGGCGAAAAGGTTGCTATTTTTATTTCATAACAGGAAACTATATCTCCGAAGAAAATGTGTCAAAATAATGGCCATGAAAAAATTACACAAATAACAACCAACTTTTTGTTACGGTACCTATTCCTGAAGTTCAAGCTGATGTAAAAATATACACTGAAATATACACTGAACTCGATGACTATTATCATAATTTCTGTTGAATCCTGTAACAACGGCAATATATGCAAGTCACTTCCCGCCTCACCATCGCCGCATTGCAACGCCCGAAACATGGCGGGAATGGTGCTCGACCACGCCTGATGATGGCTAGGAAGTGTGAAGTCGAAGTCAAGTCGCTAATCACAGTCACTTACAATGGAAAACAGTCCTTTGAAAACTGTTTTCACAACGCGTGCACTACAATATTGAAAGAACGTTTCTGGTGTCCGGCAGACGTGGCGTGGACCATCAACTAGTCATAAAGGGGCTTCACGCGCTGTCAGCTGTCAAGTGCAAAGTACGCCATGCACACGACTGTGCACACTACATGTGCGCGAAACCGGTTCACTATAGAAATCTTTCAGATAATTTCAGCCAGTGAAATTTCGATGAACCCGACATCGTCAACGAGTAGGGGCATTTTACCTGAGTATATAGAGTTTCATTGAGTCTGTCCTAGAGGTCATTGAAACCGCGAATTTTTCCAGTCCCTACAATTGAGTTGAGACTGTGGAACCACCCGACTAAGTCAAGGTGTCTGCCAAGAGGAGGCGGTTGCACAACACCGATGTTTGGACGCGGAACAGTGATGCGGGGCGCGTCGGGGAAAGCGGGTGTCGCCGGAGCGCTGTTAGGTCACCGCGCACCGCAACAATGCCGCGGTGCGGGGACCTATCAGCAGCCACTTCTGTCGGTGGAGCCCGCCGGGCCAGGCCGGCAGTGAAGCACTTTCCCCTCCGGTTCTTTCTTCTTGCGCCCGGCGACGTAAGTAGGGCTTCCCTTCTCCCGGGGCAGAGATGTGATTTAGCGCCTCCTCCCCCCTCCCTTTCCAATCACGCTTCCTACCACAGCAGTAAACGTACCAATCAATGTACGCGTAAGTTCCATTTTATCAAACCCCGTGTTGCAACCAGCTTTCAACTGCACGTTTTATTTCACGTACAGTATTTATAGCTATTATACAGTGGTCAACACTTTTATTTATATTGTAATCGTAACAGGCATATTTGTGTAAAATTTAGGAAACAATGGTGTCGCTACAAAATAGTGTTCGAGTAATACTGGGTTCGGATTCTTACCAGAGCATTTATGCTTTGTGTTGACCCAGTACCTCCAACTGTTCCCTGAACAGCTTTCCAGTATTAACTGCACACATTTATAAGCATAATAAAACAAAATAAAGTAAACATTTTGAATATTCAATTATATTTTCCATGGTTTAAAAAAAATTATGCTTGAATGAAACATCAAATAAAATATAAAATAATGCGCAAATTTTTGTAAGTAATATGTACTTGGTATTATATCGATAAACGTATTTAATGTATGCAAAATATAACATAGTTACTATATATTTCTTGTTGTATTAAAAACCATATCTTGGCAACTGTTTTCCAAAGGAATCTCTCGTAAAAGTAGACAAAAATGTTTTCTGTGAAGGGTCAATGGAAATACAGAAGATAAAAAAAAACAAAAAAAAAACATAGTTTTAATTGAGTTACATTGATAAATTACGATACAGAAAAAACATTGCTGTTAAAAGCACGGCATTTACATAGCATGCTACTCAAACTCACTAGAAACTAAGTAATCAAGATCTCCATTGAAAACATGATTATTGATAATAATGTGAGAATTCCAAATATTAGTAGATGCAGTGTAATAATTTTTTATCCTCCTTTTAGTTAACACATTTTGCTGTCCACAAAGAATTTGTCGGCATCCTGCGGCCCCCTCTAACCTACGTGCCGTCCCCCTTTCATCTCTACATCCGTCTGTGGTTCCCCTCTCTTCTCTCTCTAGATCCGTCTCTGGTTGCCCCTCCTTTCTCTCTCTAAATCCGTCTCTGTTTGCCCCTGCCTTCTATTTCTAGATTCTTTTCTCTATATATTCGTCTCTTCTTGCCCCT
Source organism: Bacillus rossius redtenbacheri (assembly GCF_032445375.1). Classification (NCBI taxonomy): domain Eukaryota; kingdom Metazoa; phylum Arthropoda; class Insecta; order Phasmatodea; family Bacillidae; genus Bacillus; species Bacillus rossius. The sequence continues at coordinate 75,957,843 of NC_086332.1, forward strand.
CTCTTTTCTTCAATCCAACATGCCAGGATCTCTAGATACGTTTCTGCTTGCCCCCCCCTTCTATTTATAGATCTATCTCTATATACTCGTCCCTTCTCTCTATTAATCTCTGCTTGCCCCTCTATTTTCTTTAAAAGAGAATATTTTCTACATTTTGATGTTACAATTAAAATTTTTGAAATTTTAAAATGTTTGAATTTATACTGGTCAGTGTCCATGAACTATATTGTATTAAAACTCTGTACTTGGGGAAGCCCCACCCTACAATTAAGGGAAGGGGGGAGGGGCTTTCCCCCAAAGGTGAAAAATGGACTTAGAATAATTTTCGCAGCCGGTACAGGAAAAAAAAATTGTATAAGGTTTTGGATAAGGTTGTGGATTAAGGGGGTGCCTTCCATTTCAGGTCATGATTTTATATTTATATTAATCACTGCTAAACTTTAAGACTTTTTCAATTGTTTAACTTTCACGAAATGGAAGATATATACAGCGCATACTTTCTGCATAATTAGCTGCCAAAGTTACATTTTTAACGTTTTTGGGTGGTACAAATAAGGAGAATTAAATTTATTGCACAACTGAAACTTTTTAGGTTTAACTGCAATACCACTGGCTACTTCATGATATGGTTTGCATTTCTATCACAAAAACTCATTTCATGTTTCTTGGCTATCAAAATCGTAACAAATTTGAGAATTTCGAAATGCCAGGTAAAATTAATTAATATTTTCTGAAAGAAATTCAAACCATTTCTTGAAGTAGCCAGTGGCATTGCAGTTAAACCTAAAAAGTCTCAGTTCTTCAATAAATTAAATTCTCCTTATTTGTACAACCCAAAAACGTTAAAAATGTAACTTTGGCAGCTAATTATGCAAAACGTATGCGCTGAATATATATTTTTTATTTCGTGGAAGTTAAACAATTGAAAAGGTCTACAAGTTTATCTGTAATTACTTTAAATATAAAATCTTGACCTGAAATGGGAGGCACCCCCTTAAGGACAGTTGTGGTGTTTGTCTTCTGAATACAGTGTTCGAACTCACTTCCCCTGCTTCCCCGGACACATACGCTGGTGAAATAATGTACGAAAACGTAATGTAAAGGATAAAATATAAACACAACCTAAAACAGCTTCATGTGTAGCAGCTTTTGAAATCCAGATGGTCATAATCGGCTGGTTGGGATTCAGAACTGCAGCGCAAAGCCACTGTCAATACGAATGGGTACCTGCGATTAATTTGTTTGGGAAGCAGTGCAGTGTTTTGAACACATTAGTCACGTGCTGTCGACACGGCTTTCCTGGCAATTGAACGAATTTAATTTTAAACGTTGGTTACAGTTTAGGAGTTTTAATTTATTTGGAAGATTTGCAGGGGTTAAATGCATATCAGCAACTTGTAACTTTTCCGTAATTGTCAGTTAAAATTGTGTTAAGAATGCGGATCCAAAACCAACTGGGATATTCCATTAGAAAGCATGTTTTAAATGTTAAGAGCGTATTCAATTAAAGAATATTCGTTTGCTATACAGTTTAATCTTCAAGCAAGTTTAATTCTTTTACATGTGATTTTTGAGTTTTAATATATTTTTTTTAAATTTTAATAAGCATAATTTCTTCTTATTTAGTCATCACCCAAAGGCCTACGGATAATCCTCTTAATTATAGCGTTTATATTGAAGAGCTTCGTTTACATCTAATACAAGTTGTAGGCATTATAATTAATGAACTATATTATCTTCCTTCTTTGAATGGATGCTGTTTTATATACGATGTAATTTTCAAGATGCCCTTTGTTACCGTGTACATGATATTCGTATTTAAATTCGTTTTGAAAACTTATTTGATTATGTTAAAATTTGAAGACTTTTTTTACTAAGTATTTAAAATATTTTTTTACTTTCACGTATGGTTGCTGCAAAATTTCCCCCCCTGTAATACTTGTAAGAAAAGCTAACACATGTGGTTAGGAACCCAAACCAACCTGAGTGGTCTTGTCGCGTGTGCTCGGTTCTGCCGCTGCGGCTAGAATTCGCGCAGCGTTTTGGTTTTTGCTGAATATTCTTTCGACAGCTTTTCTTGATGCCCTGTCACGCTATAAAATATTTGTCTCCAACTATATTTGACAATATTATTGGATGGAAAATGGTTTACAATCTTCTCTATCAAATAAATTTGGACAGATAAACTCAAATATGTTATAAATATTGTTTCACAATAAAAGTTTATTTTTTGGCGAGATCTATAGCAAACATTTCTATTTTAATTTAATCTTTGAAATTAAATAATGCATCACAGTGTTTGATGGAATTTATGAACTTATGCTATTTGTGTGTGTTTAAAACTTTTTTCAAGTGACAACGTCTAATAAATCGATGAACGCCGGCTGCACGCACGAAAGTGTCCCATTACGCACATTGTTCCGTTACGCTGTGTCCCGTTACGCTCATTGTTCCGTTTTGCTGTGTCCCGTTACGCTCGTTGTTCCGTTACGCTGTGTTCCGTTACGCTGTCGGCGAGTGCAGTAATAATAGGTTATGTTACAATTGACTAAAAAAATATGGTTATTCATATAATTTATGATAGATATTTGATTACAGTTTATTTATATGAAAACTTGTTCATAATTATATTTAAACTTTATAGCTAAACGCCAGTTTTTAAAATTAATTACAAGTCATCTACACGTGAACTGTTTCGTCGACTGTTTATAAAATGAAGTGAAAAGTTAATGTGGTTTTCATTGCTTATTACAACCACAATTTCGGCAATAAATATTAATTATTCTTGCATTTTAAAAGTCTGTTTACTAGTATAATTTCAAGTATTTATTATTTTATTATTAAAATAAAAATTATTCAATTTTATTCATTTAAGTATGCAATCATTTCATCAATGTTTTGTTATGACGTTGTCACGTTAAACTATCGTCCGTAAACCGTCTTTACAGACTACCAATTTTTTTAACATGTTTTAATTTAACTCACAATAATATTCGTTACATAATAAAAAAATCATTGAATTTTTTTAAAGTTTAGAAACATAATTTCCCTTTTTATACGTTTTTGTTAACTCGCTTTCTTTCATGGCTGTTTGTCTGCTCGGTACAAATTTTGCCATCTATTTTAAACTATCTTCCCGATGATTTGGAGTCTGGAATCTTTGAACATAGCTCAGAACTGGATGTTAATGCAATATTAACTAACTTACTTGTCTGTCTGTCTGCTTGTACGTTACAAAATTGTTTATTATTTTGTTTTGTTTAGCAAAGCCCCCGGATTCGTGGCATTAGGCTATGAGTAGAACGGTACAGTGTTGCGGGATGCATAACGCAGTACTCGCAGGCGGTGCCTATATCACGCATATATTGCCAGGAGAGATCCACTACACGGTCATATAATGTTTGACAACTTCTTATCCTTCTCCTTGACGAGACCCGTTCACTGCGACTAGCGAAATAACGGCGCTGATAACAGTTTAGTTTAGAACTTCGTCAATAGATGACGTTGCATTGAATTTGTCACGCACTGTTGTTTAGTTAATTCCCTCACGACTTGTCTCCTTAATATTATATATTACAAACACCCAATTTTTTAGTTTTATTATTACTTATTTATTATTATATTTAATTTTATTATTATTACGAGTATTTTTATAGGTATTTAAAATTCACAGTCATAAATTTATATTACAAACTGTATAGTGTTAGGAATAAAATAATATACCTACTTAATTTGTAATAAATATGAAATTAAATTAATTGCAAAATTTTTCATACAAAATACTAAAAAGCAGAAAATAGTAAATGAAACTAGTATTGAAAAGTTTTTAAAACGGACTAAATGTATCAAATAACTCTCCTAGCCCCGTAAAGATTTATAAAATCATATTGATTCCTAACCACATACAGACTGTCCTAAAAATTTGTAATTGTTTATTTTTAACACCTATGATTTAACGTGTAAGATTCAAAACCAAAAACGCAGGGTGCATGCAATAGACAATTGTTGCATGAATAGTTCACTAACAATTTTATTGCACCGTAAATGATATGAACTATTGTGTAGTTTTCTCAACGACATTTAATACATACACTCCTTACTATTACCGATGCTTTTCTTTTACAATTGCGTAATAGAATGTCTAAATAAGTTTAAATTAGCTTAACATTTTAATGTATTTTCCGTTCTAAGATTTAGTTATAATAGAGAATTTTATTAGGTAATTTTAATACTTTTACCATCAATTGTTATATTTTTTGGTTAAGAGCCCTTATTTTATGAAATACCGTTTACAATATTTAGTTTTGAACTATACACTGTATTGACTATTTCTGTACATCCAGGTCTTCTTAATTAAAATAACTAGCCAACAAAACAAATCACATCAAATTCTGTTAACATTCTATTATTGCTTTTATATTCTCATCATTCATGCACGATGCGACATTTCCTGTCCTCTTAACTTCAGGCATTCTAACCAATTATATGCTAAGCTTGAACGAAGCCAAATTTTGAAAGTCAAACGAAAGAAAACTATTATGGACTAAAAACGGTTGAATCTACGATGACGTATTTAGATTCATATCTCTCCCCCCCCCCCCCCCCACTTAAGGGAATAGTATCCTAAATAGTTTTTCTTTCATAATTTATTTTTTGCTCAATATTTTAAATAAATTAACTATAATTAATTTTAATATATGGTTGCATAAATTTAGCAAGTTTGTATTTAATGGTTTTTAGAAATTTAAGGTAAATTTTATGTCAATCATAGCATGAACTAAAAGCATGTAAACGTGTTGTAAACAGCTTTCAATTATCATTTGTGTGTAGCCTTTGACATAGTACTTAATTATTTGTAAATAAATCATATATCAATTAAAATTATTATTTTTCCATTAATTTTACAAAACCTGAGATTTTCAAGGTTATGAGAAATCGATTAATTTAAAACTGTATAGAACACTATTAAATGCACTAAGTCTATGCTGAGGTTCACATATTTATTGGACTTTATGTTTCTAAAAACCATTAAATAAATACTTATTAAATTTATAAGCATTTCATAAACAACTAACGATGGTTATATTATGCATTTATTTAAAACTAGCTTATGCCTTGCATGCGTTTCTATGTCTGAAATTTTTTTTTGTAATTTGTTTCAAGTAGGTACACATATACAAAGTATCTCTGTCTCTCTCTCTCGCTCTCTTTCTATATATATATATATATATATATATATATATACCTCTATAAATCTCCAATATTTTTATCTATACATAAATCTCTCTACATTATCTCTCTCTATATATCTGTATCCATATCTCTCCATTTATCTCTATGTATTTATGTTTATATCTATATCACAATGTATATGCTTATCTATATCTCTCTACATCTATATATCTTTCGCTCTATCTATATCTCTATATATTTCTGTATAACTCCCGCTCTCTATCTCTCTCTCTCTATACATATATATATATATCTTTACAAAACAGAAGACGAACAGACAAACATTCATTTATATATTTTTTACCTATACATATTTTATCTATCTTTTTATCTGTCACAGGTGTGACATTAATATATAAAAAACACGCGCGTAATCGAATGCAACTTTGTGTCAAAATTTCAAAGCAACCGGTGAAGAACTTCCAGAGATTTAAGATTTTGAACGAACGAACATTTACAGTATTATTTATAATATAGAAAATGAGCAATGAGACGAAATGATTGAGAACACTGCCCCGTTGAGTTGCGAGCGGAGGTGGTGCCTGACGCGGTACTTACCGCGAGACCCATGTCGTGTTGGCAGCACTGGAGGAACAGACGGTGGGGGCGCGCGCCCGCCCGCCTTTTATCCCGCTCCCGCCGCGCGGAGGCCTTGAACGTGCCGAGAAAGCTGGCGGTAAAAACCGTCGCCCCGGCGCAAACGCAGTTAAAAAAAGAAGGAAAGAACAGTTGAAGGCGTCACTCGGTGCGGGAGGGTGGCCGCGCTGTTCGGCCGCGCGTCAACATATTTACCGGCGGCGCGCGACAGCCCATTAGGGCGAGGTCGAGGAATGTATCAACACCCGGGCCTTCTTCCAGCGATTTCTTCCCGGGGAAGGGTTAAGACGGCAGTCGCCTCTTTTATTAGCTTCTAAATTTAATCAATTTGCTCATGATTTGTAATAAATTCACTATATATCTACCGGCAATTTTTTTCTTTTATGCATCCACACCGATGTAAATAGTATTTATTTAATAGTCACGAGAAACTTAAAAACAAATGCATGTATCATTATTTTCATTAAATGAGAGACAATGACGTATCCAGCTCAAAACAGAAAAAAAAAGTTAGGGGCAGGATTTTTTTTTCTATATTAAACCTCCTTATTCATGAGGCCATACAATTATAAACAATTAAAAAAGAATGTTATTTGTAAAAAAAACATTTTTAACAACAGTTTGTAAGTATCTATTAATTAAAATTTTAGAACTACTGTTTCTGGCTCTTAAAGAACCCACTGATAGCAGGCAAATTTTTACATGGCTAAGTCTTTTAACCTTTTTTTTTTCACTTATAGTGTTTTTATCCATGTTTAAACACATTGATTTCGTTATAATTTTTCTTTTTTTCCACTTCGGAAAATATTGGGTTGCAGCTGTCCCTTCCCCCTGAATAGGTTCTTGTTGAGAGCAATAAATCACGTGGTATACAATTAATTTTGAATTAATAGTTTATGTGTGGCTTTAGTCGTAAAATTCTATAATTTTTCATATGATTAATAAATCAATTAATATCTGGTTTTCTTAAGAACCTTAAAAAAATGGTTTATATTACGCTGCTGGCGGGAAATGAAATCCCTACACCAAGAATACATTAGTTTAGTGGAATACAATTTAGGCTAAGCAACTGTCTAGGCATTTTATTATAGTTTCCAGGTCACAGTGTCAAGTATGCGTGAGAAGACATGTGACAAGGTGTAATATTAATAACAGCTGTAGTCACCACGATTTTGAATGCAAGCATGCAAACGTGAATGGATTGTATCGTACAGGTGCCGTACGTCATTTTGTGGGATGGCGTTCCACGCCTGTTGCACTCGCTCAGTCAAATTAGCAACGGTTATTGCTGGTATTGATGGCACTGGATTTGTCTTTCCATTCGTGCGCAGTGGGCGAAGGTCTGGCGATCTCTCAGGCCAAGGCAACTCTGTAGAGCACATCGGGTGACAGTAGCGGTATGAGGATGATAGTGCTCATTCTGTCAGAGTAAGTCGCTCCCCAGACCAACTCCTGGTGCAGGTCCAGTGTGCCGACGCTGCAGACATATTGGTTCCCAGTGCTCATCTGGCCTCCTTCTTACCAACCTACTGCCATCGCTGGGACCGAGATAGAATCGGATCTCATCTGAGAACACAACATATCTCCACTCCACCATCCAATGAGCTCTAGCTTGACTCTACTAAGTCACCGATGGCAGTGATTCGGAGTTAGTGGCAGGAACGCTACAGGACGTCTGGCTCGAAGCTGTCCCTCAAAGTAATCGATTTGTTACAGTTCCCATTGCTCTGTCACGGGAACAAGGAATGGCAAATAGGCTGAATCTGCTACGGGGGGTTCGACTACTGATCCCTCGTAGTGAATCCCAAAGGCCGGCTTCACAGTGAAGAGCCCAAGGCCGATGATTACAGGAGTCTAGTGCGCTGTTGGCGGGGCCAGGTGCGTCCGGGCCTGGATCAGCTAAGTCCCCTGGGCCTCGGCATAGGGGGTCGGGGGAGTGATCTATGCCACTCCGAGGTCCTCCAGCATGTCTGGCAATGGCACTGATGGTTAGTCCTCGACACCACCTATTTTGGCAGTAGCGCGGGATGATCATTGTTGTGAATGGATCCCTGCTGAGGTTTCCCTTGCCGGCCCGATATTAGCCCGGGAGATCAGCACCTGGAGAAAGCCAGCCGCCAGGATTTGGTGGAGGTTCCAGAACAGCCATGATAGAAATTTTTTATGGGAAAGCGTTCTTCGCAGATGAAGTTAAGAGAAAATTGATTATCACACTAAAACCACATTTAGATTTTGAACGAATTACACATAGTAATTTAAGTAATAATTTTGCCTGGAAAAAGAAAACTGAGCATTTTATGTTTTTGTATTTATTTAATTATTTATAATATTTTGTTTTGGTCAGTTTATAATGTTTTAACGAAAACATTAAAAACTGACCAAAACCAAATATTATAAATAAGTAAATAAATACAAAACATAAAATGCTCAGTTTTCTTTTTCCAGGCAAAATTATTACTTAAATTACTATGTGTAATTCGTTCAAATATAAATGTGGTTTTAGTGTGATAATCAATTTTCTTTTAAACTTCATCTGCGAAGAACGCTTTCCCATAAAAAATTTATATCATGGCTGTTCTGGAACCTCCACCAAATCCTGGCAGCCATTAATTTTTATAATTTTATAATTTATTAATTTAAAATTAATATATATATATCAATGTTATTATTTACATAACACACATATCAAGTGGGTATGAAAGACATGCTTACAGTAACACTTGTGCAAATAAGCATTAAATATATCATTTTCCACGCCCATTTCAGGGCGGCAGGTCCTTTCTTGGCTAAGAGCGATGGATTAACAAACACGAGAGGTCAGTCAGTGGCGGTCCTGTGGGGGTGATAGGTCGCTCCCATCCCATCTACTTTCCAATTTCTCCCCTCCACCCCCCAAAGAAGAAGGGATGGGCAAAAATAATCTACTCCAGTCCGCACCTGACCTATAAGGTTAGGTTGGTTTAAAATGTATTGTTTTACTTTTCTTAAGTACTAATATTACGTGATTTTTGATGTGTTACATAGTAGCTCTCGATGTACGGCATTTGGTAGGAGTAATTTCGTGAATGCGTCGGAAGTCAAGGAACGGACGGCGGATGGCGTGAACCAAAGTTCACAGAGACAAAGGGAAACTTAATAGTATTAACAGTTTAATGGATTTTAAAAAGATGGGCAGTATTTTTAATAAAATTACTTGTCTAAAATCAGATCCAAAGCCGGTGTTCAGTATTTTAAAGTATTTTTTTTGTTGCTTTTATCGGAGCCGTTTCATTATATTGTTTCAAATTTCGGTCTGTGAATAAAATTATACGATAGTCGACGTAGCTCTCTGTCAGCGAATTCTAGCGACGAGTACGGAAACTACAGGTAATCAGCGTCCAGAAATGTAGTTTAAAACACAATTCTCTTATATTTATCACGCTCAGAATTATTTTAAAGAATTCTGCCTTAAATTTAATGTCCGAGTTTAGTGTTATGTGTGTACTTGCAACTTGAGTACACATTAATTTCCTCGTTACCGAGGTTGGATGTTACACATCTGAAAGACTCGCTCACATGTTTTAAAACTTTAGTGGTCTTAAAATTAAGCCAAAACAATAGTGTTGTTAAAGACTCTTAAAGACGTCAGAAATGCCTTAAATTGGCCTTTTTTTTAAAGTGCTCATTTAAAAATTTTTGGGCCCACTACTTAATTAGGAGTTAATTCCATCCGAAACAAAAACTTGCGGTCATCCGCCCTCCCCACAGCTCGGACCTGTGTTCGTCACCGAGTCAGGCAGTCCCAGCAGAGAAGGACGACGGGGTTATGAACAGTTCATAACGGCAGGAGGAGAGAGTTGTGGTCGTGATAAGGCACTATGAATTGGCGCTCCTAAATGGGTTGATACTCGCCAGTAACCCCAGCGCAGCCTGTGGAAAAATTGTGACCTTGGAATTCGTCAAGCGCTACTGATTACTACTAAAGTCTGCCTCACGCTTAGATCGCAGTACACAATAAACGTCGCTCACTGTTCCCGGATTGGTATTACCCGGTTTGTTAACATTGAAGATATTATTTTATATATGTACTGTTATTAATCATAACAAATTTCAACATTTTTCTAAATTTATTATTTGTTGATTTTGCTAAACCCATAAAATAATCTCTATCGACAGCTTTACTACAATTGCAGGTATTTTGACGGAAAAAATTTTCAATGCTAAACACTAATCATTATTTCACAGGAGGAACTATTTGTAGCAGTCGGTCACATTAATAAGTCAGTCTTTAATTATGTGCATGGTCAAACAGAGCCTACATTTTAAATAATAAATGATATTAAAACAATTATGACAAAAAATTGAAACCAATATGGCGTCTTTCAATTACGTCTCATTAGGAATTAAAAAACGAATGTTATCACATGAATTACAACAGGAAAAGGTTCGTGATGAAATACAACAGGAAAATGTTCGTGATGAAATAAACAGGAAAACGAAAACCTACACGCAAATGGTTGGAATAGGGTTGATACTCATAGGAGCCGGCTGCCCTACTCGAAGGGCAGAACAACGGGAAAATGTTTTTACGAAATCTCATTCCAAAAATTTACTCTACAAATTACAATTTCATAATTTTTTAATTTCCGTTACATTGCAAAGTTGTGTCTAAAACGTTTGTGCTCATTGGCATATAGATACCTGGTAACTGACCACACCGTAATAATGATAGCGTTAATGATAAAAATAGTACATTGGAGAGAGAGATAGAAAGATAGATAGAGTAAATGCCCATTTAAATGCACACTGTAAACTTAGGATGAGATACACAATAGAAGAAGTCTATTCTTAAATCGATATTTATAATTTTTCTGAAGTAATCTTTCGGACTGATTTCAAATCTAAGTTAAAAAAAGAACATGCTGGTCAATATTCTGCTTGGAAGGAGGAAAGGTAGGCGAAGTCCTTCTACCGAAGACTGCCAGTAACGTCTTCTTACCTCTGCTGTCATGTCGTTGATAACTTCCTCGCGATCAAGCTGCGTTGAAGGACTAATTCGGAACTATCAGTAAAGGCATATGTATGAGCCTATACGAATGTTATGGTTTATGAGTGTCACACACACTATTAAGGGAGCAAATAAACCATTACATTCGTAATATTTTTCACATTCTCTATTTTTAAATGGCTATTATTGTTCCTTAGAAATAAAAATAAAATTTTATGTTGAACATAATGGTCGTCAAATGTTTTAAACACTTAAAAATATCAAAAATATATCTAAAACATTTCAAAAGATATATTCCTACATCAATAAAATAGAAAATAAATTTTTATACACAATTATAAAGCATAAAAAGACACCAAAAATTTTTGTTATAAAAATTAGTTTTCTGCTTCGATAAGCGCAGTGTTGAATGTCAGTGAGTACGGTACTGCGATTACAGTTTTGATGAACAGCAGTAGCACGGCAGACTTTACATTCGCAGTGATGGCCGATATGTTTATGGTGTACGGGCAGGCGATAAAAACTTCAGCAAGAGCAGTGCGCCTTTAGCAAGGGCGCTTTCACAACAGACAGGGCTGTAGCCAGGAGTTTGTGAAGGAGGGAGTGCAGGGTAACCATTAGAGCGTTTATTTTATGAGTAAGTTTTATTTATAATTGAATTTTAAAATAAAAATTAACTTTCTCACTTAAATCTCAGGGAATAGTAGGCTTTTATAACTACAAAGTTTACACACATAGAAACTTAAGCAGCGATTTAGCTTGAGAGAAAAAAAAAACGTAACATTTTATATTTTGGGGATGATTAAATTGTTTTAAATACTATGTTATTAGGTCAATTGTCATTATTGCTATCAAATACATGAATCACACGTGTCAAGTTTGTACTGATGACAAGCGTACAGTAACACGTGTGCAAACCGGCGCTAAATATAGACTACTTGGAAACACAGTTCCTGACGTTGCTGTGTATGAAGAATGTCGAACTGTCATGGGGAGGAAATACATTATTGCAGCCCACTAAGGAGCACGAATCCTTCCAAAATAATCTCTCAATAACCTTATGTAGCTAAGTTGCTATAATTTTCTTATTCTTGTATTTCTTTTTCTTTTTTTAATCGTGGAAAGGAGGGGTCCGGACCCACGGACCTCCCCCCTGGCCACGCCTCTACAACAGACGTGTGCCGAATGTGAAGACTTTCCTTCTTTAACAGCGACTGCCCGGAACTGGAGTTCCACACCGCGAAGGGCGATGCACGCCAAGAGGCGTGTGGCTGACTCTGGACGTCTGCGCCCGGCTCGTCGCCCAATCCCCGCGCGTGCGCTCGGCCAATGGAGTAGTCCCCTGGAGCCCGCCAAATTCAAATTTGCACGCTGCTGTTCGCGCCCGTAACTTTGCGAGGTTTAGTTTCAGGAAAAAAAAAGATGTTCCTTAACAGAAATGACTCATTTTGGCATTTCTTGTTACCCTTTAAATGTATGCCTCGCAATTTTCGGACAGTCTGTATATCTATAGAAACAATGTCGCCAAGTCCCCCTCAACTTAACAAGTAGACAAAACACCTGAAGTACTTCTAAATAGTAATATATAATTTTGTTCTGTCATCTCACTTTATCAACGTTGAATGTTATTGTTTGTTCCAAAGTTAGTTATCATATATTTAACACACGTTATCTGCAAAATTAAAGTTTTTGTTACAAAAATATGATGCTATATTGAAAAACGGAAACGTATATATTTTTTGTAGTTTGATAGTTAAATTCTAAGAAACAAAAAAATAAAGTTAAGACTGTAGACTTATACGTAAGTATAGTTATTACTCAGCTGTGAAAAAACACATTTAAGAATGGAATGAAATTGTATGTATATATGCTATGATACAATGTATATATGCTATGTTACACATTGTATATGCATTACTGAGTATAAACCTACACAATTAAAGTAATTTTAACCGTTTGTAACTTAACTAATAATCATTCGATACTTTTAAACGTCTAAATTAATGCGAAATGATCGTTGTCCAAAGCTCGACCTTACTTACCATGATAGTTAATTCATTTTCATGATATAATGTGTTATCGAGACTATTACTTTAGGTGTCTTTTAGGTGTCTCACACTTGAAAGATGATAAATAAGGTTTGGTACTTTATATAGATAACATTCCTTAAACTATGTTGGTGGAATCGTCTCTATAATGTGTTTTAGTAAAGTAAATGTGTTATTATTTGAGTGTAATATTATTTTAGTCTGTAAGCATTTATGATAACCTCAATAATAAAAATATTATTTAGGCCTAATATTTTGTAGGTAAAACCAGGTTAGTTAAAATGTTCGTTAAAATTTGTGCCGTGAAAGAGGTTATTTATTAATATATATATATATATATATATATATATATGCTCTGATATTAGAAGGTCTAGGTTGTATCAAGGCTTGAATTGGACTACGAATCCAATTTGTTACCACTTAACCAATGTGCCACCACCGTGTAGCATTATTGATTCTATTGTCGGTATGTTGGCAGCCCTGCAGCAGACAGAAAACGAGCGCGTTTGGAACTTGACCTTGGGGCCGGCTCGGACAAAACAATGTTCCACGGACCACGTTAGAGGCGAGAGAAAGGATTGTTGTGGCTCGCCGATGAATTACTCTAACACGGATATCAGCGTCGATGTTGTTTAAATGATCCTCTTTGATGAAGTCGCCAAGGCATCAACTTCAGCTCAAGAAATCCGTTTTGGGATTAATGTACTTACAACATTTATTTAGTTTAGTTTACTTATTCCTCGTTTCCATGCCCCAAGACTTATCACCTACGAACTAAGTTCACGTAAGCGTGTTTAACGCCACATTTTCTTCACATCTTGCACCGTGTTCAAACCCGAACAAACATACCGAACTTACCACATCAAACACAAAAATAACCTAGAATAACAATAATAATAAAACCATTTTTTTTACACAGAGTTAGGAATTGTCAGGAAACGACATGCTGTGACGTAGTTAAAGTTACCTTTTAACCTCGTTATTTCCATATTGTTTCAACCCAAAACAGTGGGGAAATTGTTCTTGATAAAGTCTGATGATGGTTAGTAAGAACGAATTAGAATCTCCGTTGTTAAAAACAAACTTTTTCAAAAATAAGTTATTTAAAACTGTTTTCACAATGAAAACATCGCACTTTAATGTTTTTGGGCATCTAACCAATATGGCACGATAATAAGCTGAATGAAAAAAAACACGGCTTTACACCCTTTACCAAGTAATCATGAAGCCTTGGCCACCCCCTGATAACCAAGTACATATTGTGCCTAGGTTTTTCTATTAAATTATGCTTGACATATGCTTTTATATTAAATTATGCTGGCCCTGCTCTTTTCTCGGAGTTTATGTTTGCGGAATGGTCCAGATATCATGACATTATTGAAGCCACCCTGGTAACAAAGCAAATTACTCCCTCCAGGGCAGTAAAATACGGATACTATTAATTGATATCAATGTGTTTAAAAGTAAGAAAAAAACTGAGAAGCTATTTTCTATTCCTTGTCATGGCAAAAATTTGCGTAAAATAATAATATGGAATTATATCGTTAAACAGATAATATGAAGGCAGTAAATATGTGTATACATATGCTTTAAATAAACTTTCAGTAAATTTACAAACATTTCAACTAAAAGCTCAACCTTTTTTTAATTAAGTGTTTCTAGTAGGTTTGCGGGAAATCTCTATGATGACACGACCGGAAGTTTTTAATGGGAACACTTCGCGTAAATGGGAAGATAAAAAAAAGAATAAAATTACAATCAACTGTTTATAATTTCAATATAGTTGTACGAGGCCGCGGCTGAACACCATGGGTGATGCCTGCACTCGTGCTAGGCCGGGTGACATCCGCCATCTTGGTTGTCTTCCTCTCCCCGCAGTCTGGTCCGTGCGGCGCCTTTTTGTATTCCTCACCAGCTTTTCTTTCTTATACTAGTCGTTTATTGTAATTGCGATTGTATAAATTCGCCATTTGCTTCGACATAGTAATTGTCTCGTACCATTCTTCGGAATTTCGTCTCAGACGTTAAATCGTATTTTCTTCTGATCTTTTCAAACGTGATTTAAATATTTTACTATTTTCTCCACAAATTAATTTTATTTGGTTCAAATTGGTTAACGCGTGTGTTCAATATCTATTCTCAAAGCCGATGCTTCACCAGGAATAGAACGTTCGAGAAACTTGCATGTTGCTGTGAGCTCGTGTTCAAAACGAGTGAACTCGGAAGTAGTAAATTTACGAAGAAATCCGTAAAATAAGTAACATCGCTGGATAATTCGTAACGAGAGTTCGAGAATTATTAAAGGTGAAACATTTTCCCACAGTGTAAAATATAATCTAAAAAAAAATTCTTCACCCGCAAATGCGAGGTGGTCGATGATTACCGCAGTCCCGAGAAAGCGAGCGAGCTGGTGATCGCTCACAGCGCGCCGTCTCCACCCAAGGCCTCGGCGGAAGGCCGTTGGAAAACCGGCGCTGGTGTTTTGTTTTTCCACCGGTTCTCTTTCACACAGCGTCGGGCAAGCAAAACACAGACGTGGACACAGGATCATCCACCCCCCCCCCCCCTTGGGAAGTTGGGTGGGGAATATGTGTGAGGGGAAAGGGGTGGAAAAAAATTAAAAATATATTTAAATATTTTAACATGTGAATTGACTAAAAAAACTTACGTTACTATTGGCACAAACACACATA
The DNA here is from genome assembly GCF_032445375.1 of Bacillus rossius redtenbacheri. Classification (NCBI taxonomy): domain Eukaryota; kingdom Metazoa; phylum Arthropoda; class Insecta; order Phasmatodea; family Bacillidae; genus Bacillus; species Bacillus rossius. The sequence continues at coordinate 75,973,400 of NC_086332.1, forward strand.
TGTGCCTATATAAGTAGTCTGCGGCTACTTATATAGGCATATACGACTTTTCATGAAGTTGCAGTTACAGTTGTTGTACCTTGCATCACCGAAAATAACATAATACCTTCATTGATACGTTGCCAGTTTTTCCCCCCGATCCTTGTGTCCGCCACTGACTAAAAACTGTTCATTTATGTTGTAGGGTTAGCAGATAAGCAACACAATAAACAAAGAGTACATGAACAACTAAATGACAGCACCAAGACACATAATAAAGGTGGTATGTTACATTTATTATTCAGCCAAAATATCAACGCGCCCAGAAATGATTAGAAGTCCACAATGCAAGGAATCATATTAAATATATATAATAAAAAATTAAGTAATAACTGCAACAGGCCAATAAAAGTATAATTTTTGTTCCAAATGAACAGCTTCGTGCATCTAAATATTCAGCTGTAGATATTTTTTTTGCCAATGCATTGAATAGTCAAAGTAGACTTGCAGCACACACACACTCACAAACATCTGCTTCACTCTGATTGGTCCACTGTGCTCTTGACACGCCCTCGACGACCCTGAGCCAGTCAACAACAAGAAGTGGTTATCCAATCACGCGTAACCCGCCAGAGAGTGTCGCCTTGTTACTAAACATCATGCACTCTACAGGCAAGCTGAGTTTGGCCTGGAGTACCCGATTCTGACACGTCTTTTACATTTAATCGCTCTGCGGCAATAGCGAAGTATTGGAAAAGATAATGAGCAGCGTTATTTACTCAAAATAGTCTAAATACACACAAAATGAAACAAATGAGCTGTAACTTTCTTTCTCTAGCTTCTATTAAAAAAGTGAATTTGCTAGAAAATTAAACAGACATTTAAATACGTTATAAACAGAGGACATATCCTGGTGAAAGAGAAGTCTGGTAAAATTGAGAAATAAGCTTACGAGCGATAATTGAATTTTTTTTACTACCCTAGCACAATATGATTTACTAACAAATGAATACTTTTCGGCAGTAATTTGTTTGCGTTTGCAAACTGTTCACCCTCCATTTTTCAGGCAATTTTCAATTTTTACGCATTGATGTTAATAATTTGACAATAATAGATAGGCGTGGACAGCAGTTGGTTGACTGAGCAACAGACTATCGTTACATTTTTGCTTGAAGATTGCGTTACAAACCCCTTAAAGGCCATTTGATTTATGAAAGGACGCGAACTACTCCTCTTTTTACGAAGGGCTGCATCGGCGATTCCGTATGGTTATTTTCAGCTATTTTGAAGGTAAAAAAAGGCTTACTTCCCTTTAAGATGTACTTTTCAATGACCTGTTAGGATAAATAGCATTTTAAGGAGGTATTCGGAAATAGCCGTAGAGATGATTCAAACAAATATTTTGTAATAAGAAATATATTTTTTTCTTTGACTGGTTCTTGCATTCAATGTGTTGTTTCGGACACACACCATTGCTGGTTGCACTGTATGTCATAAGAAACCTCAAAACGAAAAACTTATTTCACACATGCAAAAATAACCATAGCCATGTGTTGCGCAAAAGTTGTAATATATTTATTGTAGTATTACAAACTATTTATTGGCAGCTTGTTACAAAAGGAATCTTTTTGTATAAGTACAGAAAAATGTTTTCTGTGCGAACACCGTGCTTATGAATTAATCAACTTTCCAAACTTGGATGTCAGCTTCAGCCAACAATACCACCAGTTTTCTGTCCTGTGCAGCCTCTGTCCCGTGGGTTCCCGGACGGTTGTCGAAGTTGTGGAACGAACAGAGGTTTCATTCGGCGTTGCAGCCGCCATCTGGGTAGCAGTTACCTAAGAAACATCGCCGTCTTTCACACTTCAGCGCTTCTGAAACCAACGATCCAAGCAAATGAAACACACTCCACCAGGCCACAGCTGACCGTTTCGCAACGAGAAGTCATGAGGTCTCGAAACACAATTTGCACACTAAGCTGTTAGAAAGTACAGTAAATTTGTGGGCTTTCCAACGAAGAATGAGCCTGGAATAAAGATAGGCGCTATTCGCAGTTACAGACAACGGGCTGTTTGCAGGAACGATAACCAGCAGATCAGCTTCCGAGTTGTGTGTTCCGTTGCGAACAGGGTGGACAGGCGCGTGGAGGAAAAAAAGTTTTTATTTTGAATCTACACTAAAAACTTTTCGAGGATTCAAAACTCCGAGATGATTCTTGCGAGTTCATGATCAAATTAAGTTACGGACATATTCGTTAACTAGCTAATGCCTGACATGCGTTGCTATGCCACTTATAATTTTTTTGTAATTCATAAAACATCTCTATCTCTCTATGTATGTCCCTCAATAAATCTCACTATATTTATCTATATGTATAAAAATATCTTTATATCTCCCTATATATATCTATCTCTATATATATCTTTCCATATCAATCTATTTCTCTCTATGTATCTATGTTTCTATATATATCTCAATATATCTCCCTATATATAGCTCTCTACATCTCTTTCTGTATATCCCTCGCTCTGTCTCTCTTTATCTCTATAAATATCTGTACATCTCCCACTCTATCACTATATCTCTATACCTCTCTATATCTCTAAGGTCTGTCAGCTGAGGTATTTTCAACCCCTTGCTCGACGTCTTGATGGAGGTGGTTATGACACCATGTAATCGGAAGCTGTCCCTCCCGAAGTGGACGTGGAGAAACAACGGCCCAAAAGTTCAACTTTCCCTCTTATTCTTAGACCTCATTGGCGCAAGACAATCCGTCTCTCCTGAACTTGGCAATAAAATGACCCGTGTTTACCGGAAACAAGAGCGCATCAAGATCAAAATAACTGGGTAAATTTTTCGGTATTCATCCTCTTTCATAGGAGAGGGAGGTCCATGCCGTACAATAAAAAACAATGTCTAAAGGACGAACAATGGATTGTGAGGAATGGTTACAGGTATTGTAACTACGACTCCTTACTCCCACGGACACGACCCGTCTTACGCGCTGTTGTGAATCAGTAGGTTCGAACACCTGGCGGCCAAATCACGTGCACACGATTTATTGTTACTGTTATTTGCCCAATTGTGAACCTAGCCTTGGTGTTGTTCAGCGCGGGATCGTCGAGCCCGGCGGGTTACGTAACGAGCCCCCTCGAGTGTGCCCGCCATTCCACCGCGGCGATTGCCCGGAATTCCACAGCCGTTAGAAGAAAGTAAAAGCGAGGCGGAATTTATAATTAAACTTACACTTTTATTTCCCCAGTCGGAACGAACAGGCACGCGCGCCTGTGACCATTATTTCTTGTGTTGTGCAAGTCGCCCACGTTATGTTACCGGAACTGGCGCCTTGCGGATACTGGTCTCCAGCTTTTTTTTAACTGGATTTTTTCTACATAAAAAAAGGAAGCAGTTACGTTGTTTCCCGTGGTGGAATGCGAACAAATAACTTTATAATTCGGCAGGAAAAGAAACACCAACAAGCTGATAAGTTGAAGAGGTGTAACGTGTGAAAGTTTTCACCTGAGAATTTTGGTGAGACAGGCTAGAAGAAAGATAAAAAGTGACGCCTGTTCGGAAGGCAGGTCTCGTACAAGGAGATTATATGCTGGAAAGGCCACACAACTAGGCCAGCACAGCATTGCGAGAAGCCCGGGGGGAAGGGGGAGAGCTTATTATTCCAGTCTAGACGGCTGGAAGGGGTCGCTTAAATCTTCCACCCTGGAGGAAGGTACTCCTGGAAGTATTTTTCGAAATAAAAGTACAATTTGCAGTTGACTGGATAGCTTCTGACCAAGCCCCTGCAAAGGCGTTTTAGAAAAATTCTAACTTTGCCAAGTCGATGCATGAAGAAACCACGAATGGCTGCACACTGGAAATTTCTCGACTGTTAGGCATTTTGGAAATGTTTCAACTTGGTGAAGGTACGTTGCCAGTCGAATGCCCACTACCCCTTGGACCCCGTGTGACCAAAACGATGGCGGGTGAAAAGCTTCCAACCAGTCACCTTCCAACTGCAGTATCCAGTCAGCGGAACAACCGCTGAAATCTTCAGAGAGGGACAAACTGAGCTTATCAAATACAAAACTGATGAGGACAAAGCAGCGTTGGAAGGTTTATTAGCTATTCGTCAGTAAAAAAAAAAACTTGTACATATTTCAGAGTATGAAACTTAACAAGGACGACAACAAATTGCTACACACATATGCACAATATATTTTTTTTTTCGGGAAAAAATATGTTTTTACATATATTTTACCTTAATTTATGTGACTGAATAAAAGTTAAAGTAATATACAGTCTAATCTGAAATTATTTAATTTAACAGATATGAATAACACCATAAACAAAGTTAAAACCACAACTAGGTCTAACCTACTTCATGTAGACTTCCCTATTCCGTGTTCTCTCCAGATATTTACAGATGTTTAACTATCTATCTATTAATCCATATAGAAAGAAGAGTTTCAGTTTACTTGTTTTTTGTACAAACCATCACTTTAACTCCGATCTCGATGTAATTTTGCACACTTGACCTACGAAACACCAGTAAGGTCACTGTCTAGGTAATATTCCAGGAAACCTCCCATTAAAGCATAATTGCGATACTTATGGATGAAATTTCGGTATTGCTTAGTTAATGCTGTCTTCGTCTCTATGGTAACAGCGATTGCATTCTTGATACATTCAGCGTCTTCTGGCATGATTATTAATTTTTTTCCATCCGAGGCGCGACAGTGGCGTAGGTACCCACAAGGAGGGGCATGTATAATGAGTTAGTTGTGTGTGTGTTCTGCCTGTAGACTGCCGTAGCAAAGCACGGGTAGATAAGCTGTATATGTATACATATATTTATAGCTTACTTACTAAATACTTGCTAAGGGAAAATGGGCGTTTGTCGTTTCCTTAGTTCCTTAATAAATGTGCATTATTTTTTTCTCCGGTACATATTAACTTAAAAAAAACATTATAATGAATTTTGTTGCTATTTACTATGAAGTTCGTGTAAAATATCTTATGGTGCAGTGTGATTTCCTTTGCTGTAAATTTAGAGAGAAAACTTAATTTAAGTAGTTGTTCAATTCTATTTTATCAAATAATTGAATCTTAACGGCATATTATCGTAAGCAAGATAAAAAAGTGTTTCCGTCCGGGATCGAACCGGAGACCTTCCGCGTGTGAGGCGGACGTGATAACCACTACACCACGGAAACAACTGTTAGTATATTAAGAACTTGATACAAACTTATACAGTGCCCAATATAACTCATCCTGTCACGATATATAGGTAACCTCACGGGTGCATACGTTCCGTGTACGTGCTTAGACACGTGTGTTAGGAATTTATTATGTATCGGTCTGTTATTATTGCGTGATCATAGTACAGTTCCCGTCAGTAGTTTAGGGCCATTACAAAATTTGTACAAAAACGTTCCTGTCCTCAAATATTTTGTGAATTATTTGTAATTCATTTATCCATAGTTGTTGCCTTCAGCAAAAAATTTAATTATTTAAATTTTGGAGTCCAGCTTATTAATTTGAAAATTATAAACCTGTACAGATTGTAGACCATTTTGGAATACTTTTTTAAATACAATAAATTGCATTGTATGTCAGTCATATATATTTTTCTTGATTACCTCCTGATATGTTAAAAAAATGATAAAAATTCACACAGCTTTTTTTTAATAATTTTGAATTGAACGTCTTAAAAAGTTGCTTAAATTTTCTAAAACCTGAAAAAAAATGTATGAAGTCTGTATACAATTTTAACTAGTGTAATAAGGCTTTCAGTATTCTTTAGTTTCTTTCTCAAGACAGAGCTTCAGACTGTATAAAAAATAATAAACTTTTCAATTTGAAAATTTAGGCTGTGATTTGCCTCAAAAATATATTTGTAATTATTTAAAAATAGCTAAAGTCAAGTTTTTTCTTCTTTGTCTTAATTTTTATTTAAAATACGCAAAATGAAATCAAAATATACAACACTTAAGATACAATAAATTTAACGAGTTTACATTTTTTCCCATATAATAAAATATATCAAAATTCGTTTTTCAATACCTGTAAGTTTTCACAACTTCTTAAACACACACACATATATATACACATATTTTTTGCAATATTTTTTACAAAAGTAAACATTTAGTAAACTATTTTGTAATATTATAAATATTACAAATTAATATTATAAATATTATATCATACATTATTATATTATAAATTATTATATTATAAATATTACAAATAATATTACAATTAAATATTACATATATATTACAAAATATTGTACTAAATGTTTGAGGACGGGAACTTTTGTAAAAATTTCATAATTTTCTTGAAATATTGACTTGCACTGTGTTGCGATAATTGTAAATTTTTTAAGCGCTCTGAACCAGGTACCAATTGTGTTTGTCACTTCGTCTGAACGTCACAGATTATAGCTGTAAACGAGACATGATGTAATAAATGTGTAGTTTATACAGAATGTACACATGTTACTTCGAACTACATCTGAAAACATTTATTTTTCAAATTGGGAATAGTGTTTTGTAAAATGAGTTCTGGTTCCAGGCATGAAAATTATACTGTTAATTTTTACATTGTTATGAAGAGTATATTTGTTGAACACCTCTGTTTTTGGTTTATATTTTGTTACATGAACTACGCACAACGATATTCAAAATTGATAGTTTCAGAACATTTTTTCCCCACGACGAAACGGAAAAGGTGTATGCGTTCAGGGTGATAGGGTGTTTTTGTGTGCAAAAACCGAATGTTCCCATTTATTTCCAAAACGGTTTGACCGATTTAGATACGGTTTTCTGTAAAAGGTTTGTGATTCATCGGTGATGGTTCTTAGATAGGGCGTCAGAGGGCACAGTAAAAAACATTTTTCTTCTTGCTTCTGTATACGAACTGCTGAAGGTCTGATTAGAGAGCAAAAGAACATCGTCAGAAACTATGTGGAGGCACGTAGCTAGTAAACCATGTTTGAGCTCTTATTTTTTTTCATAAAAATCAAATAACAAATAAAATCATACTTTTATTAAAATTAATAAAAATAATAACCCAGTAGTATAAGACTTTACATAACGCAAATTACTTTTAACAGTTTCCCATGCAAAGCGACTAAATTTCCTTATAAATGTTGGTACCGTAAATTCTCGCCCACGCACGCGTCAAGACGATATTGGAATCCCCGTCAAAGTCTCGCTGCGCATTTTAAGTTCATTATTTTAAACTCCGTATTTTGTGAATCAATATATTTAATCATATATGCCATCGTTTCTAATTTTAATTAGAATATATAGCAGTGTAGAAAAGCTATCATGTGTCTCGCAGAGATGCAGCAATTTGTATAAATTAAATATTTCATTTATTTACGTACCAAACGCAATTTAAATTAGTCACTACTCAAAAACTGAAAAAAAAAACGTTAGGAGATTTTGGGCAGGGAATGGCAGCCCCGGCGGATTTTCTTAGGTTTGTCATTATATTAATAGGTAGGTGAATATGTGTAGTACCAATATTTGATATTATTGCTGTGTTTATCTCTAAGAGAAACAATTAGGCACATAAAGGTAGGAATTACTAAGAAAAGTCATAATTAGTTGTTTATATGACAGACTTCACGACAAATCAACCCTTCTTAAAATGCTTTTTATTTTGATCTTTTGTTACTTATGTACTTCCTTTTAGTAGTTTTTTTTTAAAAAATTGTTTGATCCCTTTTTGATTACAAAGTTTACATACGTCATGGGTTTTTAAAAAAAATTATAATTTTTATTTTTATTATGTCTTTAACTGTGAACAGCATAGGTATGAAATTATCGTCCGGTGAATCAATGAGTTCATTTGGGTACAATGAATTTGGATGAATAAAAGCATGTTAAGTCATTATTTTTAAATATTTATTGTTATATTCTGAGAGAAAGTTGCACACACTTACACAAACACACATTACATTTCAGTCTTTAATCAGTGTAGGGTTACGAGTGGAAAAATTTCTGTGTGTGCAAATATACTTAGTCTTGACCTCAATAAACTCATTACCTAAAAATTCTAGGCCAAATAAAGTATCAGCCATTTATAAATTATTCCATTACTGTGTAATTAAACAAACAACTCTTAGGCTACGTATACATCTTGTTAACAAAAAAAAATATATAACTCGAAATATGATCGACTGTTTAATGCACTTTAAAGAGATCGATAAATCCCTAAAACACACTAAATAACATTCAATAAATCATGTCTACAAATCATCACATCCTTGAAATATCATCAGTGCAGCTTAGTATAATAACATCACTTATACATTACAGCCTTATTTCTATGAGTTATGAATCATGGAACACATGCAGTTCACCATAAAATATAGAATATTTACATATTCATTAAAATATTAAATTACCGATGACTTTGAAAGGTGACTATGTAACAATATTTTAAAATCTTGTCTCGCTAACTTATAACATTAAAATCTTAAAGCAGTTTGAAACAAATGGATATGAGTTTTTTAACGTCACGAATTCTCACAGAGTTTAATTGGCATGCTGAAGCAGCTTGTGGGAAAATAAACATTCATGGTTGCTTACTGATAATAGAATATACTTTTACAAGCAGACATTTAGTCTGCCCCTCACCGAAGTAGTGAAACATTTTTGTATTGTAGTGAATTAATTTACAAAAAATTAGTATTTACGTTGAACAAAATACACAATTATTTTGGAAAGGGGGAAGGCGTGTTATTTGAGTGTACATTCATATACATAAAAAACATACAATGTGCTTGATAGTTGGATCACTTTTGACTGTTGCGAAATTGCGTGTACATAATAACCAATTAGGACGGACCTTTATTTAAAAACAGTGTTCACCGTGATCAAAAATCTCCAAACCCAAATATTGCAGCTGAAAAAACTTTGGTTCTCTGAAAAAAATGTGTATATGTAGGTCATTCGATATTACATTAAAGTAAACCAGTATAGTCTGCTTTAAATTTGCTTAAAACAAGTGGACGGCAGAGTTAAAATATGCATACCTGTGAAATAGCTTGTACCAAAATATCTGAACAGTGAATAACACATTATTGTGCCAAGTTTGGGACTTAATATCTTAAAAACTTTAGTCGTGGATTTTATGAATATACGAGGGTTATTTTTTTTCAACCTCCGATCGGCTGTAATAAAAAACGGGAATGAATTGGGAAATTATTTTAATGTCAAAAGAAACGTACATCTTTACTCTATTTTTCCACATAATCACCGTGCAGATTGAGGCATTTTTCGTACCGATGCACCAGCTTTCCAATACCCTCTGCATAAAATGATGCCTCCTGCCTATTCAGCCACGTTTTAACACACAACACTCATTCCTCAGCCTTAAATTCTCTCGCCTTTTTGTTTAATTAGTTACATTTAGTTTTTAATGCAGTGAGTCCCTGTTTACCAATTCAAGTTTAGACTCTTACCTTATGGAATTAATTCCATCATTAGAGCTTAATCTTCCAAAATCTTTTTTCCTGCCTCTGAGCTGATCTTCATAACCCATATACTCTGGGACTTCCGTAGTCCAGGATAGAGCTTCCACCTAAAATCTTGTGGAAAACATTTTCCATAGTTGGCGTGTCGAAAATCTGCATTTAAGATGTCATTCACATTATATGTTTTATTTTAAGATAGTTGATTAAAGAAATGGTATAAGCCTAAAATATCTTTATGTAAGTAAAATCTTAACATAAATAATTTTGTACAGGTCAGCTATATGCTTCTTTTCTTATTCCAGAATAATGTTTGATCTTCAATTAAATAATTAAGTTATTGCATCATAAAATTTAAAATTGTTTCGTGAAAATGTTTGGTCGTAAATCAAAACTTTAAATTAAAAGGTCACCCAGAAACCGCCGTTTCTTTTATTTCATGATAACCCAGTTTAAAAAGTCTCGCTCACGTTTATAATGATCGGATAAGAAAATAATGCGTTAATTTGAACAGTTTTCTACATTAAATTAAATTTTAAATTAAAGTTTGAATATGAGAGACACATCTAACTTTAACGAACAAGATCCAGTTCTTAATAATAATAAATTAATAAAATCAATTCAGAAGAGGAACATCTCAAAGATGGTACTTACTGGTGACAATAATTTTAAACAGACCACTTGTCTCAATTAACTATTTTCTGCCAGAAACTTACAGTTTAAAAATGCATTTTAGAAATTTTTCATCACTAAGCGAAATACATTTTTTAAATTTATACGGTAGTACCATCCAGCAACAACACTTTAGGCAAGATTCTATGTAGGTCCTTTCTGTAAAGTTTTCACTGAAAAATAATTATTTCAGTTAACCTTGAACTAAAATTTGAAGTTAAACTAAGCAGACTATTTTTACAAGCACTTTGGAAACATATGTAGGGTGTTGTTGTGTAACATGTTCAAGGCATGTACATCTGGGATGAACAGATATATATTTGTTTGAAATTTTTTTTAAAAATTCCAGTTTGAGAATTAACCTACATCATTCCTAGTAGTGGCAATTTTTTTACAAAGTAATTTCAAATATCGAAACCTCTTCGCAGTAAAAAAAAGTAGACGACAAGCTATTAGGATTTAGTTTAAATTACTCTAGTCATTTTTCCTGGTGGGTATTACATAAAGCTTCAGAATAGATGTATCAATCTCCCAGCAGTATAATCAAAGTTTTATAGAAACGTTACAACGTATTACGGTTGAGAATTTGAGTCTTGGTGGTCTTTAGATGTTTATTATTACTTGAGCAGTTATTTTTCAGCTGGATAGTTTGGTTTTACGAATTTGAAATTGGCCTATTATCATGCATAAGAGGAATATATTTTTTTTCAGAAAATTACTTACTTGCAATGTTCAAGAGGAAAATATACAATGTCATGTAAGAAGTCCAATATTTTAGTAAAATTTAAAACTATGTAAAATATGAAGTGTAGTAGGTAAAGTATAATTCAAACAAAAAATTACTAGATTGTTAGTGCAACCGGGGTTCATAGAGGAAAGGAAAATAAAACGAACATGCCTGAACTTCTTTGGTTTCTTTGGAAAGTGGATCCATGACTGTGGGGTTTCGCTTTTCGGCACAATCTTATAAATAGCATGGTTTGGTTGCACATCATCCAGTTTTGCATTTCGGGTAAGCGTTGTTATTGTAGGCAGACTCTTCAGAACAATTCAATCGATATTCATTAAAAAACTTGTACAGTTTAGTAAAAATAAAGACTAGAGTGCATTTCCATAGCTGACAGAAAATGTCTGCAGCTTGGTACGTCCAGTTGAGGAAGCCCATTAGAGCCCAACACAAGAGAAATCCGATGGGTGTTTTACTGAACTTAAATAGGCATGAAACGATCAGGAATTTGAGTTATATACTTATAACTTAGGCCAGCGCACAGTCAGCCAGGTACGGCAAATTAAAGCAAAAGCTTAAAAGCTTAGCGGGTTCATCGAATGTAACGGAGAGATTCTTTCCTTACTTTCAAGTAACGCTGGTGCTAGCAGGCCTGAGTACCCTCAAAAGTCATTAGCAATGCCGAACCGAGCAAACCTCTGAAACGAGTTACAACAGCTACATAGATATAGAGCGAGTTTAGGCTTATGCGTGCTGCGCCAAGATAAAGTTAATTGTGTAGCAAACCATTTGGTTTCCTCTAATTTTACAATGATAAAATACAATCAAAAGTAAGATTTTGTACTGAATATATTTTTTGTGGGTTGCTGAGATGCAAATATAAGACTAAATAAACATTTTTTTAAAGCAGAAATGTTGTGTCGCTACGATGATGTTAAATTAATTAAATTTCGTGTTCTTTTACGGCATGCATCATTGTAGCTGGTTGGTCAAGCTAACTGGTCATTTTTTTTTCACCTTAAATGTTGGCAACAAAAATGATCTCCTGCAAAGGCCAGCCGCCACTCTACCTGAACATCCACTCTGCGATTCACATAGTCCGGCGCAGCAGTGACTATGCCCGTCAGCAGCAGCGTCAAGCAAGCAGCTGAAATGGTTGGAGTCGCAGGTCAGTGGACCCTTTGCGTTCGAGTTCACCACCAGTGCATCAGTAGCATTTTAATCAGACTGAAAATACGAGCTTTGCAAAAATTGCAAACCATTCATATGATCATATCTTATAGTTGTCTATAATAAAAGTTACAAAATTTTATTCCCACAAAAATTCTTTAATGGAACCTATCTGTATCCCATAAGATACTTCGCAAACATTTTTACTTTATGTAATATCGATACAAAACTCATATCTTTAACCTTTAATAATATTACTAACGAAACTATACCTGTTTACACCCTTGGGCCGTGTTATTTCTCTGTTATTAGCAATTATATTCCTTTGAAAATGGAGTCTCATGACATACGTTTTAGAAATAAAAAATGTATGTATTACTAATTATTTAGTTGTAGTAACCAACACATGTTATTTATGATTTTTGAAGTAAAATTTTAAAACATATTCTGAAATATTTGAAAATTTGGTTTTTCAGAAAAAAATTTATTATTACTGTACCAAAAGGTTGTTAAGAATTAATTTTATTATTTAATTAAGTTAATGTTAAATATTAAAAATTTTACAAACAGGTCAAATATTATAATTTGCTGAAATCGGTAGACATAACGAGGCCTCGCCAAAATTGTTTCTTAGTTTGCGTTCTTGAATTTTTTGCCATGACCAAACAGTGAAAAACTGCAATGGCGAATTCTAATAAATTGTATTAAAAAACACCATGTGCGAATCTATAGCAATTCTTCATTTTCGTAGATGGCGACCTTGCGAATAATCACTGCAGCGGTGAGCTCAAACGAGACCAGTCTTCAATTCAGTGCGTTAGGACGAGACGACATGCAACTGGACTGCTGTTTGCAGCAAGATCCAACAGATTCACACATGGTGGGGGTGGCCACGTCTGCATGATTACATGGTAAGTATGAAGCCGTCTTTTTTCTTCAGCTAATTGCTGCGCCATATTTGTTTGGACGCCCAAAACATGGCTGAAGCGTAATGTTTTCGTTTTGGAAACAATTTAAATTACATCTATTTTATGAAAGTGATTGGTTTTAACCACGGAGATTCTAACTCACACTTAATAACCATCATCAGACGTTATCAAGCGCTATTTTTGCAATGTTTTGGATGAAACAATATTGCGATGGCGAGGTTAAAAAGTGACTTCAACTACGTCAAAGCATGCCGTCTCCTGACAATTTCTAACTCCAACTATTCATGCACGTGCCAGATTGCAGATGTGACTAGCTGCCAACTTTGGTTTTGAGGCTGACGTTATGCACGAATTTACAAAAAAAATTCCCCACAAACATGCAGGCACTAACAGAGATTGAAAGCCCGCTCGCGCAGAACCCATACAAACAGGACACAGAGCAGAGTTTAAGAGTTGAAACTACATCAGGTGAGCCGGATATGTTTTTCCCCGACAACTTGATCCGATATCACCAGGGAAGACCTTAATAATGTAAAATGGCAGAATTTATAAACCTATAGACAGATTTTTCTAACGTGTAAGTCATAAAGTAGCTGAAAAAAATCATAACTTTTTAAATGTTAGTTTGGAGAAAACATGAAAGTAGTGATTTTACATGGCAGACTGAGAATATAAATGTGAATAAAATTAGAGAAAGAAGGGCAATATTAGATATAATCAGAAAAAACATAAGATGAAACTGAACGGACACTGCATTGTAAAGTCTTTACTCACAAGAACATTCGAAGGAATGATAGACGCAAAGAAGGAAAGGTTACAGTTGTTAGACAACATAAAAATCGTAGTATGACATAAAATACTAAAGAGTTTGGTTGAAGATTCAGGTATGGATGGTTATACACTGAGAATGGCTGCCGTCAGACAGAATAACACCTACTATGTAAATAAAATGCTGTGAGACTTACAAGTACTGTATTAATGACATTTGTACTAGTGAATTTGTCGGGGGTTACAAAATATTTTAACGGTCGTAGTAAAGCTTAAGCGTTTGGATTTTGTTAAAAAATTTAAATATATATATATATCTTGTTTCGTAGGCAAAAAAAAAAAAAAACAGAACATTTCAAGTGTCAACTTTAGAAACATGAATGATGAAAGTTGAATGTAAAGTTACCTAGATGTAAAAATTAAGAGCTTATCGAAATGAAAAAAAGTTACAACATATTTTTTTTGGATAAATGTTTTAGCTCACACATTAGAATCCACATTTCTGGTTACCAAATAGCTGTGGTAGGGATACAACGAAATTTGAACAGTGTAACACACAAGAAACATGCAACTGTTTCACAAGTAACGACAGTTAAATTAAATATATACGGTTACAGAACGCACGTGGCGGAGAACCACGGGAACAGCTTCCAGCGAGGCGAGGCGCCAGCGGTGGGCTGCGGGGCTGGAGCGAAGCACAACTTCCACGGCCGTCTGATCGCGGATAGAAGGTTCTGCAGACTCACGAAGACGTGGACCGCGCGCGCCAGCTGCGCAGCTGGAACATCTGCGGGCCCAACACCGAACGGCTGATTCTGGCCGGTAGGACCGTCGTGTAAAACGCTCGCGGTAAATCATCGAGGTTATGAACTTAATGACGGCGCGTGTTTCAGTTGGTATTTTGGAATTTCGTGACTAGCAATGTGTCTAGAGGATCATCGCGGGTGTCAATTATTTTTTTTAGAGTTCGCGGTTTCATTCCACGATGGGTGAAAATCCAAACTCTATTTTTTTTTGTTGGCCTTTTGGGTGTCCTTGACAAAGGCTCGTAGTGATACGCGGAGGGCCCTGAGCGACGAGGAGAGCAGGCTCACTGGAGGCCGTCGAAGGCCGAGTCGTCGAGCGTGTGCAGCCAGTTGAAGATCATCATGTTGCGCTCGTACTTGGACAGCGGCTTGCCGCGCTCGCGCTCCACGTCCCTGATGGTGAGCGGCAGGTTGCTGCCCGAGCGCTGCTTGGCGGCGCGCAGCACTGCCTGAGCCCCGGGCACGGCCAGGTGGTGGGAGGCCTCCGGAGCCGCCCCCGGCTCGCCCGCCCCCAGCCGCTCCAGGTTGAACTCGCTCTGCGACAGCCGCTGCAGCGCCTTGTACGTCGTCAGCAGGCGGCGCTGGATGTAGTTCTGGCGGACCTGCGAAGGACAGCGTGTCTGCTACTCAACTGGACCGTCTTTAGTTCACGTGTACTGGAGGGAGGGGGCGAAAACCAGCAGGACATCATAAAGGGTTGTACAATGCCTGCCATGTGCCCCTAGTCACTTACGGAGCAGAGACGGGTATTGTAAATAAGCGAGGTGATGGAAAGATCAGAGGCGAGTACAGGGTCAGGAATGAGATGGTGCAAGCAAGAACAGGAGTAGAGGACTTCAATGATATTCTTGAAGATGCAAGAATGAGATGTTATGGCCGTGTCTAGAGAATAGAAAAAGAGAGGCTGCCTAGGAAAATTATGGAGTTAAAGTACACAGGAATAAGACCCCCGGAAAAACCAAGGAGAGTTGTGAAGAGCAGATAAGAGTCCAGGACAGTTTGCTGACCCGGTCACAGGCTGGAACCAGTTGATGATAATGATGATGAAGACGACTAAGAATCGTGTTTTATTTTTTGTACATTAAAGAAAAAAATAATGTCTGGGACATGAATACGTCTGATAAATCAGGATGAAAAGTGGAATGTAACGAAAATAGGATAGGTTTTGAAACGTTAGAAAATATAAACCGAGCTTAAAATATCCGTGTTGCGTTTGTATATGGGTAGGGTAAGGGTTTACGCATGAACCATTATAAACATTTATTTGTACATTTACATGTCACGAGGAGCAAATGCAAGTTTCTCGAAAGTTCGATTCCGGTGACGCATCTACTTTCAGAGCAGATATTGGACACATGCGTTAACCAATTTAAACCAAATTGTATAAGTTCGTGCAGAAAATAGAAAAACATTTAAACCACGTTTGAAAAGTTCAGAAAAAAAATATGATTTAACATCTGAGACGAAATTCCGAACAATAGCGCGAAAAAATTACAATGTCGAAGAATATGGCGAATTTATACAGTCGTAATTACAATAAACGACGATTGTAAGAAAGAACAGGTGGTGAGGATTCCAAACAGGCGCCGGACGGACCAGACTGCGGGGAGAGAAAAGACAGCCAAGATGGCGGACGTCGCCTGGCCCAGTACGAGTGCAGGCGTCACCCACAGTGTTCAGCCAAACGACGTATTCATTAAAAACTTGCGGCCGTGTTTCGACACAGCCCACGACAAGTTTTTGAAGATATACATACTTCTTTAGGCACGTTATGGAAAAATGACGAGAGTGAATTTTTACGATGAGCGCGCATCATGCAACGAAATTTTCACAGGATGAAAAAAGGCTACTTACAAATAAAAATTATACGCATTCGCTTTTAAAATATATACTTGAGTGATTGATATTAAATACTGGTCCATATAATTAAAAAAAATTGTGAAGATTAGTGATAGTAATTGTGTTTATAAACATTTTCAAGTGTACCTATTTGTATAAACGAGGTTATATCCCAGTTTGTATAACGATGTCAGGTTGCTTGTAAGCTTCCATTGTCGCAGGCAGGGAGTGTCTGTGGAATGTTAGTAGTCTCCTAGCCGTTTTAATGGGAGTGTTTGTGAATATATATTAACGTATGTATAATTTATTGACATTATAAAGTATTGATATATTATTTAGTAAATAATTAAAATCAATAAATTAGAATAAACATTTGGCATATTTATTGATTTTAATTACTAATAAAAATTCATCTAGATTATTTTAAGAATATAAATAATTACTTTTATACACCTGCTAACATTAACATTTAATAATGATTATTTATTTAATATTTTTTATTTGATTGAATTCATACTTTACCATACGTATTTATAATGTCACTTCAGTCATTTATTATCTTATTTCTATTAATTATTTGCATGCAAAATTAAAGTTGGTTTTTTTATTACGCCAGGTAAGCATAACTTCTAACGCGTGTACATAAGTACCTACACGCACCCACGAGCATATCATTCAGTTGTCTTTGTGAAGACCTCGATGGAGTAGAAGACACCTGCATTTGTGAAATAGAGTTTACTATGACTTATACTGATTAGAGGGCCATTGGAAATCAAGGAAAGCGTCAGCTATGCTTCAACTGAAGGACTATGACGAGCACGCGCAGCTCAACTGCTCGTGAACATGGAGGTCAGAACAGGCGGATGAAGGGCGCAACAGCGAGTCGGAGCAGGGATGGAGTGCATTGCCAGGATGGAACGGAAAAGGGTGGGGGGGAGTAGGGAACCCAGCTGTCTCGCGGCAACGTCCGACACGTTTCCCCCGCTCGCGGGAGATACCTACGGGCGCGGGTTGTCTCGCCGGGGATCGAACCCGGGTCGCCTCGGATGGAGGCTAGTGTGTCCGAGCCCTGCCGCCCCGGCGTGCCTCGAGTTTGGGAGCGACGAGTCGTTACCCGTGGGTTTCGTAGTTTACTATAGTATAGTTTACTATACTATACTATATTTTACTATATATAGTATCGGAGGTACCGCCGCCTCGGGCACACTTGGCGGTTTGCCAGTTGTTACTCGATGTTTTCTCCTACTCAGAGAAAAAGGTTTGTTTGAATCGTCGAAATAAGATACTTATTACGCCACATACAAACAAATATTTATTTGAGGTAAAATACCCTATCTCTCAGTGAAGATCAACTGAAGACCTCGCGTGTAAATGGTGATAACCATAAAATTAATGAAATTCCCGTATCAAGTGTTGATCGTGATAGGTGTACATTGTCCCATGGTTTATAATTTTCTGGGTTTAAATTTATAATGTAACTGTCGTTGGCAAAATAAAAAAAAAAACAAGGCTTCATAATTTTTTTTCTGATTTCCTAAACACAATCTACAAGAATGTCTGCTGTCACTATTTACACGTGAGGTCTTGAAATGTTTTCATGTTAGATTTTTATAAATTTACTTAGTGCTTTCTTGAGAGGCCTACATTGTACACCCTAAGAAAAAGTGGTCCAAAGGATGTTCAGGCAAATAACTTTTTTTTTTTTGTGTTTTACCTTTAAGGTAGGCAGTACTTCAAGCTCTCATACCACGAATGCTCTAGCGGTATAACTCATCAGTTATGTGAGTTGGCACTCACTTTAACTGCTGCAACATTTAAGCTTCTAGCCTGCAACATCTAGCCATGCTGCCCTCTCACGGTCGAATAGAGCGGTACGTGTCAACCCGGAAATGCTTCACAGATCGCTAATTTCAGTCACTATCCTCATACTACCTGCTTTCTCACTATCAAACATTAGCTTACAAAACTTTTAAAGAAAGTTGACATAATAATGTTGACGTGTTATGGCAACACCTGAAAAGTCACTAGCGTAGCCGGGTTTGTTTGATATGTTGGGATGATTTCCAGTTTACATAAAATATTTTATATTTTTGACGGGTTCAAATAATTTGTCGGATGTTCGACGGAATCAGCCAATCAGAATCGTGGCCAGCGAAAAATTAAATGGTCGACGTTTCCATCTCATCGAATTTTTAAAATGGCGAAGGACACGCGGGGAGATTAAAGAGATTATGTCTGTAAAAAACACTGTTCATGTGAATGTCGTCTGTAAAGTATCTATCTGGCAAAATTGAATTATATGTTTATAAATTGTAACGATCCTAAAACATTAATTCAACTATGTGATTTTGTTTTTGAATGATAACATATACATACAAATCTTAATATTGTAAAATATCCATACAGCAGTGTGATAAATTTTATTTTTAAATTAAGTTAAAACTTAAAAGTTTGTGCTAGCCTGGTATAGTAATTTTGATAGTGTGACAAGAAAAAAAATATATCAACAAAAATATCTGTCCAATTATAATTATTGATGGGAAAACAATTTTGGAGGAACTTTGTTGTTGAACTTAATTGGAGGGGGAAATTTGACTGACAGTGTTACCTGGGCCTTAAGGTGACCGCCTCGCCTGGTTGGACGAACAATCAGCGTACAGAACTGCAGTTATCAAGAGGCCATTTACAAACCACTCAAGATTGATTAAAAGTGTCTGATTGCGAATATCTTTTATAGCACTTGTCTATATAAGTTTCACTTCATGGTTTCGTCTTTAAGGGGCCTTCCTAGTCAGGGTTGTAGCAGTGTTAGTGAGTTGGGATGATAAGTGCGACGCTTGCAGGTATTTATAGCGCGGTTTCGTCTCTATGCGCAAGGCTCTGAACTGGCGCGTAGTTTTATTGTCGTCCACAGGACAACTATGAAATTAGAACGGTGACCGTAACATTATATGATGGAGAAATGAAGATAAAGGTGTAATAAAAGTACTTTCAGTGCTTTCAAAGATCTGTACCGGTTATTTTATGCCTAAAAATTACTCTGAAAGCATGCCATTTACCATTTTAATTCTTCTGAAAATTCTGTTAAAAACTTAAACTGGAAACAAAACTACTAATCGGCCCTCAGCGAATTCTTAAATGATTTTCTTAAACAGACCCCACTAGGATATCCGGCTTTGGAACCTGATTGTCGACAAATAATTTTATTAAATTACTGCCCATCTTTAAATAATTCATTTAACATTTATAATGGCGTTTCCCGTTGCCTTTGTGAACTTTGGTGTTGCGCCATTCGTCACAGATGGCAGCATTGTGGTTACACATTTCTGTTCCATGCGACTTCCATTCAATTTACAAAAATTACTCCTACCGAATGCCGTATACCGGAAGCTTAGATGTTACACATAAAAAAAATGGTTGTCTGTAAAGTCGGTTTACGGACGATAGTTTAACGTGACAACGTCATAACAAAACATTGACGAAATGATTGCATACTTTATGAATAAAATTGAATCATTTTTATTTTAATAATAAAAGAAGGAATACTTAAATTTATATTAGTAATCATATTTTTTAAATGCAAGAATAATTAACCTTTATTGCCGAAATTGTTGTTGTAATAAGCAATGAAAACCACATTAATTTTCCACTTCACTTTATAAACAGTCGAGTGGAAGAGAGATAGATGCGGCGCAAGCGTACAATGAGGGTAACGGGGCACCGCGTAACGGGACAGTGTGCGTAACGGGACACATTTTCGTGCGTGCAGCCGACGTTCATCGATTTATTAGACGTTGTCACGTCGAAAAATCTGAAAGCTCGTAAATGTTACCGTGGACATAACTAGTATTGTATAAAGAATGTGCGCGCGTGGTGGGGCGGGGACCGACCTTCTTGTTGACGGAGCGCACGAGGTCGGCGGCGGTGAAGGCGGGCGGCGGCGGCGGCGGCGCCGCGTGGCCGCCGTGCGGGGACGGCAGCTGCGACGCGGACGCCGGGTCGCCGACGGCCACCCACGTGGAGCAGGAGCGAGACGCGTGCTCGAGGCGCGGGTGGCAGGGCGGCTGGCCGCAGCGCTGCGCCGCCGTCAGCGCCAGCTCGGAGACGGCGCAGCGCGGCGGGGGGCGGGGTGACGCGCCCTCGGGGGACGGCAGCTGCGACACGTCGCTGGCGCTGAAGCTCTTCTGCAGCCCCAGGGCCGAGGAGAGCGCCGCGCAGCTGCGCATCAGGTCGCTCTCCTCCTCGCCGAGCCACGTGATCTCCGGGATGTCTGCCGGCCGGCTGCAACCACACGCCTCTGCTGCCGCCTCAGACTCTCATTGTATCAGCCAAGCGAACAAATAACTGCAAATGACACTGCTCATGGTAATTATAATAACGAGAACGTCAAGAGACTTCGAGGCTGAAGAGACTTCCTGAGTACTGACAGTAAAGGTGTAAAGTGGAAGGAAGCAATAGCAGAAGAGACACCAGGGGATCATTTGACTACAACATTTGATTGATTCTCTGTGTGAAAGGGTTTGTTAATAACGTTTTTATTTCTCCAACGACCATGTATTCTCTTTTTTCGGCCACTCTTGTCTAGCCCAGTAGTGTGTTTTGTACCTGCTATTTCAGAGGCACAAGTAACAAGGATATTTGGTGGACCACCTTGCTGTCCCGAGGAGAAATTTTACAATTTTTAAGTCCACACAAATTACTCATTGATGTTCACGATACCTTATCTTCTCCAAGACCAAAATATGGTGCTAAATGTTTCTTTCATTGTCGTTGAGTCAACAATTTGTATTGAACCATTTTATTTATCAACTTAGTTCTATCCTACACTCACAAACTGACCTCAAATTTATTTGAAGCGTTGAAATGAAGGATGGGATTCCCATCCTGGGGTATCGCTGTGACGAAGTGGCTTGAGTCAACACTTATCTCAAAAAGTCGAGTGATTGAAAAAAAAAAACTAACTTCATATTTAGATTCAGCGCTCAAAGTATAGCTAAAATAAGTTCCAAAATCCTTGGCACAAATTTAAAAGGTCTTGTTGGCCTTTGCAATTATTTTAATGTAAGGTATTTTGTAATGTATGCATAGCCCACGGCAAATAGCACGGCCGCAAGTTAAGATGTGTTCAATTTATGTAGCTGTATTTAAGTTTTTACTTTATTGTTACACTTTTGCGGTGGTTTTTCCACACGCAACGGAAGGCTGTGTGCGCTGAAGTCCTCGGAATGTTTACACCTATTATGCACGACATTCGCCGTACAGCAAAGAAGCGCGGGCTGCCTAACCTCCCAGAAAATTTCCACAAGAGCAGCTCGAAGCACGAGCAAGGCTGGGCAGTGGTGGGGGACATCACGTGACAGGTCAGTTGACTCCTCGCCGCATTCCCCGCGGGGATAGAAACTGAGAACCTAACTGTTCTAGATGTTTATGGAGGGGGGTGGGGCACTATAGAGACATTGTCTTCCTTTCAGTCTGCAGCCTAATTATTTGTTGGCAGTAATTATTCGAAGTGTAATAATTAACATTTTAATGAGCTGCCATATCATCAATTTTGTGGTATGCTACATTGTTATTAATTTTGGAACAGCAAGTAATCTGAATATTTCTCTGTCCATAGTTATTCGTTGCGGTTATTCGGTGTGGATACTGCAATAATCATACCGTTTTAGAAATGCACGAGTGAACGTTTAGTTGAATTTGTAACAAGTTTAATAAACATTTTTACCGTTGCTTACACCACAGTGTTTAACTGTTTCGTTCTAGCCTTTAACAGCACACACTTCCACTACAACACTCCCATGTTCTATGATATACACATCTTTAAGCAGTAGGCTAATATTTGTGCTTCATGATACGCTTGTCTCCAAGCTATATATATCTATTTGGAATTTATTATTACTGTTGTGTTTTCTTATAAAAAATATATGTTAAAACCAGAAATTATAGAAACATATAGATGGAGGAGCATAAGGTAAGGTTCTTGACGAGAGGGGTGAAGTTAGAAGGGGAGAGGAATTCCAGTGTACTACATGTGGCAATATGGCAGCCTTTTGTTTGCAAATATATCTGCTGTACCTGTATTGGAGGTTAAATTGGAGATAAATGTCAACACATGTCATTACATTTGTATTATGAAGATTTGTTTTGGACTTTTAATCTATTGTTACAAGTATAATGTGGTGAGGAAATTGGGTTCGTAAGGTATAGCCCAATTAATTGGTTAAGTTTTATTTACATCTAATGTATACTCCATAAGCTTAGATAATGCACCCAAGATCTCTGCCCACAACAATTAGTCTTACACTGGTCATTGAAACATTAAAACTTTCCAATGGAGCTAGGCTCGAAAGTGGCTCGCTCTTCTGTCCGCCTCTGTCCGCTTCCTTCGCGCACTCGCCCATCGCAGCACAGTCCTCAACTATCGCTCGTCGCACCCGACTGGCTCGCCAGGCCTTCTCGCAGGTATCGCCTCCCGATAGATCCGGTGCGCTCAGCAAGGGCCACTCGCCCTCTTCACCTCTCGCTGATCGCACGTATCACTCCCCTAGGGGGAGACTGACTCCGCTGTTCGCTCATAACTCTCGTGGAGGCCGGTGTCATGGCTTTTATACCCGTGGCGTCCTTTTCGAAGTGACGAGAGTGGCTGTGACGCGTCACGTCATTCCCGGCCGACCCAACGCCCGAAACACCCAGAACAGCAACGCTTATTCACGCCACTTCTCGCGGTGGCCTCTGTAAGCCCGTAATTCACGGCCGCAGAATGCAACAAAAGTCCGAGGCAGGAGGGTGCGCGTGGAGCGGAAAGGGGGTGGGTAGCGAGGACCCTTGTAATCCGGCCGGGTACGCGTGGCATGCTTTACGTCAATGGACGGCGCGTGACGTCAGTGGCCGTGCGTGGCCTCAGCCCGATCAAAACTTGGCGTGCGTCGAGGTCTAGTCTCCCGCGTTCGTAACAATATATAAACATATTAACCGGTAATATTTTAAACTAATTTTCTTCCGAGCAGCTTAACTACAGTCATTAATAAAAGCAGGCTAGAACAGCTAATACAAATAAACGTCTACCATATTGGTATGTGAAAATCATAAAAAAGGCTTCAGTCAGACTAAAGCTCCTCCATCTGTATTATTTCCTAATCTCTGGCGAAAACAATTTCTTCCTAGACTTATCTAGATCGATTTCTTGCTCTTGTACGCATTTATTATGTTAAATTAAACTATGTCATTAGAGCAGGTCCATACAAAAATGGCTTGTTTAATATTGGGATAAGATAGGGTGTAAACCATAGGAGTACATGCGAGTCAAGACAGTTTTTTAGTAGAAAATTTGTTTGTTTAGTAATACATAAATATTTAAATATATACTCTATTTCCGGAAAGTCGCTGAAATTACTGGAATATGTAAATATTCGTAGCATTTATTCATATAGAAATCCAATTTTGTTTGCTTATATAAACCACATAGCTTGCCCTTGGAGCAATAACAATATTATTTCAAGGCATTGCTTGAAGTCATAGAGTAAGGACGCCTACTATTTGTACGATGAAGCTATTAGTCTATGGAGTCGGTGTATGTTATAAAGTTGAAGTCAAATGGTTAGAAATTTGGTAGAAAAACAAATCATATCTGTATCACAGAATAATTCTGTGTCTGTATAAAGGTTTATATACTATACTTTTGTTTAAAATTGGAATTAACTTGCTAAGAAGAAACGTAAAAGTACTTTAATGAAGGTATGTTTGCTAAACAAACACGATAACAACACGCCTGCAAGGAATTAGCGTTAAACTATATTAGAATCAAAATAATATTTTGCTATCCAGAGAGAAAAGAGGGTGAGGGATCGTTC
This sequence comes from Bacillus rossius redtenbacheri, assembly GCF_032445375.1. Lineage (NCBI taxonomy): Eukaryota > Metazoa > Arthropoda > Insecta > Phasmatodea > Bacillidae > Bacillus > Bacillus rossius. Next base: position 75,997,621 of record NC_086332.1, read on the forward strand.
CCATTTTGACTTTAATTATTAACGTGGAAAAGATTGCACACACCAACTTCCTTACTTCTTACCTCCACTATTGCATGTCCAAATTCATGCCCAATGTCTTACTTTCTATGATTTTTGGTTTATGAAACAGAATTTTCCCTATTTTCACTTACTTAGGCGTATTAATTCCAAATTATATATAGCTTTTGTGTTAATACAGAATATGGGCTAGCTGCGTTTCAAATTTTATCCAAATCCGTTCAGTATTTAAAAAATGATTGAAGAACAAACACACAAACATCAAAACATTCACATTAATAGTAGGATGCTTATAGAAATCACATGGCTAGTCTTAGGAGCGACAACAGCATCACTTTGAGGATATACTTCAGTTTACAGGGATGCAAGCCACAACGACAACAAATAACAGTTTCCGACGTTTAGGTTAGGTTAGGTTCGGTCATTTTAATAAATAATAGTTCTGTAGTTTTTTTTTCCAGGAGGGTAGTTTTGGTTAGGTTATCGTAACTTAAATAAAAGGTTGATTAGGTTAGAGTACCATTATTCAAAATACTCTATGACCGTAAAATAGACCAGATTTTTTTTTCCTAACCTAACTAAAACTAAGAGTATTTTGGAGTGGTCCGGGTTAGGGAGAGACCTAGGTGCGTCTCAGGCCGAAGCCTATACGCCTAGTCATGCTAGGATCAGCCATTCAGGGAGAGGGTCGCATGCATCGTGTGCTAACCGTAAAATATATGTCATTTTCAAGAGCGATTAGCAAACATCGGAGAACTTCGGAATTATTCGGGCGTGGATCTCAATCCCTGTAAACTGCAGACTTTCCTTACTTCAAATTTGCGGGTTTTGCTTGGAGGTCATAGAGAAAGGTCACCCACTTTTTTTGTCTATATTCATGCACTTTTATGACTTTTATATTATGAAACTGAATTATCACCATTTTAATTTCTATAGGGGTAGAAATTCGTAATTAAATACAGTCTACATGTTAATCCAGGACATGGGCTATCTGTGTTTCAAATTTTATTCAAATCCTTTCAGTATTAAGGACGTGATTGAGGAACAAACACACAAACATCCGAACATTCAGATTTATATATTCGTAGAATAGATTGACTGTTTTCCCAACATTTTCCAAATAGCAGATAACATGTAGCGTCTATATGGTGATGAAGTTTGCTGCAAAAAATAATGCAATGCTTATAGGTATAGTGTAACATCCGTAGGTATCGTTTGTTCTAGATAAAAAAAAAATGGTTTGACGATTCAGTACAAGGAAAAGCGAGCCTCAAGTTTCTGGAGGATATTCCAGCGCCCGTATCACCGCGAACACAAGGTTCTCGGACGCCGTGGACGCTAAGGCAGCGCCCCTCACGTGGAGAGGGTCGCAGGCTCTATCCGTACACCCAGGCGTCACCAGTAACGGATCAAGAGGTTCGCTCATCAACTGTACAATTGGAGGTCATTCACACTTCATCTGCTTTTATCATAATAATGCAAGTTGCTGTATTGGCGTGTTAACACCTTAGCTCTCGATGTACAGCATTTTCATGGCAGTAATTTCGTTAATGCGATGGAAATCAACAACACAACCTCGGCGCTGCCAAATATCACAAAGACAAAGGGATAATTTATAGTATTAATTGCTTAATGATTTTTAAGCAGATATGCAGGTCCAAAGCTCAGTTTTAGTAATTTTTCAAGACTTTTTCACTTTTATCAGAGCCGTTTTATTAAAAAATTTTAAATTTTCGGCCTGAAAATAGAATGGTTCGATAGTCGACATAGCTGCTCCGACAGCGAACTATAGTGGCGGGTGCGGAAACTACGTGTGATTCGCGTCCATAAATGCATGTAGTTGAAACCATAATTTGCACATACATCACGCTAGGCTATATTTTAAAGAATTCTACGTTAAATTTCGTGTCCGAGTTTTGTATTCTAAGTGTATCTGTAACATGAGAACACATGGATGGTCTCGGTACCAAGGTTAGATGTTATGAGTCCAAATGAGCGGTGTTTCGAGGATCCGCATGAGCCCCGAGTCGCTGCTCCAAGTGTCTCGCTGCTTGCTACAGTCGTGGAGGTACCTCCGCCCTAAGCTCTGTACGGAAACCCTATCAAACAAAAAAATTACATAACGTTCAATCGAACACCTACTTGCGTCGCATGCCTGCAAATACTCGAGGGTGTACGTTGATAGAACCACTCTGCCAATAAAGTTCTTTTCATTTGTTGGAAGGGAATGATAGGATTGTTTAGGATTTCGTGGAAGGGGAGGGGAAGATATATCACCCCACCCCCACCTTGCGTATGCCGCTGTATGTATCCATCTTGTCTGACAATGATATTTGGTTGTGTATCCTATGACACGGCCTGTTGTTGAAACGAGCCCTGCAGCCACCAGGGGTGGCGAGGGGCGTGCCCACCTGGAACATGGCGGCTCCGCGGGGTCGGGGCTGGGGCTGGGCCCGCGCGCCGGCAGCTGCGCGTCGCTGTACGACTTGAAGGACACGAGGCGGCCGCCCCTGGCCTCCGAGGCCAGCGACGACACGGAGAAGAGCGACAGGTCCGTGGTGACGGACTCGTGGGACGGCGAGCGCAGCATGCGGCACGCGGCGGCGACCTTGGGCTGGGCGCCGCCCCCGGCCGCCGTAACGTCTCCGCCCGCTGGATCCACGGCGCCGCCCCCAGGTCTCGGACACACGCACTCCCTTGCACTCCCTCGCTCGATCGATACCGGGCCGGCGGCTCGGCGACCGCGGCGCTCCTGGCGGCAGCCGCTTCAGTCTCCTCCGTGTCTTCACGGCGCATCGAGCCACGTGAACGTAGTTCCGAAACCACCACCAGGAGCGCTCGCTTACGTTCAACATTTGCAATATAGAGGCACGATTTTGTTTCTTTCGTTTCAAGGCGGAATTACAATAGCCGTCCATCATACGTCCTTCGTAAACGTGACGTGCAGCCAATCGTATGGCCCGAAAAATATTATCAGTCTGTCCGTGAAGCTCTAACTTTTGATGGATGGACGGATGGATTACATCTATGGTTTTGTCTCAAATGTCAGTTGTTACCAGAATACAGGCATGTGGTGTTTGGGAAGGATGTTCAAATGTTATGTATAATAACACTGAAGTTTTTAAAACTCATGTCCAAACAATTAAATTATGACTCTGAATTTTTCCGTACATAAAAATTGCAAATAGCAAGAACGTGAGTTTGCTTCACTTATCTGGAAGAATATTCTGACGGACGGATAAATTCTAGTTATAAATTGCTTGACTAGATTCTCTGACGGACGAAAGATTGACGGACGGAGGCGACAGGTGTAGTATGGTTTAGCCGATCCGTAGGCAGGGGTTTGGGGACTAGAATTCAAAAATTGGAATCTTTGACCTCTGATGTCACAGTTGTGACCTTTGACCGCCACCATTTTGAATTACATCATTTTCGGTCGCTTGCATCATTTCCGGCCACAATCTTGGATTACGTCACTTTCGGTTGCCATTTTGAATTATAAAACTTTAGCCCATTTTTCTGGAACCTTCCGCCATTTTGAATTCTAGTAATTTCTGCCATCTTTGCTTACGTCATTACTGAAGAGACCTGGGGATTGAGAATTCGGATATAGGATTTTCACATGACTGTTATACATCCGCCATCTTGGATTCAATTTTCTAATGCTATATTTTTCTACTTATTATGCATCCATCTTGCATTATGTCATTTCTGTTCACCATCTTGGATAATGTAATTTACATTCGCCATCTTGGACTCTATAACTTTCTGACATTTGAGTTACATTGGCCAGGAGTGGAAACACTCAGAAGCCGCGTGTTACATCTCAAGTGTCCCTGGTCATGAGTGGAAGCACCCAGAAGCCGCGTGTTACATCTCAAGTGTCCCTGGTCATGAGTGGAAACACACTGAAGCCGCGCGTTATATATCAAGGGTCCCTGGTCATGAGTGGAAGCACCCAGAAGCCGCGTGTTACATCTCAAGTGTCCCTGGTCATGAGTGGAAACACACAGAAGCCGCGCGTTATATATCAAGTGTCCCTGGTCAAGAGTGTAAGCACCCAGAAGCCGCGTGTTACATCTCAAGTGTCCCTGGTCATGAGTGGAAACACACAGAAGCCGCGCGTTATATATCAAGTGTCCCTGGTCATGAGTGGAAACACCCAGAAGCCGCGTGTTACATCTCAAGTGTCCCTGGTCATGAGTGGAAGCACCCAGAAGCCGCGTGTTACATCTCAAGTGTCCGTGGTCATGAGTGGAAACACACAGAAGCCGCGCGTTATATATCAACTGTCCCTGGTCAAGAGTGGAAGCACCCAGAAGCCGCGTGTTACATCTCAAGTGTCCCTGGTCATGAGTGGAAGCACCCAGAAGCCGCGTGTTACATCTCAAGTGTCCCTGGTCATGAGTGGAAACACACAGAAGCCGCGCGTTATATATCAAGTGTCCCTGGTCATGAGTGGAAGCACCCAGAAGCCGCGTGTTACATCTCAAGTGTCCCTGGTCATGAGTGGAAACACACAGAAGCCGCGCGTTATATATCAAGTGTCCCTGGTCATGAGTGGAAGCACCCAGAAGCCGCGTGTTACATCTCAAGTGTCCCTGGTCATGAGTGGAAACACACAGAAGCCGCGCGTTATATATCAAGTGTCCCTGGTCAAGAGTGGAAGCACCCAAAAGCCGCGTGTTACATCTCAAGTGTCCCTGGTCATGAGTGGAAACACACAGAAGCCGCGCGTTATATATCAAGTGTCCCTGGTCATGAGTGGAAGCACCCAGAAGCCACGTGTTACATCTCAAGTGTCCCTGGTCATGAGTGGAAACACACAGAAGCCGCGCGTTATATATCAAGTGTCCCTGGTCAAGAGTGGAAGCACCCAGAAGCCGCGTGTTCCATCTCAAGTGTCCCTGGTCATGAGTGGAAACACACAGAAGCCGCGCGTTATATATCAAGTGTCCCTGGTCATGAGTGGAAGCACCCAGAAGCCGCGCGTTATATATCAAGTGTCCCTGGTCATGAGTGGAAGCACCCAGAAGCCGCGTGTTACATCTCAAGTGTCCCTGGTCATGAGTGGAAACACACAGAAGCCGCGCGTTATATATCAAGTGTCCCTGGTCATGAGTGGAAGCACCCAGAAGCCGCGCGTTATATATCAAGTGTCCCTGGTCATGAGTGGAAGCACCCAGAAGCCGCGTGTTACATCTCAAGTGTCCCTGGTCATGAGTGGAAACACACAGAAGCCGCGCGTTATATATCAAGTGTCCCTGGTCATGAGTGGAAGCACCCAGAAGCCGCGTGTTACATCTCAAGTGTCCCTGGTCATGAGTGGAAACACACAGAAGCCGCGCGTTATATATCAAGTGTCCCTGGTCATGAGTGGAAGCACCCAGAAGCCGCGTGTTACATCTCAAGTGTCCCTGGTCATGAGTGGAAACACACAGAAGCCGCGCGTTATATATCAAGTGTCCCTGGTCAAGAGTGGAAGCACCCAGAAGCCGCGTGTTACATCTCAAGTGTCCCTGGTCATGAGTGGAAACACACAGAAGCCGCGCGTTATATATCAAGTGTCCCTGGTCATGAGTGGAAGCACCCAGAAGACGCGTGTTACATCTCAAGTGTCCCTGGTCATGAGTGGAAACACACAGAAGCCGCGCGTTATATATCAAGTGTCCCTTGTCAAGAGTGGAAGCACCCAGAAGCCGCGTGTTACATCTCAAGTGTCCCTGGTCATGAGTGGAAACACACAGAAGCCGCGCGTTATATATCAAGTGTCCCTGGTCATGAGTGGAAGCACCCAGAAGCCGCGCGTTATATATCAAGTGTCCCTGGTCATGAGTGGAAGCACCCAGAAGCCGCGTGTTACATCTCAAGTGTCCCTGGTCATGAGTAGAATCACACAGAAGCCGCGCGTTATATATCAAGTGTCCCTGGTCATGAGTGGAAGCACACAGAAGCCGCGTGTTACATCTCAAGTGTCCCTGGTCATGAGTGGAAACACACAGAAGCCGCGCGTTATATATCAAGTGTCCCTGGTCATGAGTGGAAGCACCCAGAAGCTGCGTGTTACATCTCAAGTGTCCCTGGTCATGAGTGGAAACACACAGAAGCCGCGCGTTATATATCAAGTGTCCCTGGTCAAGAGTGGAAGCACCCAGAAGCCGCGTGTTACATCTCAAGTGTCCCTGGTCATGAGTGGAAACACACAGAAGCCGCGCGTTATATATCAAGTGTCCCTGGTCATGAGTGGAAGCACCCAGAAGCCGCATGTTACATCTCAAGTGTCCCTGGTCATGAGTGGAAACACACAGAAGCCGCGCGTTATATATCAAGTGTCCCTGGTCAAGAGTGGAAGCACCCAGAAGCCGCGTGTTACATCTCAAGTGTCCCTGGTCATGAGTGGAAACACACAGAAGCCGCGCGTTATATATCAAGTATCCCTGGTCATGAGTGGAAGCACCCAGAAGCCGCGTGTTACATCTCAAGTGTCCCTGAGCATGAGTGGAAACACACAGAAGCCGCGCGTTATATATCAAGTGTCCCTGGTCAAGAGTGGAAGCACCCAGAAGCCGCGTGTTACATCTCAAGTGTCCCTGGTCATGAGTGGAAACACACAGAAGCCGCGCGTTATATATCAAGTGTCCCTGGTCAAGAGTGGAAGCACCCAGAAGCCGCGTGTTACATCTCAAGTGTCCCTGGTCATGAGTGGAAACACACAGAAGCCGTGCGTTATATATCAAGTGTCCCTGGTCATGAGTGGAAGCACCCAGAAGCCGCGTGTTACATCTCAAGTGTCCCTGGTCATGAGTGGAAACACACAGAAGCCGCGTGTTATAAATCAAGTGTCACTAACCCAACGGCGCAAGACACGCGTTTCCTCTGAGACGACGACCCCATAAATCTTCAGACAGAGCAGTGTTGTTCGAGCTTACACTTTATTGGTGTTTTGGTTCTTTGGGTGGGGGGAGGGAGCAGTGTTTGAAGGCTAGGTGACACACACCTCTCTCGCTGGGGGTGAGGGAAGTATTCGTGGTATACCTGGAATCTGCGTGGCTAGCCAGGACAGCGAACCTCAAGCCATTCATGTAACAATTTCATGAGTGTGTTGCACGGCGGTTCCCGGTATTGCAATAATGTCCGGTTTTAGGTGTCAGAATAGGACGTGTCAGTGAATTCCAGCCCTGAGGCCATCAAATTTTAGTGTTAGTGTTATATCGTGGACGCCATAGCCATCGGCAGTGACCACGGACTTGGGCTCCTGCTCAATGACCACGGTCATGTAAATAGGTCTGGAACATCCTATACTCTGTCCGTGTGTCCGTGGCGGCTTGGTAACTAATGGCGCTAGTAATAGTGGAACCCATCATTAACATTGTGTTAAATGGAGTTTCGTATAAAATATGGCATTATTCCTAATTTGTTCTCAATATTTCGAATGTTTTTTTCCCCGGATCTATATTTTTTCATTCGTTTGTGTATCTGGCAAATTCTTAATCTACAGATCTAATCTACACTGCCTTAAAAATTTTCCGTATTTGTCAGTTAATATGAAGTGGTGAGACAGAATGCCTCGCTCTTGTGTTGAGCCTTTCTGTAATGAAGGTTTATAGCTTAAAATCGTCAAATGTTTTCAGTTTTATACCTACCTAACGACCTGGTTAAAAAAAATTGTAAGTTTCAAAACCAGAAAAATTTCGATTTGAAATCTTACTATGGGGAGGGTTCTAGTAGAGACTCATCGATTTGTAAGCAGGTAATAAATCATCTTGCCTGGGTGGTTCCTAGGAAGTGAGAAAAAGCTCTTTAAAGATTTTAAAGTACAGTTCAAGAGATATCTTTTCACTTTTTCTTTAAACGGCGGTGTGGCGTAGTGATCAAATGCATGATCTAACGATCTTCCAGCTCAGGTTCGATATCCACTGATACCGTTTTTTGTTTTTAATTTGAAAGAATTTATTTTCAGGTCATATATACCTATTAATTACAGAATTTAAATATATTTAGACAGTTTAATGTTTATGTTTAAAATTAATATATTTTATTTAGTCAGGTTTAATGTAATTTAGTTAATTAATATTTTAAAATAGGAATTGAATTAAATTATACTTTTTGAGTTATATTTACGGTCAAGCAGGATTTGTGATTTTAAATTTAGTTCTTCAATATTATACGTTCAAGAACCTTTTGTTGTCTTTATATTCCCATTTGATCCTTTTTTTTTATTGTATTTCGTGCATTCAGAACACATGGCTCTAACATATGTTTCAAATCACCTATAGCCTGTCATTACTATAACTGTTTTCCTACAATTTTTAACATTCTCAACCATTGAGAACAGCGTCTAAGTACGTGTATGCTGTGATTTGTCATAAAACATTATTTTATTGGAATTGGAAAATATTTAATTTTTATTCTGATACAAATAAAAAGCAGAGTATATATTATCTTGCTGGAATTTTCGTTAATGTTTAGTTTATTCAAAACCTCACATAATTTTGTAATTTAACTGTTTGAATTCATTTAAAATCGGTTAATAATAATGTAATATTGCGAGAAATAAAAAAAACTGTATTAGTAGGTATCGTACCCAAGCCGGTAGATTGCCAGTAAATTTGTTAGATCACTATTTCTTAATTTTTTTTTAAAAAATTTAGTCTGGCTCGTGAGTTTCTTCACCAACCAGCAAACAACCCCCTTCCTTTTATTTACTTATTATTTCTTATTGTTCGACAATTTCATTTGACAGTTTTATTATTAAATTCGAAAAATTGGTGACAAATTAAACAATTACAAACGTACAGCCATGCCTCATCATGGACTCGAACCCAGAGCCCCTAGCACCGTAGTCAGTGCGCAGCCGACTGCGCTACGGAGTTCGGCACAGTTTTACGCTGCTTAATTGGCAAATACTAAAAAAAAAAGTATCTCTCAAACTGTTGTCTGAAATCTACAAAGAGCTTTTTCTCGTTGTGTAGTGTCCACTCAGGTGATATCACAGTTAAAGCAAGCTCGATGAGCCCAGACCCCGACCCTCCCCTTGTTAGATTGAAAATAATTACTGAATTAAAAATCATATATGAAGAAGAAAGACATTCGCTTGAAAATTATAATGTATAGCAAACAAATATTCTTGACTTAAATACTCACTTAACATTTAAAACATGCAGTCTAATGGGAGATCCCAGTTGTTTGGGTTCCGCATTCTCAACACTTCAACATTTAACTGACAAATACGGCAAAGTTACAAGTTATTGCTATTCATTAAACACATATGAGCTAACAAATCAATTAGCAACCATAAAATATTTTTTCGACGTTTAAAACGAAACCGTTTAAAAAAAATATTCCAACTTGTATACTAAACTCCTATTGAACACAATGTTAATAATGGGCTCAACTACTACTAGCGCCGTTAGTTCGCAGGCAGCCACGAGCTTCACTAAGCGGACGGAGAGTGAAGGGAAGTTGCCTGACCTATCGATGGAAAGTGACCGGGGCAAGTTGGAGAGGTGGGGAGACGGTCATCAGAGCCACGGGTTTAGACAAGACTGTGACCTGCCTGTTTCTGTGAATTCTTCTGTCTGTTCTGGCTGTTCTGGCGCGGCAAGCGGCCCCGCATCTACAGGGGTCGCTCGAGGTCGGACCTCCTGCCCTCAGCGGGAAACTGTGTTCGTCCACATCCAGGCAGTCGAGCCTGTCGGAGGCGCGGGAGTATGGCAGTGGGACTGCGCGCGGTCTGTGTCCACGGAGGCTCGAAGGTGTTCCTCGGAGGCGCGGGCCCTGAAGGGTGTTCCCTCGCCCTCAAGTGCTCTGGAGCGACTCTGCAGCTCGTTGCGCAATATGTTTAGTATACAGCAAACTAAAAGTAGCGGACCAATAAATACTGTAACGACCATAATATGATGAACATCACATCCCTTCGAACGATTTATATATAAATCGTAATGGTAATACCAAATCGTCAAAAAAAAAATATACGACCAATTATAACTGCAATGAGTTAAAAAAAAAAGAGAGAAGAAAAAAATATTTTTAACTCCCTTAGTAGGCAAACCATCGTATCCGTTAAAGTATTTTGAAAATCTTATAATTTTAATTTAAAACTTTGTCTGCATGGAGTTGAAAACAAGGGTTTAAATGCAAAAATAATTAATAACTTCCTTAGTAAGAACAGTTCATTTTGATCAAACTGTCAGTAAATATTGCCATGTTTATCTAAAACTTATATGTGAAACATTTTTTTTAATAGACTAACAAATACATCAAGGGATCAAGAAGAAACAGAGCTAAGATTAAAAAATATAATTTCCGTAAAATGTATGCTATTGAATCCGTTCTTATTTATTGTGAAACCTTAAAATATTATCTACTATTTTGTGAAAAAATTATACGACCTAACACTACTACAAGGGGTAGTAAAAAAACAAGGGTTGAATGAAAAAAAAAATCACAACTTCCTATGCAAGTAGAGTATTAAGTCAGTTAAATTTTTATGTGAATCTAATAATATTACCTAATACTTTTGTCAAAAACTATTTTTATACAACCTACCTCAGCTTCTTTCTAAATAGTTTCTAAAAAAAATTGTCATAAATAATTTTTTTTGTAACTAACTATTACAGTAAGAGGTTGAAATAATGTTTGAATGACACAATTATTTATAATTTTTTTTTAGCAAGAATACAATCAAATATGTTATATTTCATTGTAAAAGTATTAAAAACTGACCAAAACTTTTGACTGGAACAATTTTTGATAAAACTAAAACCGTTAAAACAGGGGTTGAAATGAAAAAATATTAAAAACTTCCTTACTCTAAAGTTCGTTCGAAATTATTTTGGGCCATATTAATATTATCCTACAACTTTGTTCAAAGCCAATTTTATACGACTACGTATTAGTGCAAGGCATGATAAATAGTGTTTACACCTAAAGGTCAAAAATTTCATGATTACTTTAGAAGGCGTAATATACCGGTAAATCCGTTCTAAGCTATACAATGATGGATTCATTGAGATAAAAACATACGAAACATTTTTGCTGTATGAAATGTAAGAAAATATGCTATTGGTCACTTAGAAATATTGTAGATCAGATATGATTTCGTGTACATTAAGTTCTTAAAATGGCCTAGAAAATTATTGAATATATTACACGATATTTTCAAAAGAAATGGTTGGTTCTAAATATACTTAAGCCTATGGGTTGTGCCAAAACGGATTTTTAAAAATTGAATACATACATATAAAAACATCTTAAAATACTTCACAACTAGTATACCTACTGGCACCACACATAATTTTTATTTCTAAACCCCAAACACTACATTTAAAAGCTTTCGCGTGAATGAATTTATTGATCTACAAACTGTAATTTTACTTCGATGCAAAAAATCTTGAATTGCGCTTGCTTTTTTAGTAAAACCATTTAACTTTAGCAAAATACAAAAAAAGTATTAAAATACCTTATAATATTATATATTTGTTACCATGTTAATGTCCAAATGTATATTAATAATTTTTATTTTTAAATGTTGCGCATGTGTGCACTTCATAACGGTTTTTTGGAGGTAAAAGTTGGACTTTCACTTCTCGGTTTCGGAATGTTTTTAAGATTATTCGTTTCACAAAATATTACAATTAAAATAATATATATATCAATTGTAAAGTCGTTTAATAGAATAAAAATATCGTATCTTGAATTTATATTCTACTAAATAATTTTACTTAATAAAGTTTCTTAAATGTTTAAATGTTAAAGTAATAATATTTTATTAGAATCTTGGTTAATTTTCTATATTTGTTTAGTAAAACGATGACGGTTATTACCATTGTTCACAGTAGAATTAGAAATTTAGAGTTGTGACACGAACCGTAGAACGTAGACTGTGATTTATAATTAAAATGCTAATATTTGTTAGCAGCTTTTATATTCAACTCAAAAATGGTACCAACGATTAAAACAATACTTTACATTAATATTCTGTGGCGTCACTTACATTGTTATGTCCTTGGCGCTGTACAAAACAGTTTGTGTTTATATAAAGAATGTTTATGGTTTCTACGGAAAAGTTTTAGAATTTTTAAGGATTTCTGAGTGAAAAGTGAGTTTGCAATTTTACTGGAGATTTTAATAGTTATTGAGAGTGACAGAAAAGTTTGATTGAAGAAGAGTTTTTTTATAAGGTTTGGAGTCGAGATATGGTTTTTTTATCCACGTTTGGGTGAACTACTGAAGGTAGGATCAGAAAAAAGTTGTATCACTGAACTAACTTAAATTAACCAAGCTGGCACTTATATTTTTAAATTTAATTAGACTGCTACACTAATTACAATTTTCAATACAAATTTGAAAATGAATAAATCTGGTAACATTTCACAGGGATACTATTAACTTCCACGAATATTTGTAGTTAATAATATTGCTTGTCCTACTTTTAACACGGACAAGAAACAACTAGAGTAATAAGTCTACAGAATAACACTCTTTATTTATTCTACATGCATGATCACTCTTTAACTTTAAAACAGAACATGGAAGTAGGAATCCGGGTTAGTTCCTATGATCATGCAGTTATAACTGGAACTACGACGAAACATTCATTAAAAATTACGTAGACTAACTGCAATTAGTATCAGTGCAGTGACGCAGTGACAATAATATTACTTTCTCAGCTCTTCACATACTGTATACAGTCACTGTCACAAATGCGTTCAAGCTAACTGTTACTATCACTACATAGGCCACATTTCGGTTAACTTGGTAGCATTTAGTATAAAACTTTCCAAATTGTGTACTTATAAACTAATAACTGTTATAATTAGCATTTATAATTATTCTGTGTTTTGCTAAATGAAAAATCATTTAACAAAAATTAAAAAAGGACAGTAAATTTTAAAGAAATTCTTGGTAATCATTTTTTATGAAAACTAATTATAAAATAATAAACAAATCTGTATTTAGAAGTACCAATTGAATATTTTATTACTAGATTTATACTGGAAAAATTAGTTCCAAACTTTTAGAGAACTCAGAAATACATTTATTTTATTTATTTATTTATTAATATTGTAACATGCCCACCAACAGCCGAGGGCTTTAGCGGTAGGCACTAAAATTACACTAATATTATAAAGAGGAAAAATTTGTTTGTTTGTATTGAATAGGCTCCGAAACTACTGGACCGATTTGAAAAAATTCTTTTTCCATTAGAAGCCTACATTATCCCTGATGAACATAGGCTACTTTTTTACCGCGTTATTTATTAACCACATTATTTAAGCAACATATTTTAATATTTCTATCTTTGTAATTCAGTAACTAGCAACTGTCCATCATCGTCGTGTCTCTCTTGCTCGCGTTCCCACCACCGCCTGCCTCTGCTCCCGCGCCCCGCCCACACCCCGCTCCGCTAGCTAGGCAGCAGCATTTGACCTCAGCGTCACTGCGGTGCGGTAGGGGAGTCAAATTCACAAAATAAAGTGCCGCGCGGCTCAATCGCGCGGTAGGCTCCCTACGCAGCGGTTGTGTGCGATTTCGTATATTTTTCCTTGAAAATATTTTGAATTTTTTATAATTTTTCAATCACCACTTCATATACAGGCTAATTCCTGTTCAACATGTAAGCAAATAATTTAGTATTAGTTGATGTAGTATTTAGTTTTTTTATCATTTTAAATTGCCCAAAAGATCAAGATCTCAACTTTATAGAAATAGTTTACAGGCTAGGGCAATAAAAATACGTCGTGATAATCTCCATCAGAAACAGAAAATCCTCTTGCAAGTCAGAGAGAATACGCGTCGCAATCGCGTGCAAGAGAGTCAAGCATTGAGCGTTCACAACGGCTTGCTGAACAAAATTTGCGAACGTCTCAAGTCCGCGCGCGAGAGTCGAGTACCGAGAGTTCGCAGCGGCTTGAAGAACAAAATATTAGGAATGTACAAGCTCACGCTAGGGAATCGAGCTCTGAGCGTTCCGAACGCCTTCGGAATCAGAGAGAAAGACAACAGACGTCAACGGCTAGAGTTCGCAATCGAGTTTTAGCTCACAGTAACAGATCGGCTTTCAGATACGATCCACAGATTGATTATGCTCAACAGTCTTCCGTACAAATCGGAGCCATGAATAAGATCTGCTCTAAATGTTCTGCCAAAAAATGGGTCTATGAACCTAATGGTTTGTGCTGTGCTTCTGGAAAAGTCAGTCTCCCCAATATTCAGGAGCCTCCACAGCCAATAAAAAGGTTTTTGACAAATAACCATTCACTATCTAGACATTTTTTAACCAACATACGTAGGTACAATAGCCTATTTCAAATGACTTCGTTTGGCGCGAAAGTAATTAGAGAACAAAATTTTATGCCCACTTTTAAAATAGAGGGCCAAGTTTATTATCTTATAAGTAGTCTTTTACCACCATCAGGCCAAAATACGCAATTCTTGCAGATTTATTTCATTTCAGACGCAGAACTGTCGATATGATGGCAAAAATGATTTTGAGACTATAGTCGATAGCATGAATAATAACAAAGGAAAAATTTTCTGTTTGGATGCCCCAGGTGGCACTGGAAAGACGTTCCTTGCAAATTTGATACTTGCGAAGATAAGACAAACAGGTAAGATAGCAATAGCAGTTGCTTCTTCAAGAATTGCTGCAACGCTCCTAAAGGATGGAAAAACTGCTCATTCTGCTTTTAAACTTCCATTATCTGTAAATCTTGAGCAACAATCTACATGTTCTATCCGCAAAAATGGACAAAAAAACACTTAGAGAATAAAAAAATAGGTGTATAGAATAGTAGCTGGATACAAATAATAAAATAATCAAGAATTTATTATATCGAAACCTTCTAATATACTCTATTTAGTAACCTCCAGTGCAAAAAGAAGAGTGTGTGTATTATGTAAATAATTTTAAAATAAACGAAATAATACATAAAACAACAAAAAATACAAAATACACTGAGAAAATGAAAATAGGTGTAAGTATATAATAGTAGCTATAGATAAGCACAAAAAAATTACAAATATAACAAAAATATATGTACTGTAGATACGCGCATAACTCTGAACGACTGCAACAAATGTCTTATTTTTTTAAATGAGTACACCAACTGTGCGAAGCCGGGCCGGGCAGCTATATTCAATAAATTAAGTTTTTCCGACGCGGACGAAGTCGCGGGTTTCAGCTATGCATCATATAGTCGTTAATTTTTGCGAATAAATTTTCACAATGAAGTACTATTTGTAACGATTGAATAAATACCACGCGGGCGAAGTCGCGGGCCACAGATAGTTAATAATATATTATGTTAGTTACTCAATGGATATCTATAATTTTTATTTTATTTTTAAAAATAATTTTAAACGTCTGCTGAACCAAATGATACACAATATATCACAATAAATTTAGAAGTTCATTCAGTACATATGCTGCTTGCCTTTAAATACACTTTATTTGTAACATTTTTGTTAGCATTTCCAAGTGATCATTTTTTTTAGGGCAAGAAATCATTTATTTCCTTATGATATGCAGTTGAAATACTCAGTAGTAATTTATTAGTTGTGCCACCGTCAATGTACAGTATTACAAAAAACTGAATAAAAAGAAACCACCTTTCTCTACGCATGTGTATAAATGTAGCATGAACACGTAATAATTACGTGACACTACTGTAATGTTTGGTTGCAGGCATGAGCCGGAAGAGGCCCCGCCCGGACTGGCAGCCGGAGGATGGGGACGACTTGCCCGTCAAGCGACGCCGCCTCGCCGCGGACCTCGAGTCCTCGTGAGTTCACTGACACTCAGGCAGTCATATATATTGTATATATAACATATTAAAAATTTCTATAATAAATTAATTATAACAATAAATTTTGTAACAATATAATGCAGCACAGACGGAATAAATTGTGCAGGAAAAGGTGAGTACTACGACAAGTGTCATCGTCTTACTTCAAAGTCCGTTACGTGTTCGAATTTTTAGGTATTCTGCATTCATCTCATCGGGATTCGAGCCCGGACAGCCTTTGTGGGAGACGATTATTTGAACACTCCACCTCCCTAGTATTGCCAGAGAGTATAATTGTGAGTCTTTAGTCGAAGGTACTCAGTATATAGGTACCTACTTAATGGGTAGTTAGCTAGATAACTCGGCCATAGTTATCGAGGCTTTGCATATTGTATTGACTAGCAACATATGGGTACTAAATAAGTCAATATTCAACCATGATACACTAATAACACATGTATAATTTCATTGAAAATTGATTTTAAGTCACAAAGTATAACTTTTACATGATGCTGGCAATAGATGTATTTTGCAAGCTACAAAATACTCTAAATATTACACTTTTGTTTCAGCTGTACCGGCAGGCAGGTTTTAAAGGCCCGAAAACGTGAAGAAAGGGTTAGTTCAGATCCCAAGGTGAGTTACTTTTGGAGTGCAAATGACATATTCATGTACATCTCAGATATTCGTTACACTAAATTAATAATTTTAGTTCCATTGTTTTTGAATATAATATCGATATTAATGTTAAAATGCATTGATGGACCATATAATAGATTCATTTTACTCATTACTAAAGAATTTGCATGAAGTCTTCATTCTAAATAAAAATATGTGATTTCAATAATATTATCTGTAAATTATGCTACAGTGGTTACTGGCCCGCATATCTGTGTACTTTATTATGCACTTGTGAGTAAAGATTGAAACTAACTGATACATTAGACAAATCCACTGGTGAACCAGTGGTATTCATTTATGAGAGCAGACACTGTAGAAATCCACAGATTTATGTAGAGCAGTTTTTTAAAAGATCAGTAAAATTTCACTGAATTCTAGAGGTTACAACTACTTCGAATTAAGTGTGTATGCCTTCACTTAAAATTAGATTTATTAATTTATATAAAAGTTATTTGTTAACAAATTTTCAAGACAGTCTGAGTACTAATAAAATAAATTAATTTGCAGGAATAGAGTGGACCCAGCGACTAGAGGCCGCCACCCATCTGATAGACTCTGTCGACCACGGGACCGAAATCGACGGCGGCATGGCCATAAAATATGCCTACTGCGATTTCAAAGTAAAAAAGTAAAAAAAGTAAGAAATTAGGAATAAACTTTTCTTTTTGAAAACATAAGGTTGTATCTTCCCTGGTGTAGCTATTCAAATTCAGCATTATTTGTAAAATTATATGTCTTGTTATTTCAAGGGTGTCAGAAATTATGAGACAGAACTTTCTATGACAGATTTATTGATTTCACTCATGTTTTTTCTTAAATATGAAACAGAACAAAAAATAGTATAAGTTTCAGTACATCAAAATACAACATTGTCATAATCTATCTTATTTAACCATACTGCCACAGTAAATTAATGATAATATCTATTCTCTTTATTTATATTAAATTTGTTGGTTGTTTTTGAGGAATAGAGTAAACATTAAAAATTATATTCCTTCATTTTGGCTCTTTAAATATGCATTTGGGTTTTAAATTATTCCGCAACATTTTAACAAGCATAAATGGTAGAAACATTGTTATTGACAATGTAAACCCCTCCAATATTATACTGTTACGATTTTACCGCGGGTTCGTAAAGGATAGCCCAATTAAAGATTTTTATCACACACACAGTTTTATTTATTACCACTACTTGTCACTTACAAATAATCTTCAAAATTGGCAGATAATTAATTACCGGTAAAGAAATGTCAATTCCCCAGTCACTCGTTTCACACACCTCGCTGGGCCGCACTTCCGGCGCAACTCTCGCCGCAGCACCCCTCGTGGGTCTCCGCCGCGGGACTCCGTCACCGCACTCCGCCGCCGCCGTCACACCCTTTGCCGAGATCCCACACGACGACTCGCTCGCAACTTCACTCGGGACTCAGCCGCGCCCGCGACTCTGTCGCCCGGAACCTCCCGACTCCACTGAACTCACTCCCTGCCCTGGAACCTTCGTCCAGGGACTTCGCCACACTGCCGCACCCGCGGCACTATCGCATGGAAACTCCGCCGCAGGAGAACTCCCGACTCCACTCACTCACTCAGACTCTGACTGACTCTCTCGAGACCGCCGTCCTCGTTTTATCTATCAGCCGCAATTTCTGGAACTCACGAGAGCGGCCGGGGCCTGTCTCGTCACTCCGAGCCGTCCAGACGGCAGAAATCTCTCGAAAACACGTGTCGGCGGCTCGCGCAACTCCCAGCTGTCCGGTGTCAGTTACGTGTCAAAGGCAGGGCGCCGCGCGGGGATAGGTGGGAAGGAGGGGGGAAAGCGACAATCCTTGTTATCTTCCAGGCGCGCGCGGCACATATCATATTGCGGCAGTCGCCAGCCAGCTCTGCACCTGCACATGTCCCGGCCAATGTCACGATCGTAACATTGCCCCCTCCTTAAACCTGTTCGTCCCGAACAGGTAACACAGCACTGTTGTGAGCCATGAGGTGAAGCCATCCTACGCAGCGGGCAGGTGTACTGAATATGGCCCACTTCCTGACAGATGTAACATCGCGGCCATCCTTCGACTTTTCGGGTCCGTATGCCAGCTTTGCGGTGACTATGGGTCTCGCTCATCCGCACCTGCTGCTGTGGCGCTTCCCTTTCCACCAGGCAACCCCGCTGAACACGCTCCCATTCCGGGCACCTCCCTCTAGAATACCCTTGTTGGCACGCAGAAGCAGAACACCGAAGGTGACTTCCCGTTCCTATAACCAGTGAATTACCACCCTCCTTAATTCCGCTATTACATCGATGTCCTACCTCATGCGGTTTCATCACACGATTTGGGCAGTCATGTTGGACGTGCCCTCTTTCTCGACACGCGTAACATCGTGGGCGACCTCTTCTCCGTCGGACCGGTAGACTCTTCTCCTGTTCGATCGTTGTCTCACAGCGATGTACTTCTCCCTTGGGCTTCCTACCACGATTCGGACACTCGCGCCGGATGTGTCCTAGTTCTTTGCAGACGAAGCACTTCTGTATTCCCCTTGTTTTCTGAAACTGAGATCCATTCAACAGATTCTTCAGTGTTCCAAGTATAATCTCTTCATTAGTATCTGAGTGGCTATTCGCTTGTTGGTAAGGTTCTATAACGGCCTTTCTCGCTCTGATACTCATGTTTCTTGAGGCAATGCAGGCAGCTTCGATTTCCAGGGCGTGAACAAGAGCATCGCGAATGTTCTTGTGGCGGGCCAACCAAAGAGTTTGCTGAACCTCCACATCTCTAAGCCCGTCTATAAAAGCACTGGTTGCCAGCTGTTGTCGAAATTCTGTTGGTGCATCTGGAAAAGCGAGGTACACAAGACGCTCAATGCCAGCCTCGAATTCCTGGAATGTTTCTGAGGGCCGCTGCTGACGTGTCTTCAGGGCTGTTCTGTATACCTCGCCCATGTGTCGGTCGCCATACCTTAGCTCGAGAGCTTCCACCAGTACCGCATAGTTCTTCTGCTCTGGTACTGGTATGGTCTGAAGCAGCTTGAGTGGAGGTCCTCGCAGGGCCAGGATAAGTGCTGTAGCCTTCTCCTCCTCGCCCCAGCCATTTACCTCAGAAGCTGCCTCAAACTGTCTTCTGTAGACAGCCCACGAGGTTTGGCCATCGAAGGTGGGTGGCTTGAACTTTGAATGACAGGTTGCGCCTTCCACCTTCACATCTCCAGAATAACTGCTTCGTTTCGTAGCACATGTAGCATCCTTGAGAATCCAACGCCATTCTTCGGTTACCGCTGATATTCGCTGTTCTGTGGTGTGCTCGAGTTGGGCCAGCTGTTGTGCTACTAGTTCTTCATGTTCTGCCACATGTTGCTCTAAATGCTGTACTTTGCCTTCCAACTGGTTGCTGGTTTCATCGATCTTCTTTTTCATCACCTCTTGGCAGTTATCAATTTTATTCTTCATTTCTTCCTGGCCACTCTTCATTTCATTCTTCATTTCTTCCTGGCTAATATTCATCTCGTCCAGCCTAATTTCCATTTTCTCTTGGCTATTCTTCATTTCATTCTTCATTTCTTCCTGGCTACTCTTCATCTCATCCAGCCTATTCTCCATTTTCTTCTGGCCATTCTTTATTTCTTCCCTGTTACTCTTCATTTCATTCTTCATTTCTTCCCTGTTACTCTACATTTCATTCTTCATTTCTTCCCTGTTACTCTTCATTTCATTCTTCATTTCTTACCTGTTACTCTTCATTTCATTCTTCATTTCTTCCTAGCCACTCTTCAGTTCGGCCAAGAATGCCAGGACATTCTTAAGCTCATCGGCAGCCATCTTTCTTGTCCACATATACTAAAAGCCTAAATAATTTT
The DNA here is from genome assembly GCF_032445375.1 of Bacillus rossius redtenbacheri. Classification (NCBI taxonomy): domain Eukaryota; kingdom Metazoa; phylum Arthropoda; class Insecta; order Phasmatodea; family Bacillidae; genus Bacillus; species Bacillus rossius. The sequence continues at coordinate 76,017,951 of NC_086332.1, forward strand.
TCTAATACTGTTCTTAATTTTAAATGACCTAGCCGAACATTCTAATTAAACTAACAATAACTCTATTACATTCAAAACTATCTATGACTACAAAAAAAACTCTAACTCTAGAAAAATCAAAATTCACTAAAGTTCTAAACACTAACTATATTCTTGTAAACTAAATTCTATTCTTAACTTTCCTTATAATAAAACTGAATCTATTTATTACGGCTATCCCACTTCTGACACCAAAATGTTACGATTTTACCGCGGGTTCGTAAAGGATAGCCCAATTAAAGATTTTTATCACACACAGTTTTATTTATTACCACTACTTGTCACTTACAAATAATCTTCAAAATTGGCAGATAATTAATTACAGGTAAAGAAATGTCAATTACCCAGTCACTCGTTTCACACACCTCGCTGGGCCGCACTTCCGGCGCAACTATCGCCGCAGCACCCCTCGTGGGTCTCCGCCGCGGGACTCCGTCACCGCACTCCGCCGCCGCCGTCACACCCTTCGCCGAGATTCCACACGACGACTTGCTCGCAACTTCACTCGGGACTCCGCCGCGCCCGCGACTCTATCGCCCGGAACCTACCGACTCCACTGAACTCACTCCCTGCCCTGGAACCTTCGTCCAGGGACTTCGCCACACTGCCGCACCCGCGGCACTATCGCATGGAAACTCCGCCGCGGGAGAACTCCCGACTCCACTCACTCACTCAGACTCTGACTGACTCTCTCGAGACCGCCGTCCTCGTTTTATCTATCAGCCGCAATTTCTGGAACTCACGAGAGCGGCCGGGGCCTGTCTCGTCACTCCAAGCCGTCCAGACGGCAGAAATCTCTCGAAAACACGTGTCGGCGGCTCGCGCAACTCCCAGCTGTCCGGTGTCAGTTACGTGTCAAAGGCAGGGCGCCGCGCGGGGATAGGTGGGAAGGAGGGGGGAAAGCGACAATCCTTGTTATCTTACAGGCGCGCGCGGCACATATCATATTGCGGCAGTCGCCAGTCAGCTCTGCACCTGCACATGTCCCGGCCAATGTCACGTTCGTAACAATACTGAAAAAAATATCCGATACAAAGAAATAACACATAACCTTAAAATAGATGGCGCCTGCTGCAGAATGAAAATAAGTGGGATTTATTGTGTCATTACTCAGGGAAGGAGCGGGCTTTCACTCGTGTTGGGAGCATCCCGAGAGTCAGGAATTTATTAGCATATGATCAGGACAGTCAGTGACATCTTATAGAACATGCTGCAAAGGCTAAATCTGTAAATATTGACTGTAATGATAATGTAACCGACTTGTATATAAGCTTGGCTTGTACTTTACCGGTCAGAATTATTCGTAGTTTCATAGCGTAGATGTTGCTCGCGATTAATTAATGCAATTAACAATATCGTGCGTACACTACACACAAAATTCTTCCTTTAGTTTAGGTACGCGAGCTGACTGGCAGCTTGGTGGGAACAACAACATGTTGCCCCTAAAGAACAGTACAAACCAAACACAATACGGACAGAAGGTCCAAGCTCCCAAATTGCTTAGTATAATTTTTCTATCTGTCCAACTCTTCTTCCAGGACCATCCTTCTTTTCCTGTACTCAACCTGCCTGTTATTAATGCATGCTATTTGCATCCCGCATGAAAGTGCCCAGGTTTTTATTTTACCTCTGTCTATGGAGGTTTTACTTGGGCCCAACTTATCTAGTAATTAGTCTAGAATTAAGTTAGGGGAGTTAGCCATGGCGCCAATTGCGGCCATGGCTGGCCAATCCCCAAGCAAAGCACACGATGCATGCCTCCCTTTCTGCATGGCTTAAACCCAGCATGATTAGGCGTAAGGGCTTCGGCCTGGGACGCACCTAGAGTCTTTCCTAACCCAGACCCCTCCCAAACAAAATAAAATTAGTTTTAGAGAAATCTGGGGAAGTACAGCAGGAATATAGAATTGGGTGTATTACTTTCTGCTCTCCTCTTCTCCCCTCACATTCTTTCTCTCTCCTTCCTCCAGAACGGCCTTCAGGATTACGCTCTGGAATCCTTCGCTGGAGCGGCCTTCGGGATTATGCTCTAGCATCCCTCTTCCCCTGGAGCGGCCTTTCGAGGATTACGCTCTAGGACCTTTCCCTTTCCTTGTTCCCCTGCCCAGCATATATAAATTTAACTTGCCAACGCGCATACCAATTTTGCCCACTATATCTAAGCTGTAAGAGTTTTTGTTCATAAGCCTGTGGCTGGGACCATGTTAACATCTACATAAAACTCCACATGATTTACCATAGGTTCTCATCTGTTTGCAGTAAAAATAGAATAACTAATATAATATATACACAGTATATTGTGCAGGCAAATAAGAACTTGTCATTTCTGTCCGTGCATGACATCAATACTATCAATACTTATATTATAAATGCGAAAGTAACTCTGTCTGTCTGTGTGTCTGTTTGTTTGTTTGTTTGTTACCTTTTCCCGGCTGAACGGCTGAATGGATCGTAATGAAATTTGGCAAGGAGATAGATTATATCATGGGGATGGACATAGGCTATCTTTTGTCTAAAAAAATAATCTTTAAACAGGTTAAAAAAAATATCTTAATTTTATGTAATGTATGCCATAGATATACAAACTTTTAGTGTCATTCCTCTATGTCTGCCGAGCAATAGCTTTCAAGCCATTATGTTACGTTTTGCTATTGTAAGGAATTGAGTAGAGTAAGAAAAATTATAGCTCTGCATCGTAGTACCTCAATACACCAGTGGATGTCACTGTTTTTTTTTTTTTAATCGTTTTATAGTTTACACATCCTAACTAATATTATAAAAGCGAGTGTTTGTATGCTACGCCATTAAATTTTGCATAGAGATAATTTATGTGCTGGAGAGTGACATAGGCTCATTTTTATGGACGGTTCCAGTGGAATTTTGTAAATACCTCTAAAAATACGTATTTTTCTATTGTTACATTTTGTTTGGTTGATCGCAAGGTAAGTTTATTTATGTTTTTTTTTTTATTTAATTTCTCCCTACCTAGGGCACCCACAATTCTTTTAAATTTCGCGTGTATGTTTTCAATGTCATTCGAGTAGTACAATTTTTTTTTTGTCAAATTGGTCATTATTTATACTTTCTGTATCATTTTGGAAACATACGTTTTTTTAGGTATTATGACAAATAAAAAAATTAATTTCACTAACATTCTTAGATTTTTATTGTGTGGATAGTTTCAAGTTTAATATTATGTAGGTACATAAATTCTTAAACTTATAAATTTCTTCGAAATTTATTCATAGGTTGGTAGGGCCTACTAATATTTTCTATTTGTCAATATTGTTATTTTTTTTACAGTACCTACTTATTTGCAAGGAGTTTGGTCACAGAATAAACAATTGGTAACAGAAGCGACAAAGTGGGTTTACCCGCGTACTCGCTCATCATTTGTTTACTTTTCGGTCGCCATCTTTTCGGGGCGCATTTAGCCAATGCTCGGATAGCAGTTTAGAAGGATTTGAATTAAGTACTATATTAATTAGTGATTGCGAGTGAATTCTGGCATTGTAAATGATTTAATTATGTAGGCTTCACATTTGCGTACATTGATTAACATTATGCAAGGTTTTTTGTTTGTTTTGTATTGACGTCTAATATCTTTGTACAAACGTGTACACACAGAAGATCTGACAAGATGGACAAAATAAGCTAAACAAAATGACAATGATATGTTGTCCTCCCATTAAGAGCTAAAACTTACAGACAAGAAAGTTTCTTCAGTTAGTGTCTTAGTAAACTTAAATTTTAAATTAATTTGTGTTATGAGATTCTACTTATTTAAAAAGCCAAAAAAGTAGGTAGCTATTTAGGCCTACATTAGAAATACCTAAATATGATATGCATTTACAAAGTTTATTATAAGTATGTAAATACATATTTTATACGTGTTAACTACATAACGTAGGGGCCAATTAAAAGCAACGACTTAAAGAAATTCACTCTCAACAATATTACATTAGGCCTACAGGAAAATAAATCACACGTATGTTAAGTGTGGCATTTGTAATATAAATGGCATATTAAATTATAGACAAAAATCACTCTACATTTTGATTGCTGTAGTCTTAGGTGCATTGTGGCAAAAAATAATTAAATAAAGGTATTGAGACACGTTGCATGGCAGTAAGCACAGAGTTGCACAAATATCACGCATTCTTTCCAGCAAACGAGATGGACAAGAAGACGCCTACTGGCTTTCAATCCTTATTTAATAACATGTCGACGAGTTACACCAAAAATTATGTATTGTTTCTGAAATAAAATAAATTTGCTTGGCATTTACTGCACAATTCCCTGAATCACGGAACACAAGGCTAGAATGCGTACGAACTAGCTTATTTATTCCAATACAAAAGAATAATGTTGATTGGAATCACGCATGAATACTCTAAATACTATTAATTCAAAAATATTTGTGAAATTACGACGAATTATTGTATTTGCTACCACACAAACTGTTCATTAAATCATACGCCCCTTACTTTCAATGGGGAAAACATTGTTTATTTACATTCGTGTACGCTTCGAGAGCATCAGATTGCTGGTACGCACTAACCAAGGATAAAACCACATTTTGTCGCTTCTGTTACCAATTGTTTATTCTGTGGTTTGGTTTAGTGTTTATAATTTATCTGCTGAGCGTCAAGCGTCTCTTAGGGCTGCCGAGACCGAAGACCAGAAATATTTGTCAATTATGTCATATATTGTTAAAAAATTTGAATTTTAATATTTTAGGTAGGTTGATTTTTTTTATTAATTAGAGTAGTTACGTGTAATTGCCTTCTTCCTTTATTTCATATTAAAAATTATGTTTAATTGAGTGTGAGATAATTTTATTTATGTATGTTTTAATTTCATTTAATTTCTAATATATATATATATATATATATATATATTCTTACCTACCTACTTCTATTAAATTTCAGGTGGATGTTAACATTGTCATTCGAGTAGTACATTTTTTTTGTCAAATTGGTCGTTATTTATAATTTTTGTTTCATTTTGGACTATGTTTTTTTTTACTTAATCAAAGATTTGTGGTGTGTACAGCGAGTGAAATCTCTATTAATTTCTCTACTCCTTTGGATAAGCGGAATATGGCCACCACAGTTTTACATATAAACAAATTCTACTAATGTTTTAAACATTATGAATTAAATAAAAAATAAATTCACAAACATCTTTTTTTTTTGTGTGTGTGTATAGTTTGAAGTTTAATATTATGCATGTATGTAAATTATTAAACATAGATTTAATTATTATTTTATTTAGAAAATTATTCATAGGTAGGTAATAAGTTTTTCTATTTGTCAATATTGTTATTATGGTTGAAAGGAGTACAGTAAATGTCTACATTCTTATATTCCTTTATATCTCTTTCGATTTGAAGTGTTTCCGATCCATTCGGGGTCCTCAACATCACCCCCCCCCCCACACCCCCCTCAGAACTCAAAGCCCCAAAATTTCGAAAGTTTAAAACATTTTTACAAATCTATCTCTTTCGATTTTAAGTGTTTTCGAGCTATTCAGGGTCCTCGAAACCCCGCACCCCTCTGGGGACAAACCCCAAAATTTCGAAAATTCAGGAATTTCAAAAATCATTTCTTTCGAGATGGAGTGTCCCGAAACATTCGAGGTCCTGAAACTCCACCCCCCCCCCCCCCCCCCCCTTTTCAACAAAAGCGAAAGCCCCAAACTTTCGAAAAAATTGAGGAAATTGTATTAAAATTAAGTCATTACGAACTAAAGTGTCCAGGGCATGGTGGAACTTTGACCCAAAGTAGACTTCCCCATCAAATTTGTGGAAGAGGGGAGGGAGGAAATGCAAAACCCCAAAATTTCGAAAAACTTCATATAAATTTAAGTATACTTTTTTACTATTTGGGATGTTTCCGATCCACTCGGGGTCTTCAAATTACCCTCCCCCTACAAGGGGTCAAAGACACAATAATTCAAAAATTTCCCAAAATTTGGAAAATCTATTCTCTTTCGATTTGGAGTGTTTTCGAGCCATTCGGGGTCCTCAAACTACCCTCCCCCTACAAGGGGTCAAAGACCCACTAATTAAAAAATTTCCCAAAATTTCGAAAATCTATTCTCTTTCGATTTGGAGTGTTTTCGAGCCATTCGGGGTCTTCAACATCACCCTCATCCCCCGCCTCAAGGGTCAATGCCCAAAAATTTAGAACATTTCAAAAATCTTTTTCTTTCAATTGTTTCCAGCCATTCAGGGTCCTCGAAACCCCGCCCCCCTCAGCCCGGGATGAGCCGGGTACTGCAGCTAGTATAAAATATAAATTACTCTGTTTGTTAAATGACAATAGTTACACAATTCATCAATAGTTTCCTAACTATTAGTCCGGCAGAACTGAGGTAAGGGTTGGAAAAGTGGTCTATAGTTCTGTTTTTGGTCTTAAATGAAAGATTATTATGTCTAGTAACAGGAAATGCCGGGTGACATCGGCTATATGTTGAGCATTTTAAGATATTAAAGATGGCGGCCAATATGGTGTTATATTTTCAAAAATTGGAATACAAACATATTATGATAATTTTTGGAAACAAAATACATGTTTTCAAGGGTGCTGAATCAAAATATGTATTTAGATATCGTGTAAAATTTTATTTAATTACATTTTCAATATGTATGCCGGATTTTTTTTCATTTATACCTAATGACATGTGAATATTAGTATAAAAGGTAACTCTTCCAGTTGCTGTGGCATGAACATTGTTTTTTTGTGGATCATGGATGATGGAAGGAATTGGCTAATACGTTTTTATTGTTGCAAGTGTAATGTGAAGTAAATTAGAGTAGAAAATGGCAGAAAAATGCCTGTTTGACTGGAAATTTAATTGTGAAAACTACAATGAAAGACTTATTGAAAGTGGTGATAAAAGAATTAAGACTATTATAAAATGCAGTAAAGTATACAACGATAAACTCTACAATGTGCTAGAAGAAAAAATAGCTGTCACAAGTGAATTGACTGTGAAGTGCCACAAGAGTTGTGTATCAACATACTGTGCAGTGACACAGCTGGAACGACATCGCCAGAGGAAGCGCCAAGAAGAAGTGTCCTTTAGATCTCCAAAAAGAACAAGGAATAATGAAAACACTCTATTATCATTTAAAGAACATTGCATTTTTTTTTGCGCTGAAGAATCCAAAGTCTCGAAGGATGAAAATAATCCATCACGTTGGAGAGCAGACTATATCTGTAAAGAGGCTAATGTGGGTGGCTTAAAAATGGCATTCAAGGAATCTATTATTCAAGTGTGTGAAATACGAAAAGATGAATGCGCGTATAGTGTACGCATACGTGTTTTGGGATCACTGAGTGACCTTCATGCTGCAGATGCAAGATATCATGTTAACTGTAGATCAAACTTTGTCACCAAAATCTATTAAATTGGCTACAAGGACAGAAACCAGTGAAGGTTAAAATGATGTGGCATTAGATTTTGTCATCAATGAAGTGACTAGTAACATATCAACAATGTGGACATATGTAGAACTGTATGAAATATACCAGCAATATACCAGGGAGTGAACTCTCAAGAAAACATCTAATCAAAGCAATATCAGCGGAAGTTGGAAGTGATATTGTTGTCCTCAGTTCTCCGGGTGTTGCCAACATTATTATTTTTAAAAGTACAGCAAGACAAGTTCTAAAATTTGTAGACAGCGAAGAAGTTGATATTGAAAATGCCATTTCAATGGTAAGCAAAACAATAACAACAGAAATACAATCACTTCCAAAGAAAAGCACGAATTACAGAAGTACCATCAATATAGACATTGCTTTAGAGCAAGTCAGTAACACACTAATGAAGTTGCTAAGTAGTATTTCTGAAAAACTGGACAATTCACTGCTTTCAGATTTGATTGGTAGTATTGTTACAAGTACAAAAATAAAACTTCCCAACTAATCTGCAAATAGCCTTAGGCATAGTGCGTGTTAATGCACTGAAAGAAATTTTTGTATATTTTACAAACCCTGTTGCCAAGGATATTACTTGTAAAACTACAAGGCAGAGCTTTGTACCATGTGCGATTTTTCAAGGCTCTGCCTTGTAGTTTTTCAAGAAATATCCTTGGCAACAGGGTTTCCAAGAATTTCCCTTGTAAAAGTACAATTTTTTTTTAGAGTGTGGAATCACCAGTACAAGAAAGGACTGTTGTGGATATTGGAGAAATAGTAAAAAAACATTCTTCAATTATTTCAGAACTTTTAGCTGCTCATGCACTTTCGGAAAGAGACACTGTGGCGTACTACTTTGGGATAGGTAAAGGCAAAGTTGTAAAGGTACTTCGATCAGGGTTATCGCTCTCCTTGCTTGCAGATGATAGAGCAGAAATGAATGATGTTACATATCGGGCAACAAGCTTCATATCGGCGTGCCATAGTCAACGTGGATGTAAAACAATGTCAGAAACCCGTGTAAAAGTTTGGGCGAGGAAAACTAGTACAGGTTCTGTCACTGCTCCAAACCTTCGTACACTTCCCCCAACTGCTGCATCATTTCTTGAAAATGTAAAACGCGCACATTTTCAAGCTTGTATCTGGCGATCAGCAAACAAACCTTAACTTACAACCTTAGATCCAGTAGAATATGGCTGGTCAAAGGATGTGGCGAACAAATCACTCTTTCCTGTTGCAGTTCCAGGCGGGATTGCTTACGCCCTTGAATCTATTTTGAAGCTGGTGAAATGTGGCTGTACAAAACTGACTACATACTTGCAAATCTTCAAAGTGTAGTTGCTATTCTTCAAGACTTACTTGCAAATTATTCTGTGCCTGCAGAGATTTGGAATGCAATAACCCGTCTTAAGTTATTGTAAGAATATACTTGCGTAGTATATATATATGTTTTAATGGTCTTATAGTCTTAATATGTATTTGTTAATTTCTTTGTTGTGAGAATACCTTTAGGTATATGACCGATGATATATCTAAGTTATTTAAATCTTGTTCAATAATTATTCAATATCCTATTCATTAATGTAATATCTGAAAGACATAACATGTTTGTAAGAATATTATTAAGTATATCACTAATGTTTATTTTTTTGAGCTGTAGAATTTATGAATCTCACTTTTTCAAGTTTCTTCCCCTGAAATATGATGTACAGCCAAGTTTCAAGTATGGAGTCACTAAACATTTTTATTTATACAAAAAAAAATTAACAACACAAATATAAATAGAGGAATTACGAAATTGTATACATTTATTTTCGCAAATATGTTGCTTATCTGCTAGTTTATTTTTTATTTTTACACAGTGTATATAGGCTAGTATTTCGATTCAGTGCCCCTAAAACATATATTTTGATACCAAATTTGACATTCATATAATTTGATTACAAGTTATGAACATGTTACACCCTATTGGCCACCATTTTGAATATTTTAAAATGCTCAACAGATAGCGGAAGTCACCCAGCATTTTTTGTTACAAGACACTTATATCTTTCATTTGACACCTAAAACAGAACTATAGACTCCAAATTTCACTTCATGCAAAAAACGGCCAATTTCTGCCGGACTATATTAATTTAAGGCAAGTCATTAAATAGATGGTGCCACTTTGCAGGAATAGAGTTGGGTGAGTTAAACAGCACCGCCAGCCACCAGCCTGATGCCACCACCCCAGGCCAGACCATTTTATCCCCAGGCCCGTCACCACCGTCCCCAGGCCCAACACCGCCAACCCAGGAGCGACAAAGCCGCACCAGGACCCGAAGGAGTCGCACCCGAACACCACATAGACGCTCGCAGGCTCAACACCGCCACTAAACGGCCTGTCGCCAACGACCACCAGCCCACAACATTGCTAGCTGGCCTGATGTACAGAGCGCCGGCCATAACACCGCCTCTAGCCGGTCTAGCGACGCCACCCGCATGGCCACAACAACACCGCTAGCCGGCCTAACGCCACCCGCCGGTCCACACCGCTGGTAGCCTGCCTGAAGCTGCAGCCCGCATGCCCACACCGCCGCTACCAAGGTTTATGCCGCCGCCAAAAGGCCAAAACTACGCCACTAGCTGGCCTAATGCCATCTCCCGCTGGTGAACGCCACCACCCGCCAGCTCAAACCACAGCTAGCCTGCCTAACGCCGCCGATCACTGGCCAACAACCGCCACTAGCCGGCCAGACACCAGCGAACGCCGGCAACAACACAGCAGCTAGCAGGCATGACGCCATCCGCCGGCCCACACCATCACTAGCAGGCCTGACGCTGCCACCCGCCGGAACACCTCTGCCTCCCGCCAAGACGGAAACCGACCGCGGCATGACCATAAAATAAGCCAACTGTGCTGTCAAAGCAAAAAATATAAAAAAACTGTAAGAAATTAGGAATAAACTATTCTTATTGGAAAAAAAGGCACATTTGACAGTGTCTACAGCATAATGAGTTATGGGCACACCATTACAATCTATCAAGAAGGGAACAATAAAGACTGTGAAGAATGTCTATTATTTAAAACTACAGACCTGAAAATTCAGAGACTGTAAAATATGAATTACTCAGATTCGACGAAGCTGTAGTTCGCCGAACAGTGCGTAACATCTAAGTTACTAATAAATGTGTTCCAACAGTGGAATCATATTATGCATAAACTTGAAAACTCTGTTTCAAGTGTCAAAAAACCAAATCACATCTTTTCATTGATTAAACAGACGTTTGTCAGAAACGGATTGAGTACCTGAAATCTATCCGAAAATACAGAAATGAGGGCAGCAATATAGTAGGCTATACATGGATGAAACATGTGTTTTAACATCATATGTTCTAAACCAATAATGGTGTGATAGTGCATTAAATTGTCTTAATGTAATAGAGTCAAGAGGTTGACATTTCATAATTATCCATGCCAAGGATGAAATGGGTTTTATTTATAACGCTCTGGCAATATGGACAGCTCAGGAGTTAACAGGCTACAATCATTATAATATGAACACAGAAAACTATGAAAAATGGATGACAAGCTAATTTGAAATCTTCCTCCAAAAAAAAAAAAAAAAGAAACATTATTGTTATGTAAAATGCAACATACCACTACTAAAATTAAACTCGCCAACGACATGTATAAAAAATTTATTTCTGCTTCTTTAATGTTTTCAGTTATTCTGTAGAGACTGAGAGACATGCTGTCACCCCTAGGATCCCTCCCCTATCTTGTGCATTCCAACAGAAGTTCGTATCCCTCCCTGGTGTTGCTGCTCAAATTCGGCATTATTTGTAAAATGACATAGGTATGTTCTGATATTTCAAGGGTGTCAGAATGTTAGATGAGACAGAACTTTCTATAAAATATTTATTGAATTATCTTATGTTTTTCTTTAATTAGAAAGTAAAACAACAAAATAGAAGTATAAGTTTGAGTAAATAAAAAACAATATTGTAATAGTATATCTTATTTAACAATACTACCATAGTAAATGATTGATAGTAAATATTCCTTTATTTAAATTATATACGTTTGCTGTCTTTTAGGAATAGAGTAATTATTAAAAGAAAAATTTTCCTTCATTTTGGCTCTTTAAATACGCATTTGTGTTTTAAATAGATCCGCAACATTTTAAAAAGCATTAATTGTGGAAGCAACCGTTCTTGACAATGTATACCCCTCCAATATTATACTGAAAAAAAAATCCAATACAAAGAAATAGCACATAAGATTGTGACTAGGTCATGCTTGAGACAGGCGATGATATAGTGCTCTGGCGTGGAATCTTAGAACTACAAATATTTACCTTCTTTTTGAAAGCAGATCCATATACAATAATGGTTCCTTCTACCTGACTTGTGAACTTCTCATTGTTGAGCAAAGATAGAGTTCTAGTACAAGCCAGAATGTTTGAATTTTTTTCGTTTTAATTTTTTATTTTTTTGTATTCTTAAGATGCGAAAGAAAACTTGTGGCGGTTTTCTCCGTGTGCTCCTGATTATTCTTGCCAATATTATTATGGTTTTCTCCGTGTGCTCCTGATTATTCTTATCAATATTTTGATGGTTAATCCGTGTGCTTGCGATCATTCCTGCGGTTTCGGTCAAAGGTCAAGGTCACAACCATCCAAGATGGCCGTCGTGACGTCGCAATCCAATATGGTGGACCGTGGGAAATCTAAGAAGCACTAGCAGGAAGGACGAACTTTTTTCTCCTTGGATACTATCGAAGCCAACCTCCCTTTGCGATCGATAGTGAGCATTCCGCATCCCACATTAATGAAATAGATATTATTTACCTGTAAGCAACACGTGGCGACATCTGTTGACGACAACCAGAACTACTTGTATCAATTTGCATTAGATAACTTAACTCTCGCTGATGAAATATTTCAAAAACTCTATTTAAGAAATGGTTCCAATTGGAGAAAACTGACAGTTTGTATCTAACATTAGTCACAGAAGCTACCATGGATCGTGGTTTGTTATCTGCAGCTGAATCGGAAGGAAGCCGCTGTAGATACTGTGGCAAGGATTTTGCCATGAGAAGGAATGCTAGACGTCATGAGAAGAATGATTGTGCTAGAAACCCGCTACGCAACATGTTAAGCTGTAATCGTTGTAGCAGGTTGTTAACACGAATTGACAGCTTAAAAAGACATGGTAGAACATGTAAAGTCAAGACTACTTACGGCATAGAGGACACCGATGGATCCACTAGACTAAAGAAGAGTGATCTGCATTACGACAATAATTTTCCTTATCCTGAGCGTGATGGTATTAGCTCACCCGATCGTGAGGAAGAACATAAATTGAAGGATGCTAATGGCTTCGGGAAGACTGAAACTAATGGAAGTATCAACACTGTGAAAAGTGAGAATACATTCAAGCCTATATTCAGTAGATCCTCCATTCTTTGTAAAAATGATGGACTCCTAAAAAGGAAGCATGAAGACGATGAAGACACTACGACATCATCAACATCGAATTCATACAGTAATCTGGGTGAAGACGATGCCTTCTACGGTGATTGTTACAGTGACTCTGAGGCTGTTGACAAAGACATAGACTGTGATGAAGCACCTAGAGCTGACAAGATCGAAGAATGTGGCGATGTCCTGAGACCGAAACGATGGAAACGTCGTGTTATAATAAATAACTCTGATAATGCTTATTATGATTACTGGGACGATTGTGATATTAACAGTATTTATAATAAACAAGCAAGTAAGATGGTAGTAGAAGAGATTGATTACACATCATGGAAAGATCCAAACATATTGGTTGACCGGCTAAGACTTCTACATGGCTCGCTTTGTGCAGGAAACTATTCGTGCATCAAAGAAATATCCTTCATACTGAAAGAACTGAGGAAAGCTGGCTACATACAATAATGGCTTCATTTACTTGAATTTGTGTAATGTTGAGAAGTAATTAAATATTGAAAGTAAAAATTTTATGTTTTTATTTCTTGTATTCTGATTTCCAGCTAAGCCTGTGTGTTTCCGCTACTGTATGTGTGATCATTCCGTTTCCTGTGTGTACTGTGTGTACGTTCCGTTTTCTGTGTGTACTGTGTGTACGTTTCGTTTTCTGTGTGTACTGTGTGTACGTTTCGTTTTCTGTGTGTACTGTGTGTACGTTCCGTTTCCTGTGTGTACTGTGTGTACGTTTCGTTTCCTGTGTGTACTGTGTGTATACGTTTCGTTTCCTGTGTGTACTGTGTGTACGTTTCGTTTCCTGTGTGTACTGTGTGTACGTTTCGTTTCCTGTGTGTACTGTGTGTACGTTTCGTTTCCTGTGTGTACTGTGTGTACGTTCCGTTTCCTGTGTGTACTGTGTGTACGTTCCGTTTCCTGTGTGTGTACTGTGTGTACGTTCCGTTTCCTGTGTGTGTACTGTGTGTACGTTCCGTTTCCTGTGTGTACTGTGTGTACGTTCCGTTTCCTGTGTGTGTACTGTGTGTACGTTCCGTTTTCTGTGTGTACTGTGTGTACGTTCTGTTTCCTGTGTGTACTGTGTGATCATTACATTTATTGCATGTAAATTGCATGTATTGTGCGTACATTGCGTAAATTATGTGTTGGAGCTGATGGAGCTGTTAGAGCGCTTGCAGCTAATGGTCAATTGAAGCATAGGAGCAAAATGTAGATGGATCTGATGACGTGAATTGTAGCTCTTGGAGCCCGGTGTATATTGGAGAGATCGAATTTTTTTTTCGATCATATGATCCTCTTTTTTAATTTGTAGATTTGACTCTAGTATTATTGTAAATGGTTCTTGATTTGACTAGCATATTATTCCATACGGTGCATGTATATAAGCGAGTCCTAGACAGTAGATCGCTCAGTTTGTTACTGACGTCGGCGGTGTAAGGATCGTCTAGTTTGTTTCTTCTGGTGCATAAGTCGTGTCAATTAGCTGTTCTTGAGACCTCGATGGCATCTTTACCGTCTTTAACGTCGAACTCGATGGAGGTTGTACCGTCGACTACGGGAACCTTGACGACAGCTACGACGGAGAAGGAGCAGATTCCGTTGACAACCACGGCGACAACACTGGAGGAGACTTCATCAGACGCGATACCACCAGCAGAAGAGACTTTAATGCCGGTATTGCTGGCTGTGCAGGAAAACTCGACGAACTTCGTTTCGCCCTCGATGGAGGCTTCAATGGATGCCGAATCGACAACAACTAACGAACATCGGTGTTGTTACTGTGACAAGATTTTCTCAAACAGCAGCAATGCCCGGCGACACGAGAGGAGCGAATGTGCCAAGAACCTATATCGTAAAATGTTTGTTTGTGAGAAATGTCATAAGCAGTTTGCCAGAAAAGATAATATGAAAACGCACATGAAGGCATGCAAAGGTCCTGCTGTGCGGCAGAAAGTAAAGGTTTCGGCGCAACAACGATGCATCGATGTGCATAAGAGAATGCCTGGAAATGGTACTACTGTTGCAACGTCTGTATCTGGATCGGGTCTGAAAGGATCGTCTTTATCACCACGGTATCCTTGCAGCTACTGTGATACGTCGTTCGCATTTTCCCATGATGCACGAAGACATGAGCGGAGCAAATGCACGAAGAATCCTTCTCGCATGAAGTTTCGATGTGATGAGTGCCTTAAATGGTTTACTCGAATTGACAGTTTGCGACATCATGCGAAAAAATGTAAAGGTGGAGTCTGTGCTCCTACTGCTGAACTACCTGCCGACATTTCGGCTTCTCGCTTTAGATTGGAGACACGAAAGCGTACAACCAAAAAAACAGATGCCCAGCAACCGATTGTTATGACGTCTGAACATGGAACTAAACCTAAGACTGTGTTCGGAGCATTACAAGTGAACGATAATGGCTTCTACTTGGCGCAGTCTGCATTTCGTGGAACTTTGAAAGACTACTATTATCTAAATACGTTCGGTGAGTCGAAGGACATTTGTAATTTTCTTGACGATATCAGACAGAAGATAATCAATCAGCTTACTGATGATGTAGCAACAAACGGACCTTTGAAATATAACTTGTGGTTGGACTGTATATATGGAAAGCCATATCCGTTCGATGACAAAGTGAAGAAGTGTGCATTCAAGACATCGGCTGCAGTAATTTACAGTTCTAACGATGTGAAACAAACTGTTAAAAACGGTATCCAGAAACTCTGTCAAGAAGAGGTGGACTATGTCTGTAAAGGTTCTGGCTGGACTCTGTCTAGTATAAACCGATTGGAGCTAAGAATAAGTCATTTCACACCGCTGCGGAACTAAATGATTATAAGATTGCTGGCTTTCGTAAGTGATCCTGTATTAGAATAGAAATTATGTAATAAATATTATGTTTGTAAAAGAACTTGCGGTGTTTAATTCCTCGAACCTTACACTTTAGTGATACTTTTTTAAAATTAAAGTTGTTTTGTATCGGGCAGGGATTGAACCAAGGACCTTATTCGATCTAATTAATCAGTTTATTGATCGGAAATTTATTTAATGATTTCTGAACTTTTTCCCGGATCTCTAGCATTAAAATTACGCATTTCTAATATGGTGGTTTTGATGTCTGATAGGATGGTGGTCGTAGAGGATTTAGAGTCTCTTTACGAATGTTGAACATGGTTTATTGAAATTATTATTTTTTACATAAAATTAAACATTATTGCATCGATCGGGTATCGAACCAAGGACAGGAGCGGATCGAATCAATATGTAAATTAATGAGTGATTTATTTAACGAATTTAGAAATTTTTCCCGAATTTCTAGCCAAATAATTACGGATTTTCAATATGGCGTCCAAATTTCAAGATGGCGGGCACCTTAGTAATAAATGATTACTGCACTCTAGCGGATAAGAACTAAACTAACATGGCGTCAGCGCACTCTCGCCGACGAAAACAAGATGGTGGTCTCCAGCAACGAAGACAAGATGGCGGACATGACGTCATACTAGGTGACGATATATATGCTTTAAGAAAAGTGGTGGGAGTCAGTCTGCCTGCAGCCACCATTAAGGAAGGAGCCTGTCGCCATTTTTAATTTTTTTTGCCCTCACCGGGTTCGAACCGAGGACTCCGAACTCCGTGTCGTTAATGTTTGTTTTTTATAAATGTTTTATTAAAATTTTATTATTTAATTTTTTTTATAATTTTTAAAAAATATTTTATTAAAATCGGATAATAAATAAAAAAGTTAAAGATGGCGGCCGTAACGAAAAATGCATCGGTGACGACATAATCCAAGATGGCGGTCATGGTATCCTTATTCCTAGAAATGGCTTATAAGCGGCTATCTCTTAGGAGTTTTAAGCCAGTTTTAGGAATTAGGGTTCTTTCTAGGGCAAAACGACTTTTGAGGATTTTCGAAATCCTGATTTTCGAATTGAGGAATTTTTTGCGAATTTTTGGCGGAACTTTTTTCCACAGAAATGGAAATTTTGGCGATTTTTGAGGAATTTTGGGCAAATTTTGCCCAATTTTGGAGGATTTTGGCGATTTTTGAGGATCAAATTCAAGGTCAAGGTCAAAGGTCAAGGTCACATCCATCCAAGATGGCCGCCGTGACGTCACAATCCAAGATGGCGGAAAACACCACAGACACCACAGCCTGAAGCCTGTCCCAGAAAATACATTCCTATACTACTATTATAATTTATAATTAACAATTAAAAAAATTTATATTCGGAAACTATGGAGAAAATTATACAACATTAGCCTCCGCCCGCTGCTTCCGTTGCATAAATTTCATC
Source organism: Bacillus rossius redtenbacheri (assembly GCF_032445375.1). Taxonomy (NCBI): domain Eukaryota; kingdom Metazoa; phylum Arthropoda; class Insecta; order Phasmatodea; family Bacillidae; genus Bacillus; species Bacillus rossius. The sequence goes on from NC_086332.1 coordinate 76,035,192, forward strand.
ACAAACGGCAAAGTGGTTTAGCCATGAAATACTTACTGCAGTACACTCCTGTAAACTATATTAAATGATTTATTACGTTCAGCGAAAACATGTAAATTTTCCGACTCAGAAACACATGAGTAAGCTTCGTAAAGCCGACCGTGAGAAAAACCTGGCGTGCCCAAATTATCCGTGCTACCTTTTTAAGTTTGACATTGAGATCGAAAGATCGTCATTGAAAATGCAACTTTTAAGAGGAACTGCAGGCGTTTAACATTAAAGGGTACGTTATTGGGTATTATTGAGATGTGTGGTAAAACACATGATATCCCTTAGCTTGTCCATTTAAAATTATGGCTTTCACAATACACCTTCTTAGTTCGGTGACTCGCAATCTAGTTCCGTTGTATATTCTCGTTGTGTCTATGTTGAGCATTAACAAAACTGGAATACCAACCTTTAATATCAGATTATGGGATAGCACCCCTGATAGCTCAAAATAGTTTAGAAAATCCAAGGGGTACGTCATCTTGTCATCGAATGACATGACTTAGTCAATGGGGTTGTACACTTATGTATCGCTAGTTATTTTGTCCAAGATTTTTTTTATTGGTTTTTAATAACAGTTTAATTATTGGTGCCAGTATGGTTCTTTCACACAGCCAATAATCATCCTGGTGTTTTTGTTGCGAATTTGAAAAAAAAATACTTCTGCAATAAGTGCATATTCCGAATCCACAAAACACAATATTGATTGGCGAATAGAGCCATATATTCTTCGTCTGATTCTAGTCGACCTTCATCTATCTCAAGCATTTTTTGAGCATACGCACCCGACTCTACTGCGCTAAATAACTGGACATTTATATAAGTGGTGAGTTGAAGGCTTTTACTTTGATCCACATACATCGTGCTTTCAAACATGCATTAATTTCGTCTGCTGCATTATCTCGCTAGATGACAGGCAAAGTAGCCTAAAATCACATGTCAGTAACACCACCTCAACACCTATCAGCATTTTATTGCTGTGCATGTCTTGTATACAATGATCAAGAGGCTAAATATCACATTTGTGTTACATAGTTCACTCGTCCGACACGATCAGCTTGCACTGTTGCAACAGGGCGGCACTGGCGTTGTTCTTACAGATGTTGCACGTTGGTGTTTCTTCGCTCGTCAGATTAAGAGGTAATTAAAAGACTGAATGTGCCGTCTATCCAACGCTTAGCAATGTTAAAGCGATTCCAGCGGATGCCACAGATAATCCGACTTATTGATTAGTGTGAGTTTTTCTGGAATCAAATTGAGCAAAAAAATTGCTTGTACCATCAAGGTCATCAAGGAAATTAGGCTGCCTTCACCACTCTTAACTCATAATATTTTTTTGTAAATCTATGTTTGCTCGGGTAGCATATGTTTCTCAGTTGTGCTCTCGTGAGTATTTAATATGATGGCTTAGCTCTCTGATTAAATAATTGGTCATCTCTCCTAAACAGGCATACCAAAATCAGACATTTTCTTTCCTATAATTATTATTTTGTCCTCGATAAGTACCAGTGCTTCATTGAAACAAAGATCATTGTTATCTTGATACATTCTTTCAAAACTGTGCAAGATTTCCTCTGATAACACAGTTTTCTACTTGTCTCATAATTGCAGAGGATTGGATAAACAGCAAATGCATATCAATATGGCAAAAGCTGTGCTTACTAGCATATGTAGCACAGCCTCTTCTATGGTGGCATACCAGTGGTTGTCATCTTCCAACAGAAACTTTTCACAAACCTGTCAAAAAGTTGCAAGTTCTTGGCCGTCATCTGTTATTAGATCCAAGAAGTTAGTGGGTTCCCTTATTACATTCAGCAGCATTCGCAAACAATAACATTTAAAGTTTCTAACATGCACAGTGTAAATGCGGCCAAGAGAGTCTCCTGCCTGGCCAGCCATCGACACGTGTACCTTAGAAACGACGTTTACATTCCTTCAGCGTCGTTTTCCATATATAGTAGCGAGGTATATAAAGTAAAGTGATGTTTTTGCAAATGCGAAATTTTGGCACAATAATTAGTGTCGTTCTTGATGGTGCTGTTAAATTCTCTCTGAAATTATTTTGTTTTAAGTAAACCCTCTCATCATTGGGTAGATATATCGCGCGATGAGTGACTTTTGGGTGTCTCGTGCAGAGGCAGACCCAAGATCCACCACTCTGCTTCGTTACTTCTAACATTTCGTCTGGCTCTAAATGTTTGCACCTCATCTCTCGGTTCAATGGTCACATTCCCTTGCTGTTGGATTTTAAAGTAGCCTGGTTGGTATGTTTTTAAAATATATTTGAATATATTGTTACGAACGTGAGCAAAGCCACGACACATGCAGGTGCAGAGCTGGCTGGCAGCCCTACACGGCAACTGACGTCACGTGGGCGCTGCTACATGAGACGCGCCGCGCGCGCCTGGAAGATTACAAGGATCGTCGCTTTCCCTCCTCCTTCCCACCGCTCCCCGCGCGGTGCTGTTAGTTTGACATCTTAAACCTGACAACTGCGGTGTTACGCGAGCCGCCGACACGTGTTTCGAGAGATTTCTGCCGCCGGGTCGCCGCGGAATGACGCGACTGGCCCCAGCCGCACTCGTGAATTCGAAAAGGCGCCTGGGCTGATATATAAGACGAGGACGCCGACGTCAGAGTCAGTCGGAGTTCATCTGGGAGTCGGGAGTTCTCCCGCGGCGGAGTTTCCGAGGCGATAGTGTGCCATTGCAGCATTCAGCTGGGCGTACACTCGTTTTTGCTTAACTCTTTGTGTGTTGTTTTTTGTTTCGGCAAACTGAACGCTGGTTTATTTTTTTTTTAAGAATTTCTGTTATGGGGGTAATTTATTTGTAATTTTGTCTTTAAGTGAAGGTATGTTTTGTTCTAACCATTTGTATTGTATTTTAATATCACATAATTATTATCCAATTTAAGTGCATCAAGAATCAAAGAAAAGAACTCTGAACAAATTTAATTATTTTAAAGTTTAATTAATTATTATATTTTCGTAAAGGCAGTGTGCTATTCAGTTTTCGGAACTATTCTTTAAATTGTGCATTTGTAACTATGTTTGGCTAACTGTGTTATGCCATCTATGGTCACTTCCTTCTTCTTGACGACCATCATGTAAAAAACTGTATTAATTTTCTGCTCTTAATTTATCCACCGCATCCATGCGGTAGTTTCAAGTTTGGGTAGCCGCCAATTGGGTGAGTTTTCGCAGATTTCTCTGGAAATCATGCTGTACATTTATTTTTAAATATTTCACCATGTAATTAGTCTTTGAAATGTTTTTATAGCGGCCCACGAGTCATGGATCAGGAGTGCTTCCCTATGCCGGCCATGCTATGAACAACTTGTAACCCTTGTTTGGAGTAGAGGATGTTCTCCTCTCTTTTCTGACGGCTACGGTATTCACTCACTCATGAATTCAGGAAAGTGATTCTTCGTTTTCATACTTCGCATGAAGCATGTGTTCGGCAATAAATGTGGACAACCTACCTAAATTCATTTTATAAATTTTTCATCATTTGTTTTTATTTTTTTTTTGCTAACATAAATTTATGAATTAAAGTAAAGTTAATAATTAATTTATTTAATGTTTTGGGGCCCCATTTTTTATTTTTTTTAAATTTAAGTAACAAATGTAACTAATGATATTCTATTTATTGTTTATGAAGATTTATAAATAAATAACTAAGTAATACTGTAATACTCATAAAGTTTGTTTTTAATATCAAATATAAATGATGGTCTGAAAATGAGTTAGTTTCTATTTTTAAATATTACCCCCAAGTTAACCTAAAAGAAAATATAGCTTATAATTTTGTGAGCTGGTTGTTCAGTCGGCATACCTTTGTGCCTAACTATTTTTCAACCTTGAGGTAAGACACCATTGAGCCTAAGGTTCAGGGCAACTTCCACTGCGAGCCTTTCTCGGAATGGTCAAACCTAACCAGGCTGGGAAAGGTTGGTAGAATAGTGCCGCGGGTGCGGCGGAGTGCGAAGTCCTTGGACAAAGGTTCCAGGGCAGGGAGTGAGTGAGTGAGTGGAGTCAGAGGTTTTCCTGCGGCGTATTTTCCGGGCGATAGAGCGGCGAAGTCCCTGAACGAAGGTTTCAGGGCAGAGAGTTCAGTTCCGGGCGATAGTGTCACTGGCGCGGCGGAGTCCCGAGCGAAGTTTCGACCGAGGCGTAAAGTGGATACTCGGCGAAGGCAAGTGCGTCGGCGGCGGCGGAGTGCGACGACGAAGTCCGGCGGCGGAGATCCACGAGGGGAGATGTGGTGAGAGTTGCGCCAGAGGTGCGTCACAGCGAGGTATGCGGATTGTAAGAAAGGAGTGACTGGGGAAGAGACTTTTTTAAAGTGTAATTAATTATTTGGCATTTTTAGATTATTTGTTAGTGAAGTAAGTATTGGGAAATCAATAAAACTGTAGTGTAATAAAAATTTTAATTGGGCTATCCTTAACATACCCACGATTCATAACAATATATTTTATCGCATTTACTATAAGTATTACAGACCTATACATCTATATGGCAATTAAAAATTTTAGACAGGAAGGGGAGAATATGGGTCCATCCAACTATTGTTCACCAATATTTCCTGTATTCCTCCTGGGGTTTTTAAAGTCGTTGTTTATCCACTATCTTCTGGTGCTCTGAGCCTGTACAGAGTATAGCATTTATAGTTGCTTTGAGTACTCTTTTAAATTATTGTCGTTTACTTTTTAGTACATTTTCCTTCCTTCATACACAACGATGAAAGAATTAATTCACCATAGGGCCCGTGAATCATATTCTTAGTCACCGTATCATAAAGCATTTTTTTTTTTCCATTTTCCGGGTTCGTTATTTCAGCACGTATAACTTCGTATATTTGGTTGGGACACAAATGTTTCCTTCAAACAAAGCAGTAAGTGCATGCGAGGAAAAACTAGATTTTGCCACTCGATCGAGTACATGAAGCACTTCATGTATCCAAATATTTAACCTTTTGTAAGTAAAGCAAACAACTTCTGTAATTAAATTTTAAATCATCTGGCTGTTAAGTCATGCCTGTTAGTTGAATTTTTACCAGACATAAGCTGTTTGGTAATTTCTGGCCAGGAGTTGTTACATTTCATAGTAATAAATAGATCAGGCCTACCATAATTAAGCACGTATGTGAACACATTCAATGTGTATTCATGAAGGTATCTCGGGCTATTTACAATTTATGAAGGGAGAGTCACAATCTGACCCGTTATTTGGATCCAAATCCGCATCATATCTAAACGCATGTTGTACGTGAACGTAGTTCTCTGCGCACATTTTTTTATTTAAAGAAATTAACTGTAAGCGATAACTCTCCATGTTTACATATATGTCGAACAAAAACTAACGAAAGATGAGCCTACACCGAAGCAATAATTGAAAATCGTCACAACGTATCATCAAGTGATAAGCATAAAAGTCTTTGTTTGGCATGGGGAGTTTGGTAACTGGATTTATCTAGGAAATGTCAAAACAGTACTCTTCTTGATCCTTCGAAAATTCGAAAAAATCATAGGGTACTCTGTGTGTGTCGGGAACCCTAATGAGTACGCCAACATGCGCCTGTACAATGTCCTGAGGCGTAGTTAGTTCATCACTATCTACTACGACAGTTATTTTATTTGTGGTCGGCATATCATATTGACCACGTATTACACAGTCTGGTTGGATCAATACATTGTAATTATTATCATTGGTCATTTTAAATTCATAGACCAAAATATTGTAATCCTGTTTAACTCCTTGTAATATTTGAAAAATGTTAATTTATACATCTTGCACATACTCAGAACACCTATTTATTTCAGATTCTTCATCATTCATGAAATAAAAAAAAAAATGTATTTGTATATTAGTAGCAGGAAGCAAAGAACTAATTATGTGAATTCCTTGGATTGTAAAATCCGACCAAAATCCTACCATTGAGACTATTTTATCTGTTCCAACAGATGTCATTTGTAAGCATGTATTGCATTTGATTATACTTCTCAGGAAAGGGCGAAACTCATCTGTTCAACATAAGAAAGATTCTTTCAAAGATTCAACTGGCTCGCCTATAGAAGGAATGACTACTTTTAGGGGTGCCGCACATAGAACGCGGGTTACCTGCACCTGTTTTCACCAGCCACAACCTTGCCTTCTGGCGCAGGTATGTTAACGCTGGTAGAGCAGGCAGTGCCGCACAGAGGACAGCCAGCCTGCTCAACCAGCGCGATTCAGTTTGCCGTTGTATGTCAAGTGAGAAACATGTCGTCTAGCTCGTCTGATGAAGAGTTCGTTATTCCGTACGGGAATCCACGAGATGAATCGAGGAAGGTATAGGAATGGCGAATACCATCATCTGTTCGGTAAACTGAGGAACGAACCTCGACGGTTCTTTCAATACACTCGTATGACGAGTGAAACCTTCGATTATATTTTGGCGAAAAACGAACACCGTTTAATGAAGAACTGGTGCAACTGGTACACACATAAATTCTCCCAGAAGAAAGATTGATCATTGCATTAAGGTAAGTAATAGAGAAAACTTTTGATCACCATAAAATTGATAATTAGGTACTTTTAAGTTAATGCTTGGATTTTGTTTTCAATTTATTTATTAAGTGTTTAAGTAGGTACTATTAAAAACAACCATTTATAGTCTACCATCTGTCTTTTCTACTATACATTTACATTATTTAGGTAGACTGAAATTGATACAAGAATATGCACAAAGAACACACTAGAAAAATTATGATGGAATTATGAAATATAAAATATAAAAAATAAAATTAACATCTGAACTGTCATTGTTTATAAACGAAGTCAGATATTTTAAAATGCAGTTGCAAATAGATCTGTTATCATGTCTTCGCTTGTGGCAGCAGTGTTAAGAGCAGAGGAAGCAGAAGAGGTGATTCGAGAGTGTGTCACCATCAGTTCATGTACTCTGGAATATGGATACGGAAATTCATCCACTATGCTTTGAATGTGACTTCTGAAGGCCATTTTCCTCTCATCCGGGATTATTTTTACATGCGGAATTAAACTTTTAAATAAATATAAGTCCGCATCATCTTCCAAAGACTTTCATTGATCACCTTTCTTGAATAAGTATTCCAGCTACTTTTCCTCGATTCTTAGAAGGATGGAGTTGAATTCTTCACTTCCACCACGTTTCTTAGAGAATATACGTGCTGCTGTTGGCCACAGGTTCCTGGTTGAGTTCCTTTTCTCCACCCTCTTCATCATCAATGAACTCATTTCGATTAGTTTCAAGTGACTCTGTTTCAATTTAACTGTCCTGGGGATGAGAAGCAGTGAACCTGCTTCCTTCCCCTTGAGGCCCTGTTGAGGAAAAGGCACCAAATGGGTTAAAAAAACAAGGGCGAAGAAAAAATTATGTTAACTCCCTTAGCAGGCAAACCATCGTTTCCGTTAAAATATTTTGAAAATCTTATAATTTTAATCTAAGACTTTGTCTGCATGGAGTTGAAAACAGGGGTTGAAATACAAAAAACAAATTAATAACTTCCGTAGTAAGCACAGTTCATTTCAATCAAATTGTCAGTAAATATTGTCATGTTTATCTAAAACTCATATGTGAAACATTTTTTTTATTAGACTAACAAATGCATCAAGGGATCGAGAAGAAACAGAGCTAAGATTTAAAAATATAATTTCTGTATCATGTACGCTTTTGAATCCGTTCTTATTTATTGTGAAACCTTTAACGTGGACTGTGTTAGACATAAATGATAGATAATATTTTTACCAGCTTTAAAATTCAACTTAAAATGTTACCAAACATTAAAACAATAAAATGCATTAATATTCTGTTGCTTAACTTAAATTTTCATGTCCATGGCTCTATCCAAAACAGTATGTGTTTATATAAAGAATGTTTATGGTTTTTACGGATACGTTGTAGAATGTTTTTGGATTTCTGTGTGAAGAGTGAATTGCGATTTTACTGGAGATTTTAATTCTTATTGAGAGTGACAGAAAAGTTTGATTGAAGAAGAGATTTTTTATAAAAGGTTTGGAGTCGAGATAGGGTTTTTTATCCACGTTTTGGTGAACTACTGAAGGTAGGATCAGATAAGAAAATTGTATCACTCAACTAACTTAAATCAACCAAGCAGGCACTTATATTTTTTAATTTAATTAGACTGCTACACTAATTACAATTTTCAATACAAAATTTAAAAAATTATAAATCTTGTAACATTTCACAGGGATACTATTACTTACACATATATTTGTAGTTAATAATAATGCTTGTCCTACTTTTAACACGGACAAGAAACTACTGAGAGTATTAAGTCTACAGAATAAGACTCTTTATTTATTCTACATGCATGATCACTTTTTAACTTGAAATGAGAACATGGAAGTAGGAATCCGGGTTGGTTCTTATGATCATGCAGTTATAACTTGAACTACGACAAACATTCATCAAAAATTACGTAGACTAACTGCAATTAGAATCAGTGCAGTGTCGCTGTGACTATAATATTACTTTCTCAGCTCTTCACACTCTGTAAACAGACACTGCCACCAATGCATCCAAGCTAACTGTTACTCTCACTCCATAGCCCTAATTTCTACCTAACTTGGTAGTCTTTAGTGTAAATCTTTGACAAGTGTGTGCATATAAACTTGTAACTGTTATAATTAGCCATTATAATTAATTAATGTTTGAATAAATGAAAACACCTTTATCAAAAATTAAAAAAAATAAAATTTAATGAAATTCTTGGTAATCTTTTTTTTTATCAAATCTAATTATAAAATTATTAACAAATTTGTATTTATAAGTACCAGTTGAATATTTTATTACTATATTTATACTAATAAAATTACTTCCAAACTTTTAGAACTGAGAAATACATTTATTGATAATATATTTTGTAAGTTACTCAATGGATATCTATAGTTTTTTTTAAAGATAATTTTAAACGTCTGCTGAACCATATTGATACAGAATATATCACAATAAATTTAGAAGTGCATTCAGGAACATGTTTGCCTTTAAATACACTTTATATGTAACATTTTTGTTAGCATTTCCGAGTGATCATATTTTAGGGCACGAACTCATTTATTTCCTTATGATATGCAATTGAAATACTCAGTAGTAATTTATTAGTTGTGCCACCGTTAATGTACAGTATTACAAAAAACTGAATAAAAAGAAACTACTTTCTCTACGCATTTGTATAAAGGGAGCATGAACACGTAATAATTACGTGACACAACTGTAATGTTTGGTTGCAGGCATGAGCCGGAAGAGGCCCCGCCCGGACTGGCAGCCGGAGGATGGGGACGACTTGCCCGTCAAGCGACGCCGCCTCGCCACGGACCTCGAGTCCTCGTGAGTTCACTGACACTCAGGCAGTCATATATGTTGTATATATAACATATTAAAAATTTCTATATTAAATTTATTATAAAAATAAATTTTGTAAAAATATAATGCAGCACAGACGGAATTAATTGTGCAGGAAAATGTGAGTAGGCTACTACAAGTGTCATCGTCTTACTTCAAAGTCCGTTACGTATTCGAATTTATAGCTATTCTGCATTCATCTCATCGGGAATCGAACCCGGACAGCCTTTGCGGGAGACGAGAATTTGAACACTCCATCTCCGTAGTCTTGCCAGAGAGTATAATTTTGAGTCTTTAGTCGAAGGTACTTATATATAGGTACTTAATAGGTAGTCAGCTAGATAACTCGGCCACAGTTATCGAGGCTTTGCATAGTGCATTAACTAGCATTATATGAAAACTAAATAAGTCAATATTCACCATGATGCACTAATAACACATGTATAATTTCATTGAAAATTGTTTTTAAGTCACAAAGTATAACTTTTACATGATGCTGGCAATAGATGTATTTTGCAAGCTACATGATACTCTAAATATTACACTTTTGTTTCAGCTGTACCGGCAGGCAGGTTTTAAAGGCCCGTAAACGTGAAGAAAGGGTTAATTCAGATTCCAAGGTGAGTTACTTTTGGAGTGCAAATGACATATTCATGTACATCTCAGAATTTCGTTACACTAAATTAATAATTTTAGTACCATTGTTTTTGTATATAATATCGATATTAAAGTTAAAATGCATTGCTGGACCATATAATAGATTCATTTTACTCATTACTAAAGAATTTGCATGAAGTATTCATTCTAATTCAAAATATGTGATTTCAATAATATTATCTGAAAATTATGCTACAGTGGTTCCTGGCCCGCATATCTGTGTACATTATTATGCACTTGTGAGTAAAGATTGAAACTAACTGATACATTAGACAAATTTACTGGTGAACCAGTGGTATTCATTTATGAGAGCAGACACTGTAGAAATCCACAAATTTATGTAGAGTAGTTTTATAAAAGATCAGTAAAATTTCACTAAATTCTAGAGGTTACAACTACTTCGAATTAAGTGTGTATGCTTTCACTTAAAATTAAATTTATTAATTTATATAAAAGTTATTTGTTAACAAATTTGCAAGGCTGTCTGAGTACTAATAAAATAAATTAATTTGTAGGAATGGAGTAGACCCAGCGGCTAGACGCCGCCACCCATCGGACAGACTTTGTCGACCACCGGACCGAAATCGACGGCGGCATGGCCATTAAATATGCCTACTGCGATTTCAAAGTATAATGTAAAAAAAGTAAGAAATTAGGAATAAACTTTTCTTCTTGAAAACAGAAGGTTGTATCTTCCCTGGTGTAACTATTCAAATTCGGCATTATTTGTTAAATTATATCTCTTGTTATTTCAAGGGTGTCAGAAATTATGAGACAGAACTTTCTATGACAGATTTATTGATTTCACTCATGTTTTTTCTTAAATATGAAACAGAACAAAAAATAGTATAAGTTTCAGTACATCAAAATACAACATTGTCATAATCTATCTTATTTAACCATACTGCCACAGTAAATTAATGATAATATCTATTCTCTTTATTTTAATTATATATGTTGGTTGCTTTGAGGAATAGAGTAAACATTAAAAAATATATCCCTTCATTTTGGCTCTTTAAATATGCATTTGTGTTTTAAATTATTCCGCAACATTTTAACAAGCATAAATGGTAGAAACATCCGTTATTGACAATGTAAAACCCTCCAATATTATACTGAAAAAAATATCCGATAAAAAGAAATAACACATAAGCTTAAAAATAGATAGCGCCTGCTGCAGAATGAAAATAAGTGGGATTTATTGTGTCATTACTCAGGGAAGGAGCGGGCTTTCACTCGTGTTGGGAGCATCCCGAGAGTCAGGAATTTATTAGCATATGATCAGGACAGTCAGTGACATCTTATAGAACATGCTGCAAAGGCTAAATCTGTAAATATTGACTGTAATGATAATGTAACTGACTTGTATATAAGCTTGGCTTGTACTTTACCGGTCAGAATTATTCGTAGTTTCATAGCGTAGATGTTGCTCGCGATTAATTAATGCAATTAACAATATCGTGCGTACACTACCCACAAAATTCTTCCTTTAGTTAAGGTACGCGAGCTGACTGGCAGCTTGGTGGGAACAACACCATGTTGCCCCTAAAGACCAGTACCAACCAAACACAATGCGGACAGAAGGTCCAAGCTCCCAAATTGCTTAGTATAATTTTTCTATCTGTCCAACTCTTCTTCCAGGACCATCCTTCTTTTCCTGTACTCAACCTGCCTGTTATTAATGCATGCTATTTGCATCCCGCATGAAAGTGCCCAGGTTTTTACCTCTGTCTATGGAGGTTTTACTTGGGCCCAACTTATCTAGTAATTAGTCTAGAATTAAGTTAGGGGAGTTAGCCATGGCGCCAATTGCGGCCATGGCTGGCCAATCCCCGAGCAAAGCACACGATGCATGCTTCCCTTTCTGCATGGCTTAAATCCAGCATGATTAGGCGTAAGGGCTTCGGCCTGGGACGCACCTAGAGTCTTCCCTAACCCAGACCCCTCCCAAACAAAATACAATTAGTTTTAGAGAAACCTGGGGAAATACAGCAGGAATATAGAATTGGGTGTATTACTTTCTGCTCTCCTCTTCTCCCCTCACATTCTTTCTCTTTCCTTCCTCCAGAACGGCCTTCAGTATTACGCTCTGGAATCCTTCGCTGGAGCGGCCTTCGGGATTATGCTCTAGCATCCCTCTTCCCCTGGAGCGGCCTTTCGAGGATTACGCTCTAGGACCTTTCCCTTTCCTTGTTCCCCTGCCCAGCATATATAAATTTAACTTGCCAACGCGCATACCAATTTTGCCCACTATATCTAAGCTGTAAGAGTTTTTGTTCATAAGCCTGTGGCTGGGACCATGTTAACATCTACATAAAACTCCACATGATTTACCATAGGTTCTCATCTGTTTGCAGGTAAAATAGAATAACTAATATAATATATACACAGTATATTGTGCAGGCAAATAAGAACTTGTCATTTCTGTCCGTGCATGACATCAATACTATCAATACTTATATTATAAATGCGAAAGTAACTCTGTCTCTCTGTGTGTCTGCTTGTTTGTTTGTTTGTTACCTTTTCCCGGCTGAACGGCTGAATGGATCGTAATGAAATTTGGCAAGGAGATAGATTATATCATGGGGATGGACATAGGCTATCTTTTGTCTAAAAAAAATAATCATTAAACAGGTTAAAAAAAATATCTTAATTTTATGTAATGTATGCCATAGATATACAAACTTTTAGTGTCATTCCTCTATGTCTGCCGAGCAATAGCTTTCAAGCCATTATGTTACGTTTTGCTATTGTAAGGAATTGATTAGAGTAAGAAAAATTATAGCTCTGCATCGTAGTACCTCAATACACCAGTGGATGTCACTGTTTTTTTTTTTTTTAATCGTTTTATAGTTTACACATCCTAACTAATATTATAAAAGCGAGTGTTTGTATGCTACGCCATTAAATTTTGCATAGAGATAATTTATGTGCTGGAGAGTGACATAGGCTCATTTTTATGGACGGTTCCAGTGGAATTTTGTAAATACCTCTAAAAATACGTATTTTTCTATTGTTACATTTTGTTTGGTTGATCGCAAGGTAAGTTTATTTATGTTTTTTTTTTTTTATTTAATTTCTCTCTACCTAGGGCACCCACAATTCTTTTAAATTTCGCGTGTATGTTTTCAATGTCATTCGAGTAGTACAATTTTTTTTTGTCAAATTGGTCATTATTTATACTTTCTGTATCATTTTGGAAACATACGTTTTTTTAGGTATTATGACAAATAAAAAAATTAATTTCACTAACATTCTTAGATTTTTATTGTGTGGATAGTTTCAAGTTTAATATTATGTATGTACATAAATTCTTAAACTTATAAATTTCTTCGAAATTTATTCATAGGTTGGTAGGGCCTACTAATATTTTCTATTTGTCAATATTGTTATTTTTTTTACAGTACCTACTTATTTGCAAGGAGTTTGGTCACAGAATAAACAATTGGTAACAGAAGCGACAAAGTGGGTTTACCCGCGTACTCGCTCATCATTTGTTTACTTTTCGGTCGCCATCTTTTCGGGGCGCGTTTAGCCAATGCTGGGATAACAGTTTAGAAGGATTTGAATTAAGTACTATATTAATTAGTGATTGCGAGTGAATTCTGGCATTGTAAATGATTTAATTATGTAGGCTTCACATTTGCGTACATTGATTAACATTATACAAGGTTTTTTGTTTGTTTTGTATTGACGTCTAATATCTTTGTACAAATGTGTACACACAGATGATCTGACAAGATGGACAAAATAAGCTAAACAAAATGACATACTGATATGTTGTCCTCCCATTAAAAGCCAAAACTTACAGACAAGAAAGTTTCTTCAGTTAGTGTCTTAGTAAACTTAAATTTTAAATTAATTTGTGTTATGAGATTCTACTTATTTAACAATAAAAAAAAGTAGGTAGCTATTTAGGCCTACATTAGAAATACCTAAATATGATATGCATTTACAAAGTTTTTTATAAGTAAGTAAATACATATTTTATACGCGTTAACTACATAACGTAGGGGCCAATTAAAAGCAACGACTTAAAGAAATTCACTCTCAACAATATTACATTAGGCCTACAGGAAAATAAATCACACGTATGTTAAGTGTGGAATTTGTAATATAAATGTAATATTAAATTATAGACAAAAATCACTCTACATTTTGATTGCTGTAGTCTTAGGTGCATTGTGGCAAAAAATAAATAAATAAAGGTATCGAGACACGTTGCATGGCAGTAAGCACAGAGTTGCACAAATATCACGCATTCTTTCCAGCAAACGAGATGGACAAGAAGACGCCTACTGGCTTTCAATCCTTATTTAATAACATGTCGACGAGTTACACCAAAAATTATGTATTCTTTCTGAAATAAAATAAATTTGCTTGGCATTTACTGCACAATTCCCTGAATCACGGAACACAAGGCTAGAATGCGTACGAACTAGCTTATTTATTCCAATACAAAAGAATAATGTTGATTGGAATCACGCATGAATACTCTAAATACTATTAATTCAAAAATATTTGTGAAATTACGACGAATTATTGTATTTGCTACCACACAAACTGTTCATTAAATCATACGCCCCTTACTTTCAATGGGGAAAACATTGTTTATTTACATTCGTGTACGCCCCGAGAGCATCAGATTGCTGGCACGCACTAACCAAGGATAAAACCACATTTTGTCGCTTCTGTTACCAATTGTTTATTTTGTGGTTTGGTTTAGTGTTTATAATTTATCTGCTGAGCGTCAAGCGTCTCTTAGGGCTGCTGAGACCGAAGACCAGAAATATTTGTCAATTATGTCATATATTGTTAAAAAATTTGAATTTTAATATTTTAGGTAGGTTGATTTTTTTTTATTAATTAGAGTAGTTACGTGTAATTGCCTTCTTCCTTTATTTCATATTAAAAATTATGTTTAATTGAGTGTGAGATAATTTTATTTATGTATGTTTTAATTTCATTAATTTCTAATATAGCCTATATATATATTCTTACCTACCTACTTCTATTAAATTTCAGGTGGATGTTAACATTGTCATTCGAGTAGTACAATTTTTTTTTGTCAAATTGGTCGTTATTTATAATTTTTGTTTCATTTTGGACTATGTTTATTTTTTTTTTTTACTTAATTCAAAGATTTGTGGTGTGTACAGCGAGTGAAATCTCTATTAATTTCTCTACTCCTTTGGATACGCGGAATATGTCACCACAGTTTTACATATAAACAAATCCTACTAATGTGTTAAATATTATGAATTAAATAAAAAATAAACTCACAAACATATTTCTTTTGTGTGTGTGTATAGTTTGAAGTTTAATATTATGCATGTATGTAAATTATTAAACATAGATTTAATTATTATTTTATTTAGAAAATTATTCACAGGTAGGTAATAAGTTTTTCTATTTGTCAATATTGTTATTATGGTTGAAAGGAGTACAGTAAATGCCTACATTCTTATATTCCTTTATATCTCTTTCGATTTGAAGTGTTTCCGAGCCATTCGGGGTTCTCAACATTAACCTCCCCTCCTCAGAACTCAAAGCCCCAAATTTTCGAAAGTTTAAAAATTTTTACAAATCTATCTCTTTCGATTTTAAGTGTTTTCGAGCCATTCAGGGTCCTCGAAACCCGCCCCCCTCTGGTTACAAAGCCCCAAAATTTCGAAAATTTCAGGAATTTCAAAAATCATTTCTTTCGAGATAGAGTGTTCCGAAACATTCTAGGTCCTGAAACTCCCCCCCCCCCCCCCCCCCTTTTCGACAAAAGTGAAAGCCCCAAACATTCAAAAAAATAGAGGAAATTGTATTAAATTTAATTCATTACGAACTAAAGTGTCCGGGGCATGGTGGAACTTTGACCCAAAGTAGACTTCCCCATCAAATTTGTGGAAGAGGGGAGGAAGGAAATGCAAAACCACAAAATTTCGAAAAACTTCATATAAATTTAAATATACTTTTTTACTATATGGAATGGTTCCTATCCACTCGGGGTCCTCAAACTACCCTCCCCCTACAAGGGGTCAAAGACCCAATTATTCAAAAATTTCCCAAAATTTCGAAAATCTATTATCTTTCGATTTGAAGTGTTTTCGAGTCATTCGGGGTCCTCAACATCAGCCCCCCCCCCCCCCCCTCCACAAGGATCAAAGCCCAAAAATTTAGAAAATTTCAAAAATATTTTTCTTTCAATTCTTTCCAGCCATTCAGGGTCCTCGAAACCCCGCCCCCCTCTGGGAACATAGCCCCAAAATTTCGAAAATTTCAGGAATTTATAATATCATTTCTTTCGAGATGGAGTGTTCCGAAACATTCGAGGTCCCGAATCTCTCTCCCCCGCCCCCCTTCCTTAAAAGTGAATGCCCTAAAATTTCGAAATATACGAACATATATAATTGGATGTTGGTATGTATGACGTCGATAAACTCTAACACCGTTTGACCGATCGCCATGAAAGTTGGCACATCGAAGTGATTTTATCATGCAGAAGGTTTTTATGCTATCCATTTTTTTTGTAACTGCCGCTAGATGGCGCTGCAGCGCATCAATTTCTAAACCTTTAAACCGATCGCCATGGGTAAACAGGATATCATAGGTCACAGATACACAAACAGTAATTGTGTGTAATTTCTTAATGTCCACCATACTGGACATATCACTACCCATTTTGCTGTAACTCGCGGACAAATTATCACCCGGTGTTCAGCCCGGGCAAAGCCGGGTACTGCAGCTAGTATAAAATATAAATTACTCTGTTTGTTAAATGACAATAGTTACACAATTTATCAATAGTTTCCTAACTATTAATTTAAGGCAAGTCATTAAATAGATAATGCCTCTTTGCAGGAATAGAGTTGGGTGAGTTAAACAGCACCGCCAGCCACCAGCCTGATGCCACTACCCCAGGCCAGACCACGCCACCCCAGGCCCGTCACCACCGTCCCCAGGCCCAACACCACCAACCCAGGAGCGACAAAGCCGCACCAGGACCCGAAGGAGTCGCACCCGAACACCACATAGACGCTCGCAGGCTCCACACCGCCACTAAACGGCCTGTCGCCAACGACCACCAGCCCACAACATTGCTAGCTGGCCTGATGTACAGAGCGCCGGCCATAACACCGCCTCTAGCCGGTCTAGCGACGCCACCCGCATGGCCACAACAACACCGCTAGCCGGCCTAACGCCACCCGCCGGTCCACACCGCTGGTAGCCTGCCTGAAGCTGCAGCCCGCATGCCCACACCGCCGCTACCAAGGTTTATGCCGCCGCCAAAAGGCCAAAACTACGCCACTAGCTGGCCTAATGCCATCTCCCGCTGGTGAACGCCACCACCCGCCAGCTCAAACCACAGCTAGCCTGCCTAACGCCGCCGATCACTGGCCAACAACCGCCACTAGCCGGCCAGACACCAGCGAACGCCGGCAACAACACAGCAGCTAGCAGGCCTGACGCCATCCGCCGGCCCACACCATCACTAGCAGGCCTGACGCTGCCACCCGCCGGAACACCTCTGCCTCCCGCCAAGACGGAAACCGACCGCGGCATGACCATAAAATAAGCCAACTGTGCTGTCAAAGCAAAAAATATAAAAAAACTGTAAGAAATTAGGAATAAACTATTCTTATTGGAAAAAAAGGCACATTTGACAGTGTCTACAGCATAATGAGTTATGGGCACACCATTACAATCTATCAAGAAGGGAACAATAAAGACTGTGAAGAATGTCTATTATTTAAAACTACAGACCTGAAAATTCAGAGACTGTAAAATATTAATTACTCAGATTCGACGAAGCTGTAGTTCGCCGAACAGTGCGTAACATCTAAGTTACTAATAAATGTGTTCCAACAGTGGAATCATATTATGCATAAACTTGAAAACTCTGTTTCAAGTGTCAAAAAACCAAATCACATCTTTTCATTGATTAAACAGACGTTTGTCAGAAACGGATTGAGTACCTGAAATCTATCCGAAAATACAGAAATGAGGGCAGCAATATAGTAGGCTATACATGGATGAAACATGTGTTTTAACATCATATGTTCTAAACCAATAATGAAGTGATAATTCATTAAATTGTCTAAATGTAATAGAGTCAAGAGGTTGACATTTCATAATTATCCATGCCAAGGATGAAATGGGTTTTATTTATAACACTCTGGCAATATGGACAGCTCAGGAGTTAACAGGCTACAATCATTATAATATGAACACAGAAAACTATGAAAAATGGATGACAAGCTAATTTGAAATCTTCCTCAAAAAAAAAAAAAAAGAAACATTATTGTTATGTAAAATGCAACATACCACTACTAAAATTAAACTCGCCAACGACATGTATAAAAAATTTATTTCTGCTTCTTTAATGTTTTCAGTTATTCTGTAGAGACTGAGAGACATGCTGTCACCCCTAGGATCCCTCCCCTATCTTGTGCATTCCAACAGAAGTTCGTATCCCTCCCTGGTGTTGCTGCTCAAATTCGGCATTATTTGTAAAATTACATAGGTATGTTCTGATATTTCAAGGGTGTCAGAATGTTAGATGAGACAGAACTTTCTATAAAATATTTATTGAATTATCTTATGTTTTTCTTTAAATAGAAAGTAAAACAACAAAATAGAAGTATAAGTTTGAGTAAATAAAAAACAATATTGTAATAGTATATCTTATTTAACAATACTACCATAGTAAATGATTGATAGTAAATATTCCTTTATTTAAATTATATACGTTTGCTGTCTTTTAGGAATAGAGTAATTATTAAAAGAAAAATTTTCCTTCATTTTGGCTCTTTAAATACGCATTTGTGTTTTAAATAGATCCGCAACATTTTAAAAAGCATTAATTGTGGAAGCAACCGTTCTTGACAATGTACACCCCTCCAATATTATACTGGAAAAAAAAATCCAATACAAAGAAATAGCACATAAGATTGTGACTAGGTCATGCTTGAGACAGGCGATGATATAGCGCTCTGGCGTGGAATCTTATAACTACAAATATGTACCTTCTTTTTGAAAGCAGATCCATATACCATGATGGTTCCTTATACCTGACTTTTGGATCCAAAACTTGGCATTATAAATTACATCCCCTTCGAAACTTATTTATATTATACATATTTTATACTAGCTGTTACACGCGGCTTCGCTCCCGTGATTAAATTAATGGAGTTTATTTCAATAGAGCACGATTCCTTAGTTCCCATGAATGTTGTTCTCTTGAAATAACTAATAATTATTTCAATAAGATCCTACTAACTTATATACAATGTTTTATGACAAACTTATGTTGAATTAAACACTCTAAACAATGTAAAAACATATTACATAGTATATTTATTATAATTTATAATTAACAAATATAAAAATTTATATTCGGAAACTATGGAGAAAATTATACACCATTAGCCTCTGCCCGCTGCTTCCGTTGCATAAATTTCATCACAAACGGCAAAGTGGTTTAGCCATGAAATACTTACTGCAGTACACTCCTGTAAACTATATTAAATGATTTATTTCGTTCAGCGAAAACATGTAAATTTTCCGTCTCAGAAACACATGAGTAAGCTTCGTAAAGCCGACCGTGAGAAATACCTGGCGTGCCCAAATTATCCGTGCTACCTTTTTAAGTTTGACCTTGAGATCGAAAGATCGTCATTGAAAATGCAACTTTTAAGAGGAACTCTAGGCGTTTAACATTAAAGGGTACGTTATTGGGTATTATTTAGATGTGTGGTAAAACACGTGATATCCCTTAGCTTGTCCATTTAAAATTGTGGCTTTCACAATACGCCTTCTTAGTTCGGTGACTCGCAATCTAGTACCGTTGTATATTCTCGTTGTGTCTATGTTGAGCATTAACAAAACTGGAATACCAACCTTTAATCTCAGATTATGGGATAGCACCCCTGATAGCTCAAAAGAGTTTAGAAAATCCAAGGGGTACGTCATCTTGTCATCGAATGACATGACTGAGTCAATGGGGTTGTACACTTATGTATCGCTAGTTATTTTGTCCAAGATTTTTTATATTGGTTTTTAATAACAGTTTAATAATTGGTGACAGTATGGTTCTTTCACAAAGCCAATAATCATTCTGGTGTTTTTGTTGCGAATTTGAAAAAAAAATACTTCTGCAATAAGTGCATATTCCAAATCCACAAAACACAATATTGATTGGCGAATAGAGCCATATATTCTTCGTCTGATTCTAGTCGACCTTCATCTATCTCAAGCATTTTTTGAGCATACGCACCCGACTCTACTGCGCTAAATAACTGGACATTTATATAAGTGGTGAGTTGAAAGCTTTTACTTTGATCCACATACATCGTGCTTTCAAACATGTATTAATTTCGTCTGCTGCATTATCTCGCTAGATGACAGGCAAAGTAGCCTAAAATCACATGTCAGTAACACCACCTCAACACCTATCAGTATTTTATTGCTGTGCATGTCTTGTATACAACGATCAAGAGCCTAAATGAGCCTAAATATAACATTTGTGTGACATAGTTCACTCGTCCAACACGATCAGCTTGCACTGTTGCAACAGGGCGCCACTGGCGTTGTTCTTACAGATGTTGTACGTTGGTGTTTCTTCGCTCGTCAGATTAAGAGGTTATTAAAAGACTGAATGTGCCGTCCATCCAACGCTTAGCAATGTTGCAGCGATTCCAGTGGATGCCACAGATAATCCGACTTATTGATTAGTGTGAGTTTTTCTGGAATCAAATTGAGCAAAAAAATTGCTTTTACCATCAAGGTCATCAAGGAAATTAGGCCGCCTTCACCACTCTTAACTCATAATATTTTTTTGTAAATCTATGTTTGCTCGGGTAGCATATGTTTCTCAGTTGTGCTCTCGTGAGTATTTAATATGATGGCTTAGCTCTCTGATCAAATCATTGGTCATCTCTCCTAAACAGGCATACCAAAATCAGACATTTTATTCCTATAATTATTATTTTGTCCTCGATAAGTACCAGTGCTTGATTGAAACAAAGTTCATTGTTAACTTGATACATTCTTTCAAAACTGTGCAAGATTTCCTCTTATAACACAGTTTTGTACTTGTCTCATAATTGCAGAGGATTGGATAAACAGCAAATGCATATCAATATGGCAAAAGCTGTGCTTACTAGCATATGTAGCACAGCCTCTTCTATGGTGGCATACCAGTGGTTGTCATCTTCCAACAGCAACTTTTCACAAACCTGTCAAAAAGTTGCAAGTTCTTGGCCGTCAACTGTTATTAGATCCAAGAAGTTAGTGGGTTCCCTTACTACATTCAGCAGCATTCGCAAACAATAACATTTAAAGTTTCTAACATGCACAGTGTAAATGCGGCCAAGAGAGTCTCCTGCCTGGCCAGCCATCGACACGTGTACCTTAGAAACGACGTTTACATTCCTTCAGCGTCGTTTTCCATATATAGTAGCGAGGTATATAAAGTAAAGTGATGTTTTTGCAAATGCGCAATTTTGGCACAATAATTAGTGTCGTTCTTGATGGTGCTGTTAAATTCTCTCTGAAATTATTTTGTTTTAAGTAAACCCTCTCATCATTGGGTAGATATATCGCGCGATGAGTGACTGTTGGGTGTCTCGCGCAGAGGCAGACCCAAGATCCACCACTCTGCTTCGTTACTTCAGACATTTCGTCTGGCTCTAAATGTTTGCACCTCATCTCTCGGTTCAATGGTCACATTCCCTTGCTGTTGGATTTTAAAGTAGCCTGGTTGGTATGTTTTTAAAATATATTTGAATATATTGTTACGAACGTGAGCAAAGCCACGACACATGCAGGTGCAGAGCTGGCTGGCAGCCCTACACGGCAACTGACGTCACGTGGGCGCTGCTACATGATACGCGCCGCACGCGTCTGGAAGATTACAAGGATCGTCGCTTTCCCTCCTCCTTCCCACCGCTCCCCGCGCGGTGCTGTTAGTTTGACATCTTAAACCTGACAACTGCGGTGTTACGCGAGCCGCCGACACGTGTTTCGAGAGATTTCTGCCGCCGGGTCGCCGCGGAATGACGCGACTGGCCCCAGCCGCACTCGTGAATTCGAAAAGGCGCCTGGGCTGATATATAAGACGAGGACGCCGACGTCAGAGTCAGTCGGAGTTCAGCTGGGAGTCGGGAGTTCTCCCGCGGCGGAGTTTCCGAGGCGATAGTGCCGCGGGTGCGGCGGAGTGCGAAGTCCTTGGACAAAGGTTCCAGGGCAGGGAGTGAGTGAGTGAGTGGAGTCAGAGGTTTTCCTGCGGCGTATTTTCCGGGCGATAGAGCGGCGAAGTCCCTGAACGAAGGTTTCAGGGCAGAGAGTTCAGTTCCGGGCGATAGTGTCACTGGCGTGGCGGAGTCCCGAGCGAAGTTTCGACCGAGGCGTAGAGTGGATACTCGGTGAAGGCAAGTGCGTCGGCGGCGGCGGAGTGCGACGATGAAGTCCCGCGACGGAAATCCACGAGGGGAGATGTGGTGAGAGTTGCGCCAGAGGTGCGTCACAGCGAGGTATGCGGATTGTAAGAAATGAGTGACTGGGGAAGAGACTTTTTAAAAGTGTAATTAATTATTTGGCATTTTTAGATTTTTTTATAGTGAAGTAAGTATTGGGAAATCAATAAAACTGTAGTGTAATAAAAATTTTAATTGGGCTATCCTTAACATACCCACGATTCATAACAATATATTTTATCGCATTTACTATAAGTATTACAGACCTATACATCTATATGGCAATTAAAAATTATAGACAGGAAGGGGAGAATATGGGTCCATCCAACTATTGTTCACCAATATTTCCTGTATTCCTCCTGGGGTTTTTAAAGTCGTTGTTTATCCACTATCTTCTGGTGCTCTGAGCCTGTACAGAGAATAGCATTTATAGTTGCTTTGAGTACTCTTTTAAATTATTGTCGTTTACTTTTTAGTACATTTTCCTTCCTTCATACACAACAATGAAAGAATTAGTTCACCATAGGGCCGGTGAATCATATTCTTAGTCACCGTATCATAAAGCATTTTTTTTTTTTCCCATTTTCCGGGTTCGTTATTTCAGCACGTATGACTTCGTATATTTGGTTGGGACACAAATGTTTCCTTCAAACAAAGCAGTAAGTGCATGCGAGGAAAAACTAGATTTTGCCACTCGGTCGAGTACATGAAGCACTTCTTGTATCCAAATATTTAATCTTTTGTAAGTAAAGCAAACAACTTCTGTAATTAAATTTTAAATCCTCTGGCTGTTAAGTCATGCCTGTTAGTTGAATTTTTACCAGACATAAGCTGTTTGGTAATTTCTGGCCAGGAGTTGTTACATTTCATAGTAATAAATAGATCAGGCCTACCATAATTAAGCACGTATGTGAACACATTCAATGTGTATTCATGAAGGTATCTCGGGCTATTTACAATTTATGAAGGGAGAGTCACAATCTGACCCGTTATTTGGATCCAAATCCGCATCATATCTAAACGCATGTTGTACGTGAACGTAGTTCTCTGCGCACATTTTTTTATTTAAAGAAATTAACTGTAAGCGATAACTCTCCATGTTTACATATATGTCGAACCAAAACTAACGAAAGATGAGCCTACACCGAAGCAATAATTGAAAATCGTCACAACGTATCATCAAGTGATAAGCATAAAAGTCTTTGTTTGGCATGGGGAGTTTTGTAACTGGATTTATCTAGGAAATGTCAAAACAGTACTCTTCTTGATCCTTCGAAAATACGAAAAAATCATAGGGTACTCTGTGTGTGTCGATAACCATAATGAGTATGCCTGTACAATGTCCTGAGACGTAGTTAGTTCATCACTATCTACTACGACAGTTATTTTATTTGTGGTCGGCATATCATATTGACCACGTATTACACAGTCTGGTTGGATCAATACATTGTAATTATTATCATTGGTCATTTTAAATTCATAGACCAAAATATTGTAATCCTGTTTAACTCCTTGTAATATTTGAAAAATGTTAATTTATACATCTTGCACATACTCAGAACACCTATTTATTTCAGATTCTTCATCATTCATGAAATAAAAAAAAAATGTATTTGTATATTAGTAGCAGGAAGCAAAGAACTAATTATGTGAATTCCTTGGATTGTAAAATCCGACCAAAATCCTACCATTGAGACTATTTTATCTGTTCCAACAGATGTCATTTGTAAGCATGTATTGCATTTGATTATACTTCTCAGGAAAGGGCGAAACTCATCTGTTCAACATAAGAAAGATTCTTTCAAAGATTCAACTGGCTCGCCTATAGAAGGAATGACTACTTTTAGGGGTGCCGCACATAGAACGCGGGTTACCTGCACCTGTTTTCACCAGCCACAACCTTGCCTTCTGGCGCAGGTATGTTAACGCTGGTAGAGCAGGCAGTGCCGCACAGAGGACAGCCAGCCTGCTCAACCAGCGCGATTCAGTTTGCCGTTGTATGTCAAGTGAGAAACATGTCGTCTAGCTCGTCTGATGCAGAGTTCGTTTTTCCGTACGGAAATCCACGAGATGAATCGAGGAAGGTATAGGAATGGCGAATACCATCATCTGTTCGGTGAACTGAGGAACGAACCTCGACGGTTCTTTCAATACACTCGTATGACGAGTGAAACCTTCGATTATATTTTGGCGAAAAACGAACACCGTTTAATGAAGAACTGGTGCAACTGGTACACACAAGCAATTCTCCCAGAAGAAAGATTGATCATTGCATTAAGGTAAGTAATACAGAAAACTTTTGATCACCATAAAATTGATGATTAGGTACTTTTAAGTTAATGCTTGGATTTTGTTTTCAATTTATTTATTTAGTGTTTAAGTAGGTACTATTAAAAACAACCATTTATAGTGTACCATCTGTCTTTTCTACTATACATTTACATTATTTAGGTAGACTGAAATTGATACAAGAATATGCACAAAGAACACACTAGAAAAATTATGATGGAATTATGAAATATAAAATATAAAAAATAAAATTAACATCTGAACTGTCATTGTTTATAAACGAAGTCAGATATTTTAAAATGCAGTTGCAAATAGATCTGTTATCATATCTTCGCTTGTGGCAGCAGTGTTAAGAGCAGAGAAAGCAGAAGAGGTGATTCGAGAGTGTGTCACCATCAGTTCATGTACTCTGGAATATGGATACGGAAATTCATCCACTATGCTTTGAATGCGATTTCTGAAGGCCATTTTCCTCTCATCCGGGATTATTTTTACATGCGGAATTAAACTTTTAAAGAAATATAAGTCCGCATCATCTTCCAAAGACTTTCATTGATCACCTTTCTTGAATAAGTATTCCAGCTACTATTCCTCGATTCTTAGAAGGATGGAGTTGAATTATTCACTTCTACCACGTTTCTTAGAGAATATACGTGCTGCTGTTGGCCACAGGTTCCTGGTTGAGTTCCTTTTCTCCACCCTCTTCATCATCAATGAACTCATTTCGATTAGTTTCAAGTGACTCTGTTTCAATTTAACTGTCCTGGGGATGAGAAGCAGTGAACCTGCTTCCTTCCCCTTGAGGCCCTGTTGAGGAAAATTCACCAAATGGGTTAAAAAAAACAAGGACGAAGAAAAAATATTCTTAACTCCCTCAGTAGGCAAACCATCGTTTCCGTTAAAATATTTTGAAAATCTTATAATTTTAATCTAAGACTTTGTCTGCATGGAGTTGAAAACAGGGGTTAAAATACAAAAAACAAATTAATAATTTCCGTAGTAAGCACAGTTCATTTCAATCAAATTATCAGTAAATATTGTCATGTTTATCTAAAACTCATATGAATTTTTTTTTTATCAGACTAACAAATGCATCAATGGATCGAAAAGAAACAGAGCTACGATTAAAAAATATAATTTCCTTATCATGTACGCTTTTGAATCCGTTCTTATTTATTGTGAAACCTTTAACGTGGACTGTGTTAGACATAAATGATAGATAATATTTTTAGCAGCTTTAAAATTCAACTCAAAATGTTACCAAACATTAAAACAATAAAATGCATTAATATTTTGTTGCTTAACTTAAATTTTCATGTCCATGGCTCTATCCAAAACAGTATGTGTTTATATAAAGAATGTTTATGGTTTTTACGGATACGTTTTAGAATGTTTTTGGATTTCTGTGTGAAGAGTGAATTGCGATTTTACTGGAGATTTTAATTCTTATTGAGAGTGACAGAAAAGTTTGATTGAAGAAGAGATTTTTTATAAAAGGTTTGGAGTCGAGATAGGGTTTTTTACCCACGTTTTGGTGAACTACTGAAGGTAGGATCAGATAAGAAAATTGTATCACTCAACTAAAATTAACCAAGCAGGCACTTATATTTTTTAATTTAATTAGACTGCTACACTAATTATAATTTTCAATACAAATTTAAAAAATTATAAATCTTGTAACATTTCACAGGGATACTATTACTTACACATATATTTGTAGTTAATAATAATGCTTGTCCTACTTTTAACACGGACAAGAAACTACTGAGAGTAATAAGTCTACAGAATAAGAATCTTTATTTATTCTACATGCATGATCACTCTTTAACTTGAAATGAGAACATGGAAGTAGGAATCCGGGTTGGTTCTTATGATCATGCAGTTATAACTGGAACTACGACAAACATTCATTAAACATTACGTAGACTAACTGCAATTAGTATCAGTGCAGTGTCGCTGTGACTATAATATTACTTTCTCAGCTCTTCACACTCTGTAAACAGACACTGCCACCAATGCATCCAAGCTAACTGTTACTCTCACTCCATAGCCCTAATTTCTACCTAACTTGGTAGTCTTTAGTGTAAATCTTTGACAAGTGCGTGCATATAAACTTGTACTGTTATAATTAGCCATTATAATTAATTAATGTTTGACTAAATGAAAACACCTTTATCAAAAATTAAAAAAATTAAAATTTAATAAAATTCTTGGTAATCTTTTTTTTATCTAATCTAATTATAAAATTATTAACAAATTTGTATTTATAAGTACCAGTTGAATATTTTATTACTATATTTATACTAATAAAATTACTTCCAAACTTTTAGAACTGAGAAATACATTTATTGATAATATATTTTTTTTTAAGTTACTCAATGGATATCTATAGTTTTTTTTAAAACATAATTTTAAACGTCTGCTGAACCATATTGATACAGAATATATCACAATAAATTTAGAAGTGCATTCAAAAACATGTTTGCCTTTAAATACACTTTATATGTAACATTTTTGTTAGCATTTCAGAGTGATCATTTTTAGGGCACGAACTCATTTATTTCTTTATGATATGCAATTGAAATACTCATCAGTAATTTATTAGTTGTGCCACCGTCAATGTACAGTCTGACAAAAAACTGAATAAAAAGAAACTACATTCTCTACGCATTTGTATAAAGGGAGCCTGAACACGTAATAATTACGTGACACAACTGTAATGTTTGGTTGCAGGCATGAGCCGGAAGAGGCCCCGCCCGGACTGGCAGCCGGAGGATGGGGACGACTTGCCCGTCAAGCGACTCCGCCTCGCCGCGGACCTCGAGTCCTCGTGAGTTCACTGACACTCAGGCAGTCATATATATTGTTACGAACGTGAGCAAAGCCGCGACTTGTGCAGGTGCAGAGCTGACTGGCGGCCGCCGCAACATGAGACGCAACACGCGCGCCTGGAAGATTGCAAGGATTGTCGCTTTCCCCCATTCTTCCCCGCGCTCACCACGCGGCGCTGATAGCTATAACACCTGAAACCTCACAGCTGCGGAGTCCCGCGCGCCACCTGGCAGCTGCCGACACGTGTTTCGAGAGATTTATGCCGTCCGGTCAGCGCAGATGACCCGACTGGCCCCAGCCGCGCTGGGGAGTTCTGGAAGGCGTCTGGGCCTATATATGTGCCCGGGACGCCGGCCTCAGGGAGAGTTCAGAGGAGTTCAGAGTGAGAGTTCAGGCGGCAGCTTTCCCGCGACGGAGTTTCCGGGGCGATATTGCCGCGGGTGAGGCAAAGTGGAAAAGTCCTTGGACGAAGGTTCCAGGGCAGGGAGTGAGTTCAGTGGAGTCGGGAGTTCTCCCGCGGCGAAGTTTCCGGGCGATAGAGCGGCGAATTCCCTGGACGAAGGTTCCAGGGCAGAGAGTTCAGTTCCTGGTTATAGTGTCGCGGGCGCGGCGGAGTTCGAGCGAAGTTCCGAGCGAGGCGTCGAGTGGGATCTCGGCGAAGGTAAGTGCGTCGGCGGCGGCGTAGTGTGGCGACGGAGTCCCGCGGCGGAGATCCACGAGGTGTGCTGCGGCAAGAGTTGCGTTAGAGGTGCGGCCCAGCGAGGTGTGCGGTGTGTGAAAACGAGTGACTGGGGAACCAACATTTTTTTTAAAGTGCAATTGATTATTTGCTATTTTAAAAAATTAATTGTAAGTGAATAGTAGTGGCCATCATTAAAACTGTGTTTGTTGTAAAATCTATTGATTGGGCTATCCTTTACGAACCCGGTAAATCGTAACAATATTATATATATAACATATTAAAAATTTCAATATTAAATTTATATTTACAATAAACTTAAACAATATAATGCAGCACAGATGGAATAAATGGTGCAGGAAAAGGAGAGTACTACGACAAGTGTCATCGTCTTACTTAAAAGTCCGTTACGTGTTCGAATTTTTAGGTATTCTGCATTCATCTCATCGGGAATCGAGCCCGGACAGCCTTTGTGGGAGACGAGAATTTGAACACTCAAACTCCCTAGTCTTACCAGAGAGTATAATTGTGAAGCTTTAGTCGAAGGTACTTAGTATATAGGTACCTACTTAATGGGTAGTTAGCTAGATAACTCGGCCATAGTTATCGAGGCTTTGCATATTGTATTAACTAGCATTATATGGGTACTAAATAAGTCAATATTCACCATGATGCACTAATAACACATGTATAATGTAATTGAAAATTGTTTTTAAGTCACAAAGTATAACTTTTACATGTTGCTGGCAATAGATGTATTTTGCAAGCTACATGATACTCCAAATATTACACTTTTGTTTCAGTTGTACCGGCAGGCAGGTTTTAAAGGCCCGAAAACGTGAAGAAAGGGTTAGTTCAGATCCCAAGGTGAGTTACTTTTGGAGTGCAAATGACATATTCATGTACATCTCAGATATTCGTTACACTAAATTAATAATTTTAGTACCAATGTTTTTGTATATATCGATATTAATGTTAAAATGAATTGCTGGACCATATAATAGATTCATTTTCACTCATTACTAAAGAATTTGCATGAAGTCTTCATTCTAATTCAAAATATGTGATTTAAATAATATTATCTGAAAATTATGTTTACAGTGGTTATTGGCGCGCATATCTGTGTACTTTATCATGCACTTGTGAGTAAAGATTGAAACTAACTGATACATTTGACAAATCCACTGGTGAAACAGTGGTATTCATTCATTAGAGCAGAAACTGTAGAAATCCACAGATTTATGTGGAGCAGTTTTATAAAAGATCAGTAAAATATCACTGAATTCTAGAGGTGACAACTACCTACTTCGAATTAGGTGTATATGCATTCATTTAAAATTAAATTCATTAATTTATATAAAAGTTATTTGTTAATAAATTTGCAAGACAATCTGAGTAATTTAAAAAAAAACATATTTTGCAGGAATGGAGTGGACCCAGCGGCTAGAGGCCGCCACCCATCGGACAGACTCTGTCGACCACCGGACCGAAATCGAAGGGGCATGGCCATAAAATATGCCTACTGCGATTTCAAAGTAAAAATGTAAAAAAAAGTAAGAAATTAGGAATAAACTTTTCTTCCTGAAAACAGAAGGTTGTATCTTCCCTGGTGTAGCTGCTCAAATTCGGCACTATTTGTAAAATTATCTGTCTTGTTATTTCAAGGGTGTCAGAAATTATGAGTCAGTACTTTCTATCATAGATTTATTGATTTCACTCATGTTTTTTTCTTAAATATAAAACAGAACAAAAAATAGTATAAGTTTCAGTACATCAAAATACAACATTGTCATAATCTCTCTTATTTAACCACACTGCCATAGTAAATTAATGATAATATCTACTCTGTTTATTTTAATTATATATGTTGGTTGTTTTTGAGTAATAGAGTAAACATTAAAAATTATATTCCTTCATTTTGGCTCTTTAAATACGCATTTGTGTTTTAAATTATTCCGCAACATTTTAACAAGCATGACTTGTAGAACCAATTGTCCATGTCAATGTACACCCCTTCCAATATTGAACTGAAAAATATAATAATACAAAGCCATAACTCATAATATTGTGACTAGGTGATGCTTCAGACAGGCGATGATATAGCGCTCTAGCGTGAAATCTTAAAACTGCATACATGTACCTTCTTTTTTAACAGCAGATACATCTACCACGGTGGTTCCTTCTACCTGACATTTGGATCCAAAATTGGCATTTTAAATTGTATCCCCTTCGAGACTTCTATATATTATACTAGCTGTTACCATAAGCTATGCTCCCGTGGTTAAAATAATGGAGTTTTTTCAATACAGCACTATTCCTCAGTTCCCATTATTGTTGTTCTCTTGAAATAACTAATAATGATTTTAATAAGATGCTACTATATACAATGTTTTATGTCAAGCCTTATGTTGAATCAAACACTGGAAACAATGCAAAAACAAATTACATTATTATTTTAATTTATTATAATTTATAATTTATAAATATAAAAAAATATAATCACAAACATTGGTGAACATTACACACACTTATTTATATATACGATTGGAATTTATTTCTGATAAAATGAAGCTTTCACCCGCTGCTTCGTCCGCATAAATTTCATCACAAGCGACCAAGCGGTTTAGCCGTGTAATATTTACCGCAATATACTCCTGTAAATATGTTAAATGATTTGTTTCGTTCGGCAAAAACATGCAAATTTGGCGAATCAGAAACACGTGAGCAAGCTACATAGAGCTGACCTTGAGAAAAACATAACGTCCCCAAATGTATCCCTGCTACATTTAAAGGTTGACCTTCAGATATAATTATAATTGAAAATGCAACTTTTAATGGGAACCGCAGGCGTTGAACATTAAAGGGTACGTTATTGGGTATTATTTAGATGTGTGGTAAAACACGTGATATCCCTTAGCTTGTCCATTTAAAATTGTGGCTTTCACAATACGCCTTCTTAGTTCGGTGACTCGCAATCTAGTACCGTTGTATATTCTCGTTGTGTCTATGTTGAGCATTAACAAAACTGGAATACCAACCTTTAATCTCAGATTATGGGATAGCACCCCTGATAGCTCAAAAGAGTTTAGAAAATCCAAGGGGTAGGTCGTCTTGTCATCGGATGACATGACTGAGTCGATGGAGTTATACACTGATGTATCGCTAGTTATTTTGTACTATTCATTTATTAATTTTCATAACAGTCACATTTTTTGGTGCCCGTATGATTCTCACACACAGCCAATTATCATC
This sequence comes from Bacillus rossius redtenbacheri, assembly GCF_032445375.1. Lineage (NCBI taxonomy): Eukaryota > Metazoa > Arthropoda > Insecta > Phasmatodea > Bacillidae > Bacillus > Bacillus rossius. The sequence continues at coordinate 76,066,784 of NC_086332.1, forward strand.
CTGGTGTTTTTGTTTCAAATTTGAAAAAAAAAATAATAAACTAGTTCAATAAGTGCGTATTCCGAATCCACAAAATAACACTATTGGTTGGTGAATAGAACCATATATTCTTCGTCTTTTTCTAGTCGAACTTCACCTATCTCAAGCATTTTCTGAGCGTACGCACCCGACTCTAAATCACTAAAGAACTGGACATGTATATTAGTGGTGAGTTGAAGTTTTCAACTTTGGTCCACAGGTATGATGCTTTCAAACATGCATTAATTTCGTCTGCTGCAGTGCTCGCTAGATGACAGGCAATGTAGCCTAAAATCACACGCCAATAACACCACCACACCACCCATGAGTATTTGATTGCTGTACATGTCTTGTAAACAACGATCTAGAGCTTCGATATCACATTTGTGTGACATTGTTCACTCGTCCCACACGATCAGCTTGCACTGTTGCAACAGGGCGCCACTGGCGCTGCTCTTACAGATGTTGCACATTGGTGTTTCTTCACTCGTCAGATTAAGAGGTAATTAAAAGACTGAATGTGCCGTCCATCCAAAGCTTAGCAATGGTAAAGCGATTCCAGAGGATGCCACAGATAATGCGACTTTATGTTCCGGGCCAATTTTTGCTAGAATCAAATTAAGAAAAAAAATTGCTTGTACCAATTTGGGCATCAAAGAAATAAGGCCGTCTTCACCACTCTTAACTCGTAATATTTTGTGGTAAATCTATGTTTGATCGGGTAGCAGATGTGCCTCATTTTCACTCACGTGAGCATTATAATGATGGTATCGTAGCTTAGCTCTCTGATCAAATCATTTGTCATCTCTCCTATAAGATGTGGTGTGGGCATACCAAAAATTGTTTTTATTTGGTCTTTGATAAGTACCAATGCTTCATTGAAACAAAGATCAATACCTACTTCAGATTATGAAACCAAGATCCATAAACTTCTTGCCGAAACTACATATGCAGCAGTCAAGAAAAATCCTCTAAAACAAATATAATCAACTACAAATAAACTGGTTACCGAATCAAACTTAGAAGAAAATTGTAAGAAACATCTAATTATCAAAGATACTAGAACCCCCACATTCTATGGGCTTCCGAAGATACATAAGAAGGACATTACTCTTCGCCCAATAGTGAGTACAATCCTCTCTCCTATCCATTCACTAGTTAGATACTTGAATGGATTAATCCAACCTTTAGTACCCACTCCAGCTTCTCATGTCGGAAATTATGCACATTTCATTTATATTATTAAACAACAGATCTCCTGATAAGCTGTGATGTGGTTTCACTCTTCACTTAAGTGCCTGTCCCAGAAGCCCTTAAAATTCTCCTCACATACCTGGGAGAAGACAATCTGAGTGGAGACATGGTGAATCTCACAGAACACTGTTTATTCGACCTTCTTCTCACTCAACGGGCATATATACAAGCAACAGGAAGGCGCTGCTATGGGCTCGCCTCTATCTTCCCTATTAGCTAATATTTTAATGGCAAAATTTGAGGAGAAAGCGATAAGTACTAGCTGGCTAAAACCCAAGTGCTGGTACAGGTATGTTGATGACACCTTTGTTAATTTCGAGCCGTGGGAAAGATAAGCTACTAGACTTTCTAAAACACCTGAACAGCATCCATCCGAATATACAATTCACCATGGAGGTGGAAGTAGAAGGAAAATTGCCTTTTCTGGATGTCTTAGTCGCAAGAGGAGAGGATAATCACATCGGCCATAGTGTTTACAGAAAGCCAACCCACACTGTTAGGTATCTACATGCAAGTTTACACCACCCTCCATCTCAGAAGAGAACAGTCAATTCAAATTTGGTAAACATAGTTAGAGCAATTTGTGAAGAAGTCAATATTGGGGAAGAAATGAAACATCTTACTAGCGCTCTTCTAACGAATGGTTATTCAAAGTCAGAAATCAGGAAAGCCATGAAACCACCTCAACAGAAAAAGAAAGACATCTTCCTAATAAAGTTTTCATTCCTTATGACAAAGGAATTTCTGACCAAGTGGCAAGACTTCTTAGGAAGCATGAAATTCATACAGTTCTCAAACCCATAAACAATATTGAGGGGTCTCTGACATCGGTGAAAGACAATACTCCTGCCGAAAACCTAGCCGGTTATACAAGACCCCATGTTCTTGTGGCAAGGTATATATAGGACAAACTGGCAGACGAATAATCACAAGGGTTAAAGAACACATCAGTGACTACAAACATGAAAACCCACGATCAGCTATAGCAGAACACGCCATGGAAACCAGATACAGAATTGATTTAAACCAATTCCACACCATATTCAACATCCAATACAAGAAAAGATACATTCGAAATCAGTAGGAATATTAAAACACCCAGCAAACATTAAGAGGCCGTGTCAGTAAATGTTTATTTCCAATATTCTGCTCTAGAAGTTCTCTCTTTTAACAGTGAGATTTAGTGGCTTTTTCAACCGAAGGAACTGTAGCCGCAGCGCGTGATAAAGCTACTATACCCTTATCACAGGATTAGTGGGAAGGTTGACAGCTCGAGTTTACTCGACGAAAAATGTATCTGGTTCCTCGACAATCTGAGAGGATGACAATCTGACCGGCGGCTCACTAGGAAATTGCGGATGCAGGGATTCAGAATCAAGAAACCTCACTTATACAACTATGGTATGAGTCGAATCTAAAAATTTTAATACTTTAAACGTATCGGAATACAATTAATCTTCAAACATGTGGTAATTATTCTTTATCTGGATGTAATAGTCCGTGATAAATAATGTTAGTTGACATTAAAAAGTATACGAAATTCATCATGTAACGTTTTAAAAGGATAATAACATAAATGCATATGCTTAGATATTGCATATGCATCACACACAATCTAAATACAATCTCACTTAAGTCAGACTACCTAATTTTTTACAATGCACCATCATACAGTTTAACAGAGGTAGGTGAACCTCTTATCGACGTTGTTTCAAAGAATTTAAATTTACAAATATTATACTATTTATCTTAATACGATATGTAGCCTACCTTTATGAATACGAACTTACAAAAAAATTATTGAATTTATCACATTACACTTTAACATTACACAAGACTAAAACACTAACAAAACTTAATTTTATACATTGCTGTAGCATATTAGAAGACGAAATAACTCACAAGACTAACATTAAGAGGGCTGCATTACAAATTTACTTTACAGAGAAGAAAATATCCTTTCAAGATATTTCATTACCTCATTCATTACATAATACTGACGTTGATGTGATCGTAGATATAAAGTATTTAAAAAATATATTCCATTATGTTTATGTAAATATTTTGAAAACGTTATTGCTTAAAGATGCTCATTATTTAAATAATAACGAATCTTTTACTTTTATGTACTGAACAAACAAAATACTTATAAGTTAATAAGAATAAGCTTAGTTGAGTAACATCTTCAATTTGTATTGAATTCAATGTACATATCGAAAATCATGTACAATGAATGCAACAGATTGAATTCAATAAATATTTGATCTTGTGAAACGGCCATAATATTGATGTAGATTAGGGACCGGAAAAATTCGCGGTTTCGACGGCCTTCAGGATAGACTGCACATTCCCCTGTACACTCGGGCAAATAACGGCAGCAGTGGCGTAGCGTGGGTGGGGCGGAGGGGGCGGCCCGCCCCAGGCGGCAGCCCGCGGGGGCGGGTCGCCGGTGAAGCGGGTTGAGATCTGATCTATGATTCATTCATTACATGTGTCAGACACACTATAATGTTCCATTTTTATCTAGAATTTTGCGCACCAACTATTTTTTAATATTTATTTAAAAGAAAAACTGCGAAATCACTGACAGAGCTCTTTATAACGTTTGTTTGTTAACATACGAACGGCAACATCGCATCACGCCGCGCCGCCCGGCGCGCGCGAGCCGAGTTGAGCGGCACTCCTTATTGTGTTAATTACTCATACAAAATCTTTTGTTTCACGCGTCGGCCCGTGTCGATGCCTCTCTTTCGCACTCATTGAATTTAGTACTACGCATTGTACTGTAAAGTTTGACCTTAACCCAGGGCAAACCAAACAACTTCCGCAAACCGGGACACAGTAAAACTCATATATTGCCCCGTACCGCGAGCGCAGGTAAACCCAAAAAAATATTAAAACCCAAACTAATAGCAGGCTTAAAAAATACTAATAAGGTTGCGAACAGTGAGAGGAGGCAGCAAGTTAAAAAGACACAAAATTTATATGACAACATTTTATATATATATATATATATATATATATATATATATATATCATAAAATCGTTTCATCACAAATCGGTGCATCCATCATAAAATACATACCCTATTACTACTTATAAAAATAGCTATATAATAATACTAAAAAAATACTTTAACAATTCCCCCGAAAAATTATAATTTGATCATATACTTCGGAGCTCCGAAAATTAAATATAATTACCAAAAAGGCGTTAAAAATATATAAGAACATAACTCCGATAGACTATCAAACTTGACTATATTGTCGATTGAACAAGAATTGGCTGCTAATATTGATTTTGACAAAGTTATTTCTGACTTCGCTGCTCATAAGGCCCGTAGAATCCGCTTGTAAAACCGCTCATCCTATTTTAACTTCAATAAAAGGTACCTCATTGCATGTGAAATTTAATTTTAATTAAGCACCTATAGAATGGGGGCGGCAAAATGGGTTTCCCGCCCCAGGCGCCGAGATGGCACGCTACGCCACTGAACGGCAGTTCATTTGCTGCTGACTTGTTAGTCGTCTCAGCTTGTTTGTCTGTGATTCGATCCTTCTTTGGTTGGTGTTTTATAATTGGTTGAGATTCGTCCAGATGAACAGTAAGCCAATAGCAAAATCATCTAAAAGGTATATGTATTTGACTTCTAGCCTATCGCCGAATGAATCCGCGAATTTTTCCGGTCTCTATTAATTATAGATGCTCACATGCATCGTGAGAGTCCGTATAAAGCCTATTACAATTCTATAAGTATACATTAAAATGCTTTTAAAATATACATGTGTAATATAATTAAAACTTTTTTAAGTAAGATCATCACAAAAAAAATGAAAATCCTTCAACAGTAAGTGATGTTTTATAAGATTTTAACAAAACACACTTACAATAAGAGAATACTAATCATACCACATAATTCAACACAAAATATACATTCCAGTAGGCGCTACGTAAAAACAACTTCTATTTTTATGCTGATAACTCTGCATTGTTTTATATATATCATTATTTCTAACTTTTAATATTCTCTACACATTAACTGAAATTACTTATTTACAGAGTCTTAGCTAATGTTGGTCTGTACCACATACAGTACGTACGATATCTCTACGCAAAACACATACAGTTCATTATTAGTAATATCAATTATATTTCATGAACATAATGAAATTAGTATAGGCCCTAGGTTGTTCACTGTTAATTGAGTACTTCTGAAGTATTTTCATTGTGAGTTAACATACATACCAAATGCCATTCTTCCAGTAAAGTTACAAAGAAGACAAGAAGATAATATAAATATGTATGTAGTACCATATTTTAAACCCCTATTAAATGAATAATAACTCAATCTCTATTCTGGACTATTAAGTAATAATTTTTATTAATGTTATTTATAACTTAAATAAAATGACAACTAACAAATTAGTAAAAAAATATAATTACGTGCGATATAGTGTGACATTTGTACTTGGACGGCAAACGAATATAATAAAATGTCTATGACAATGTTAACTTTACTCATTATTATGGAAAGAAACAAAATGGGCAGATAAGCATATTCTACGCTGACATTTAAAAATGCTCAATTTAAAATGAACATTCCAAGAAAATTTATTTTATATCACCACAAAAAATCAAACTGCGGCGTCATTTTCCCGATGACAAACAAAAAAGTTGTATGGTCGCGAATAATACATTCGTATGGCGTCACATCAGCGGAATATTCCCTTGGCATAAATGTGTGAATTCTGTGGCACTAATGGAGAAGTAAACCTTCGCTCGAACACAAAAACAAATGAACGAACAGCTTTTTTTTTTTTTTGATAAGATGTGTAATCGGAGACCCCTGGGGTGGTTGAAGAGTGTCAGGTCGGTCGCCAGACCAGATAGTAAAAGCTCAGGGGCTGAGGATAGAAAAGGCATATCTCCAAATTATTAAGTATAAATGTTGTCATGTAATAGTTAAAGACTTGATTACACCCAGGTTTATAAACCCATCATGATCATGAAGACACTGATCGGAAGGTAATGTGCAATACATTTCAATGGCGTTTTCAGTTTTTGCTAAATAATTATAAATACAAGCAAAATTTCAATGTATCTGGACAAATCAAAATATTGATAATATTATTTTCATCACAGAAATAATATATGATATGATAAATAAATTTGAAAAAAGCGGTTATGTTAAATGTATTGTATACTTTCAGTAGGCAAAATTTCCGGCCCCTACCTCTTATAGACTTTGAGAAAAACTGCCTTTTAAAATAACATTGATATAGATAGGAGCGCAAATTTGTGACACGGCCTCTTAATAAAGATGTCTACAAATTAAGCAAAATATGGAACCCACTCTATAGAAATCCTCAAAACATAGATCCACATCCAACATCAGAATGATCGACCCTGATTGGCATCCATACAGAAGAAAGGATGGCTCTGATTAGCACAGAACTGCAGCCAAGCAGAAAGCACATTCCCCACAGGTGAAAGTATATAAATGCAGGATAACTGGTGAGAAGATACGGCAACAACCCAGAAGCCAAGCTACTTTAGACAATGGCCGTGAAAGCCTGCGCACATAATCAAAGATCATTGCTGACTTGATACATTCCTTAAATCTGTGCAAGATTTCCTCTGATAACACAGTTTTTTACTTGTCTCATAGTTGCAGAGGATTGGATAAACAGCAAATGCATATTAATAGGGTAAATAGCTGTCTTGTTTGTAGTGGTGAGCGACACAACACGGCCTCTTCTATGGTGGCATCCCAGTGGTTGTCATCTTAGAACAACACCAAACTTTTTTACAAAACTGTCGAAAGGTTGTAAGCTCTTGGCCGTCAACTGTTATTAGATCCAAGAAGTTAGTGGGTCCCCTTATTACATTCAGCAGCATTCGAAAACAATAACATATAATGTGCACAGTGTAGATGCGGCAAAGAGTGTCTCCTGCCTGGCCAGCCATCGACAGCTGTTCCTTAGAAACGACGTTTCCATTTCATCAGCGACGTCTTTCATATATAGTAGCGAGGTACATAAAGTAAAGTAAAGTTTTTACAGTACATCATTTTGGAACATCAGTTAGTGTCATTCTAGGTGGTGCTGTTAATATCTCTCTGAAATTATTTTGTGTTTAGTAAACCATCTCACCATTGGGTAGCTATATCACAAGATGAGTGACTGTTGGTTGTCTCTCGTGTAGAGGCAGATCCACCACGCTACTTCGTTACTACTAACATTTCGTCTGGCTCTAAACGTTTGCACCTCATCTCTCGGGTCAATGTTTACATTCCCTTGATGTTGGATTTTAAAGTAGCCTTGTCATTACCTTTATGTATATATTTGCAAATATATTTTATCGCATTTGCCATATTGCAGAACTCTACATTTATATGGCAATTAAAATTTTTTGACAGTAAGGTTAGAATATGGGTCCATCCATCTCTTGTCCACCAATATTTCCTATATTTTTCCAAGGTTTTTAGAGTCGTCGTTCATCCACTATCTTCTGGTGCTCTGAGCCTGTACAGAGGATATAATTTATAGTTGGTCTGAGTATCTTTTAAAAGCATTCTCGTATACTTTTTAGTACATTTTCCTTTCTTCATACACAGTTATGAAGGATTTAGTTCTCCTTAGGGCCCATGAATCATATTCTTAGTCACCGTATCATAAAGCTTTATTTCGGTTTCCGGGTTCGTCATTTCAGCACGTATGACTTCGTCTATTTGGTTGGGACACAAATTTTTCTTTCAAACACAACAGTAAGTGAATGTGAGGCAAACCTAGGTTTTACCACTCGATCGAGTGCATGAAGTACTGCATGTAACCAAATATTTCACCCTTTGTAAGTAAAGCAACAAACTTCTTTACTTAAATTTTAAAAACTCTGGGTGTCAAGTCAAACCTGTCGAATTTTGACCAGAAACAAGCTGCTTGGTAATTTCTGTCCAGGAGTGGTTACATGTCATTGTAATAAAGAGATCAATCCTACCATAGTAAAGCTCGTATGTAATAACATTCTGTGTGTATTCATGAAGGTATCTCGGGCATTAACAATTGATTACGGGAGAATCACCATTTGAACCAAGTTTTTTGGAATCAAATCCGCATCATTTCGTATCGCATCTTGTAAGTTAATGTAGTTCTCTGCGCACATTTTTTTTATTTAAAGAAATAAACCGTAAGCGAACACTCTCCAAGTTAACATACATGTCTAACAAAAATTTATGAAATAGGAGCCTACACCGAAGCAGTAAAATCGTCGCAATGTATCAAGTAATAACCATAAAAGTCTTTAGAAGAATCTCTTTTGTTTGGCATTGGGAGTTTGGTAACTGGTTGTACCTTAGGAATATCAATACAAAACTCTTGTTGTCCTTTCCAAAAATACTATCCATTACTCTGTGTATGTCGGCAACCCTAATGAGCATGCCAATGTGCGCCTGCAGAACTATGTCTCGAGACATAGTTAGTTCTCCACAACTACTATGACAGCTATTTAATTTGTGATCGGCATATTGAATAGTCTCTCATGTGGACCACATGATGCACAGTCTGGTTGGATCAATACCTTGTAATTATTATCATTGGTCATTCTGTCTCTTGCCATTTTAAATTCATGGTCCAAAATATCTTAATCCTTTTGAATTCCTTGTAATTTTTAAACAATGTTAATTGATACATCTTGCACATACTCAGAATGCCTATTGATTTCTGATTCTTCATTACTCATGAAAAAAAATTGTAAATATTGGTAGCAGGAAGCAAAGAACCAATTCTGTGGTATACTTGTCCTTGAATTATAGAATTCGATCAAAATCCTGCATTTAGACAATTTTATCTGCTCCAAATACTCATGTCATATGTAAGCATGTATTGTATTTTATTATACTTCACAAGAAAAGGCGAGACTCATCTGTTTCATAAGAGTAAGGTTCTCTCAAGGGTTCAACTGGCTCGCCTATAGAAGGAATGAATACTTTTCCGCCCGAACAACAGCTCTGCAAAATTTGTAATTGTTGCACATGTTTCTATTTTTGTAAGCTTTTTACTTTTAAAATCAAGAGTCTCAAAATATTCAAATGCATCTTTTTGGAACACCTCCTATGTGTTTCTTATGAATATTTGACATCGATGTACTGCCCTTTCAGCAACATCTGTGAGATTCAACCACTTCAAAATTTTCTGTGGCTTTAAGGATGCCATGTAAGTTGCCTGCTACTGACGTCCAGCTTGGGACTGTTCTGTTGTCTTTGCAGGCTGTTGTGATACCAGATACTCAGCATGCCGTTGACACCGAACTTGTGACAGTTCTGGTGTCTCTGCAGCAGGGTTGCTCTTAAGCCATGCCAGATACTCAGCACTATGATAACGCCGATCTTAGTACTTTTCTGGTGTCTCTGCAGCCTGTTGCGACACCATATACTCAGTATGCCGTTTACGCTGATCTTGGGACTTTTTTGGTGTTTCAGGAGCTAATTGCCATGCCAGATACTCAGCATGCTGTTGATGCCAATCTTGGTACCGTTCTGAGGTCGTCTCTGTGGCCTGTTGACATGTGATATACTCAGAATGTTGTTGACGCCGATCTTGGAACTGTTCAGGTGTCTTTACAGCCCATTTGAACACCATATTCTGCATGCCGTTTACGCCGATCTTGGGAATGTTTTGGTTTCTCTGGAACTAGTTGCGATACCATATACTCAGGAAGCCATTGACGCCGAACTTAGTACCGTTCTGGAGTCTCTGTAGCCCGTAGACATGCGATATACTCAGCTTGTTGTTGACAGCGATTTTGCAACTGTTCTGGAGTCTCAGCAAACCCAATGAAGCGCAAGATACTCAGCATGCAGTTGATGACATGCTAAGAATGATCTAAAGTCTCAACAGCCTGTTGCGCCACCAGATAATCAGAATGATTTTTTCGCCGATCTTACGACTGTTCTGGTATCTCTGTGGCCCATTGCGAATCTATATACTCAGTATGCCGATGACACCTATGTTGGAACATTCTGGTGTCTCTGCAGCCCATTGAAATACGAGATTCACAGCAAGCTGTTGACGCCGATCTTAGGACTGATATGGTGTCTCTGCAGCCTGTTGAGACTCGATATACTCAGCATTCTTTTGACGCCTATCTTGCGAATGTTTTGGAGTCTCAGCAGCACGTCATGATGCAAGATACTCTGCAAGCCATTTACCCTGATCTTGGGTTTGTTTTGGTGTCTCAGGAGTTAATTGCGATGACAGATACTCAGTATCCTGTTGATGCCAATCTTGGTACCGTTCTGGGGTCTCTGTGGCCTGTTGACATGCGATATACTCAGAATGTTGTTGACGGCGATTTTGCGACTCTTCTGGAGTCTCAGAAAACCGGTTGTGGTGCAAGATATTCAGCATTCCATTGTTGACGATTCTCGGACTGTTCTGAAGTCTCAACATGCCCATTGCGACACCAAATACTCAGCATGCCGTTTAAGCCGATTGTGGTACTGTTCTGGTATATCTGCAGCCCCTTGCGATACTCAGCATGCTGATGACACCTATATTGTAACTTTCTTGTGTCTCTGTAGCCCTTTAACACTTAAGATACTGAGCATTCATTTGACGCTAATCTTTAAACTCCTCTGGAGACTCAATAGCCCGTTTCGACACCATACACACCACATACCGTTTACACCGATCTTGGGACTGTTCTGGTGTGTCTGCAGCATGTAGTGACGCCTGATACTCAGCATGTCGTCATTGGCGATCTTGGGACTGTTCGGGTGTCTCTGCAGCCTGTTGAGACGTGATATACTCAGCATGTTGTTGACGCTGTTCTTGCAACTGTTATGGAGTCTCAGCAACCCATTGAAGCGCAAGATACTCGGCATGCAGTTGATTAAGATCGTGTGACTGTTCTGGAGTCTCAACAGCCTGTTGCGACAGCAAATAATCAGAATGCTGTTGACGCCTATCTTGGTAGTGTTCTGGTGTCTCTGGAGCCAGTTGCGACGCCAGATACTCAGATAGCTTGCCGTTGACACCGAACTTGGTACTATTCTGGTGGCCCTGCAGCCTGTATCGTCGACAGATACTCAGCATGAGTTGACGCCGATATTGGAACTTTCTGGTGTCTCAGTATCCCATTGTGACACAAGATACTCAGATACTCAGCATGCCATTGACGCCGAACTTGGGACTTTTCTAGTGCCTCTGCAGCCTTTTGAGACGCGATATAGTCAGCATGTTTTGACGCATTTCTTGTGACGGTTCTTGTGTCACTGCAGCACATTGCTACGCCATATACTCAGCTTGCTGCTAACGAATATGTTGGTACTGTTCTGGTGTCTCTGTAGCTCATTGAGACGCTAGATACTCAGCATGTTGTTGACGCTGATCTTCGTACTGTTCTAGAGTTACAGCAGCTCTGTGTGCTTCCTCACGCAAAGCTTGTTCATGTCTTCGCAGCCCGGCTTGTTGACACGTTTTGTGATTTATAGCTATTATTTTTGCTCGAGCTTTATTCGAGCTTTGTGAATGATTAGAATTATTCTTTCGCGGCATTTTTGTATGTACTATTAAAAAAAATCACAATAGTTCAAATTAACAACTAAAACCATTCCAATATCCAACCAAACTAATCGTTATTCTTAAACAAAACAAAATACTATTATAATATCCAAATAAACAAAAAAAATACTGGTTTGTTCCAAGGAGAAGTGTCAGACTGAAATAGAGAAATGACACACGCTCACTATTTGTACATGTCTTTGACCTATGATTTTCTGTTATAATTGAATTTATTACTTTTTAACTAATTTAGGAATGGAATTTAATATTAATATGTCGCCATTGTGTTAATCCAATTTATAATCAATCTGTGTGCCAAATTTATTCAAAGTAGTTCAGTAGTTTTTGCTTGAAAAAGGAACTTTCATCCATCTATTTATTCTTACAAACTTTCGCATTTATATAGTAGTACGATATTATTTATATAATTACTCTACAAGTGCATTCTAAACATAAATTCAAAATATGATTTACATAAAAGGGGAGAGCATAGACGATGTGTTCACTTCAAATCAAAGACGAAGATCTAAGTTACTTCCGAAGTCGGAGTCGAAGTTAGTTCTCTTAAATATTTTGATGCATAAAGAAAAATCCATAGATACAATTTTGAGTGGTTGAAGTTATTTATCAGCATATGTTGCATTTTGCACACCAAATAATAACTGTGGGAAATATTAAGTAAGTTCATAACTTGCCATTGCTTGTAAATAAAACAAAAAATTTCATAATATATATTTAAAATTTGAAAACATTACAATTATTCCCTATTAATTTTTTTTTTTTCACTGGCTTGGAAACAGAGTTGTGCAAATTCTGGAACACTAAGCCCCGTTTTTTGATTGTATATACAACTACCAATGAACAAAATGACTCGAAATTTGGTACGAAGATACTTACTGTCGCTCTCCCACTGCATGCATGTACAGCTAGAATTAATTAAAACATTTCAACAAATACTCTGATGCCGGGTCCGCCGTCCCGGTGGCCGTCGACGTAGTTAGGGGCTCGGCTCGGACCAAGGGGTAGGTGTGGGCCGTATTGACAAGGGTAAGGAGGTGGCTATGCTATGGAATGAAAGGCCAGGTAAGCGCAGCTCTGGTTTATTGCCATGGCACTTCGCGGGTTACAAGGTGTCGTCTCGGCGCTCAGACTCTCCCGGTTCATGTGTGCCGGTGGCTCGCACTGTCACGCGGTGAGGGAAGTTAATCGGCCTGTCGACGAAACGATGAGTGGCTTTTACAAGTCGACGACACAATGTCTATAACCCTGGAGACGTGATATGGTGTCATGCGGCTACCGCAGTCCGCAGTGCCCTTTGGCACAGTTAGCTGTAGCGATAGGGCCTTGGCATTATGCTACGTTACAAAAGAAACATAGTTCACACGGAATACGGTCCGAAATGGTGGTTATACACCACTAGGGCTTCTATACATACAAGGACAATGGCTGGTGTTAAAACGGTAAAGAACAGATCGCAGGCAAAGAGTACACAGTTTTCAAAGCACTGGGTACACATCTATATCCGATCGTATGACTAACAGCCAAGCGAATTACGTGAAAGTTGATAGGCTAACCACGAGATCATAGAACATGAGCCGACGCGACGGTGTAATCCGTGCACGGACTACTACTAGCCGCCGACGGGCGGACCTCCCTATGTTCGCGGACAACAATACTCACTGGAGTCAAGGTTCGCTACTCGCACACTCTCTCGGTCCCGCACTGCGGTGCGCGCATGGCCGGGGGTGTGCGCGGCGTGGAGCCCTCTCCGAGCTACCCGGACCCCTCCCCCCGCTTCAAGGGGTCAGCGCGGTAAGCGAGCGGAACTGAGCGCCTCCACCGTTACAAGAAACACTACTGATTAAACAATAAATGATTATAAAAATATACAAGTGTATATAAATTAAGCCCGCCATGGCGGAAGGATACACTTATGTTGGATGCAACGCGGGTTGCCTCCATCGCAGGCTCTCGGGCCATCCGTCGCACTAGCTGTTGCATTCGGGTGCGTTCGCTGCACTGCCACTCACTCACTCTCAGTGCACGCGGGCAGAAGGGACGGCGATGAGCTCCAGCGACCCTAGCGGCTGGGAAGAGCACGACGAATGTCGTCAACTCTTACACTTACAAAGTAGTTCGTGGAAGGTTAACAGTGGGCAGGCCAGGACGCTGCCGAGTTGCAAAAAGGATTCAGGCGCGGGGCAGGTGTAATAAAGAAGGCTAGGTGCTAATCTGCAAAGTTTCAGATGAGGTGTTGGCAATGACTTGGGGAACTAGCCTTACAAATATTAAGTGGGTGTATATAGTGGGCTGAACAAGTTTAAATTTAGTTTAAAATTACTGGTAAAATTATAATTTAAAAAATCAAATTCACGATTGTGCCGAAAATGCTAATTGGCAGCACAATCTTCACGTTAGTAAAAATCCTATATAGAACTTTAACAAGTTAACCTGTAATATTACACTTGAATATTAAAGATAAAGGTTTGTACAGGGAGCTTAAACTCGAACTCCTGAAAGACTGCTGTGTCAGGATAGCCCAGAAATTCTATGATAAGTGTCATTTGAGTGTAAATCAGTATATTTCTTCTCTCGGGGACCATGAACCAGAATTTCATCGCAAGTGCAAAATGCCAATCTCTACCCTGGCACACAGGCCACCCTCGATGCACTGGGATTGGCAGGCCCAACCGGGATATCACAGCGCGGCGCAAATTTTTTTTCCTAGCCTAAGTTATTCTAAGTGTGTAAGGGGAGGGTCCAGGTTAGGGAAAGACCTAAGTGTGTCTCAGGCCGAAGCCTATACACTCTACCATGCGGGTTTTTAACCATGCAGGACAAGGGCGCGTGCATCGTGTGCTATTGGGGTTTACTGGCCAGCCATGGCTGCGATTGGCGCCATGGCCGACGCCCCATTGAAAGTCTACCTTAAAAGCTAACTAATTTTACCCAGCTAAAACCTGCATAGACACAGGGATAACCCTGGGCCGGGTTATGCGGGGATAAAATAACATGCATTAAGCAAATAGGTAACTACTGGACAAGAGGGAAACGGGTCCAGGTAAGAAGAGTTGGAGGGGCTGAAAAATCAACCATGCAGGGGTTGGGTGCTTGGGCCGTGCGGCCCACATTGTTGTAGTTGGGCACTCATGGATTATTATTAACCAGGAGCGCATGTACCCCCAGCGGTGGGCGACTTCGTCACTCGTCAGCCCAGCCCAGCTGCGCAGGCAGCCACCTATAAAAAAGAATGGGGCTGCTGTAAATATTCCCTTCCCCTAGCGCCGGAGCCGCGGCAAGACCAGCGGGTCAGCCTCGGTTCTAGCAATATTTACAGCAGTGAAGGCGGCAGAGCAAGCTCCGCAAGCGGGTAAACCCACTGATTCACCGGCAGCTAGGCCTGACGCGATGGCCGAGAGCACAAGTGCTCTCGACGGTGGGCAGACGAGCCAGTAAACCGGCTTGAACTGCGGGCGCACGGGGTGCCAGGCAACCTGGTGATGCGCCATCTTCATCTTCCTTCTTCCAGTCAAGAGCCGATGACCTTTCAAGCCAAGGTGGGGGTAAGTCTTCCGGGCGAACGAAGTACCTTGCCGTTTTGGACCCTCTTGTCCTCCAAAATCCCCGGGACGGTTTCAAGTCGCGCCGCCCAGGGCTACCGCTGGCTCCAACAGGGCCCCAGCTTGAAGGCACCGCCGTCTCTTCCTTCGGAGTTCCGATGCTTTTCAATTCTGTTGCGCGCGCAGCAGTCCACGGTTCCGCAAGTTCTAGCTCGCACTTCGTCTACACTTCACATTTTTTCAGCACATCGAGCTCCCCGGCAGTGCCTTCGCCGATGGAACTCGCCACGCGCCGAGCAGCATCCAGGATACCTTTCACCACGATAGCCGTGATAACGACACCACCAGGCCGGCCAGTGGTTCACGGACTGTTATTGGTTATTCACAGCCACCCCAGCGAGATTGCAACTCGCGGGCTGGGATCCCGTATCCGCCACCCGAGGGATGCGGTCGGTAGCAGATGGCTCTGCTAGGCCGCCCCCAGGCAGCCACAACCCCCCCCCCCCCCCCCGCGAACTGCCAGCCTTCGGTTACCCAATAGGTCGCAGGGAACTCCCGGCCAACAGCCCGCGAGAGAGATGCGCACGCCCCAAAAGACGACAGCCGACGCGGCGCGAAAATCCCGCAAGCTGACCCCAGTTCCGCCGCTGCGGACTGGTGGGAAAATTTTCCCCGCGACCGAAACTTTAAACTAATTTGAATAAATCTTAAATAATCAATTAGGCTACTACAATATAGCAATGAAGAGTGTCGTACAGTGGTGGGCCTACCTTGCAGCCAACTAAATTATAGAGTGCGGCGCGGAAACTTGCTGATTTGTATTTTGCGTCAAAGTTTGAGATGGGGTCAGAAAATGGTGGGGAGGGTCTCATTCGAAAGGGCAGTCCGTGACGTTATGTCACCTGCCTAATCAGTTGCTGCCATGTGTTAAACCAATGAGCAGCGCGTGTTTGCCATCGAGGCTTACTTTTCTAATGGCCGTTCCATTATCGCCACTCAGAGTGTTCCGTATTCGTCCTGCAGGTCCCGTTCCTGGTCGGCAATCGAGTGTTACGTGGGTGGACACATTTAGGGCGGTGGAAGTGTGATGAAAAGTGGGACAGGCGGTCCGCGGACTGTCACTAGGTACCTCCAAAAACATTGAGAGTGAGAGGCAGTCATTTTTGCGCTCTCCACGGCATTCAGCACGTAAACACGCCGCAGCTCTGAGGATTTCGGATTGCAGTGTGACTCGAATTCTTCATAATGAACTGAACTTTTATCCCTACAAAATGGTTTTGACACAAGTGCTTAGTGAACCCGATTTTATTGCTCGCCAAAATGCATATGAAGTGCTGCGTGAAAATTTGCCTCATTACACACTCGTGTTCTTCAGTGATGAGACTCACTTTCACATTTCGGGCAGTGTAAATAAGCAAACATGCTATATTGGAGGGATAAAAATCCACGTGAATTTCATCAGCTGCCAATTCACTGTGAACGAGTAATTGTGTGGTTTGCAGTGTCAAGAGTGGGGATAGTAGGTGATTTTTTTTTTTTTAGTAAAATGTGTCACGGTGACTGCGGCTCATTACACACAAATGACTGAAGGATTATGTCTGCCTCACTCGTAGAAATGAATGTTGGGGATGTTTGGTTTCAACAGGATGGAGCCACGGCACACATCGCGCGATGTTCAATGGATCTTTTGAATCAACATTTCAGAGAGCGCCTTATCTCTACTGAGAGGCAACCTTGTTCCCGCCCGTTCCCCCGGTTTGGCGCCGTATGACTTTTCTTATGGGGTTATCTCAAATCAATTGTTTACAATGACCGTCCGAAGACCCTACCTCATCTGAAAAACAACATATGCCAAGCTATCTCCAACATACACGTATATATGCTTGAAGGAGTTGCACAGTGGGTATGCCCTGCATTCAGTACAATTATACATCGGCTGAGAAGGGTGTCGTCCCTTCGGCCCTATGTCCCTTGGTCCCCGTCGAAGATTGCCCTGAGAACTCGTTCAATTGCCCGCGTAGCTCCAGCTGGAGAGTGGTGAGTTCAGGCCTACACGTGGCCGGGACCGGAATAAGTGGGACAGGGAAAGGATTTCGGGGAAATTGGCCTATCACAGCCTGGCCGACACGTTGCGAGACGAACGTTTCTCCCTCGCAGCGACCCGGATTCCCGAATTACAAAAATAATGAAGACGCGATCTTGTAAGACGGCTGAAGGCAGCCCCGTGATGTACTCAGCTAATCGCGGAACTTGACCGTACGTGACGTGTTACTTCTAGCGGAGCGGAGCGACGCAGATCTGCTCCGCGCGGCAGCTGGACGGCGACTGACACTCCGCCCGCGCGCGCGGGCGCGCGACGCTCCACGCGGGCCGCGGAGGGGAAGGGGAAGCAGGCCGGCGCGGGAATACACGAGCTCGCGGCGGATCAGGCTGCGGATCTACATACTAACACAGGCACTGAAATAACATTATATACATAAAATATAAATACAAATACAAATGAATTAAACAATAAAATACAAAATATAATACAAATACGTGGCCGTCCGTGAGCGGTCCAGGGCGCACGCGGGTGCGTCCCTGGTCTAAAAACTACACTGAGCTGCACCACCAAAGCAAGAGAGGGTGCTGACGAGGCATAACGGCCTGAAGGAGCCGGGGAGACACTTGGGTCGACGTCAAAGTTTTAGTACTGATTGCTGTTGGGAATGGCTGTGCTGCGGTGCGAGGCGACGATTTAACTCAATAGACCTGTAGAACCCCACTAAGTAAAGCAACTATAAATACGAGCACTACCTCTCCATTCGTCTGTAATTATTCATACATTATATTAAGTATTATTTACCATTAACATTAGGTACATGTCGTGCAGTGCTCCATATAAACAATGGGGAAGCACTGTTGGCATATTAGAATAAGTAATTATACCTAGCTTAAGGAACAAATAAAGAAAAAATAAAAAACACAAAACAAACAAAAAAAAATGTTGAATTAAAAACACAAATATAATAGTATTAGTTACTATATTATATTAAGCCTTTCATTAAGCACTGCACACCCATGCCTCATATGGGTGTACTGCATATTTATAAATTGTAGTTTGTAAGTTGTACTAATCATCTGCCTTTTCTAGTGTTAGGTGCTGTCTGGCAACTTGGGTGGCCTGGTGTGGCTACTCATACCAGGGGAGTTCACATCCCTAGCTTCAAATCCAGTCCCGGATGTAAACTAAAGCGAACCACGAGTCCAAGTGGCCAACTCTCACATGGGAGACTCTTTCTACTCTGTCAAACTTTTAATCGAGACTATCCTCTGTCTCCTGTATTTTCATACACTTAATGCATGCAAATTTTCACTCTCATGACAGTGCCCAAGGTTTTTCCTGTGTCTATGCAGGTTTTACCTGGACCCAACTTAACTAGTAGGTAGTTATATAGAATTAAGAGTGAGGGGAGTCAGTCATTGCATCAATCACTGCCATGGCTGGCCAGTCCCTTTATAGCATATTACGATGCATGTGACCCTTCCAGACTTGCCAACTTTTAGAATTCTCAAATAGTACAATAAGCAAAAATGTTTAAAAAGTGCGTAAAATGCTTGAGGAAGTTTTGGATTAAAGTATCTGTAAAAACTTACATTCTTATAAAGGTTTTACCAAAACTTGAATGGCATCATGACCTGTTGAGCAGCTCTTTATGACATACAAAGTTTGTGCATTCAAATAATATTCTGGAAAAAAAAGGAATCATCATACTGTGACAAGTGAAATTAATTTAAATTTCCCACTACAAAGAACTTCTAAAAGTGCTAAAACTTATCAATGGTGTTTGGTTGAATATTAAGTGGATTCTTAGTTAAAGTCAAACAATTTTAAACACATATTTACAGTTTTCAATTTCCTAATAGTCCTTAAAAGTAGCACACATTCACAGTATCACTTTAAAAAAAACTGGATAAAATCACTGCTTCTTCAGAGAAGCTGCAGTAGCTTTCTTTGCTTTCTGTAAAAAGTCATCAGAAAATTTCCGTTCATAACAAACACCTGATTTGTTGCATTTTATAACCAACAAACTTTCTAGACATTTTTCTGAAAGTTGAGGTCTGAACTTAGTTCTATTCTTGGTCACGAGACTGAATAACCCATCACATTCAGCATTGCTGTGAGGAACAGTCAACACTGAGAGCATTACTTTCGAAAATCTGTCATAGTTTGGCAAACCATTAGCACCTACAACAAAATGTAATTTAACCCACTTTGTATCAATTCTGTATTTCTTATCCATAATGGAAGATACATCTTATAGCTGAAGTAAAATAAATTGTTTTTGCAACTCGTCAATTGCAGAGTCATTGCTCTCATCTTCTTTTACACTCAATATGAAAGGGAAATTTTTCCAGGAAAAATTTTACGTTAGAAAATGAAGCCCTTTAAATTCTGTCAACATCTACAACTTCTGCTTTTTGCAACACTTCTTCGATTAGTGGAAACTTATGTAACACATAGTCACAGGCAATCATCAAATACTTTTTAACTGATGTGAAAAAAATGATTTTGTAAGCTTCACTCAACATGTCAACAACCCTTGAAGCTTGAAAACCAACTACTATTTCTGATTTTTCTAGAAGGTTTCCAGGCAAGTGATACTTCGATTCATGAAATTGTTTGTTCTTGATTGCTACTGGTTTAACAAATTTGGATACGAGTTCCTGAAGAAGTCAACAAAGTAATTTCCTGACAACATGTATTAGAGAAGTCGCTGACTGCAAAATGACATTTACTTTATCAAAAGAAGGTGTCACATGAAGCAAAAAATAACATATGGCTTTGTTCAAAGGCGAGGATAAAAACATAAATATGTTTTCTTCCCTTGTGAGATTTTAATTTATGTTTTTAAATTTTACTTAGCATTACCTGGTGAACAATTAGTCAAACTTTCATGGTCTAAATCCAACTTTATTTTCTTTTCAAATGAAGTTGAAATGTCTTGATCTATTTTACATTTTTTTGCACACAGACCAGATTTCGATTTTGAAGCTTCACTTGATTTGGACTTAATTTCCTTCTCATTAACAGGCTTCCTTACATCAGAACTGGATAGACTTAATGTTTTGATGGAAGTGGCAACTAGATATGGTGAAACTTGTATTGAAGACATGGGGATTATGGGTGCAACACTAGTACTCTGTTTAGGAATTTTGTGTGTTTGAAGAGATGAAGCATTCGTCTGAAAAGTAACCTCATTTTTAAAAACACTTAATAAAGGATCCCACTGATCCACAAAACGAAGAAGACTTTCGAAGAGACAACCACCTAGTGCACACGTTTTTGAGAATCTTTTGTGCTTCTTTGTTATGCAACGTCTGAAATATCTGCCGTTTTTCTTTTCTTTTTGAACTTTTTTCAAGATAGTAGTAGACATATCAAAATGTCATGGACATTACAAGGGAGACCAGCAGCTGCCTTCTCCGCTGCCAAATTTATCAGATGACCGGGACACCCAACTACATTAAGTGCTTCTTGTTTTTTACTCAACACACAAGCTACACCATTTCTGCTTCCCAGCATAACTGGAGCATTATCTGCAGAAAATGCAAGCAAGTGTGTTAAAGGGACATTCAAACACTCAATTCTGAAATTACTAGGTTGCCAATATTTCCGCCAGTGGCATCCCCTTTAAAACTGGCAATGAAAGCTATTTGGACACTACAGACTTCAAATGTTCATCATAGAATGAAATTATCAAAGGATATAGTTAAGAATTTTAATCATTACTACCATACGTTGCTATCGAAAATGGTACCGACTGCAACAAAGAAATAATATCCTCAGTGGCAGATGCAGCCATTTCTTGCATAATAGCTGCCGACTTAGTTCTACCAAAACTGTATCTCTTGGCTGTCTCAGGAGTTGAGAACATTCTCGTAAGAAGTAGGCCAGCATGGTCAGAAACACTTAACGGAATGTTATGTTCCACAAGAAAACTGGTGAAAAGACATTCTGCATTTATCACAGCACTGTCAGATTTTTCATTCCTAGCAAAGTAGTCAAGTAATTTTGAGCTCGTCTCCTTATTCCAAACATTCGAAACATTGACAACAGCTGTCGTGTCCATCCTGGTCCCTAGGCCTGCTGTTGCCGATAGCCCTCTGGTCCTGGCATGAGTGTAACAAAGTGCTTTGAGTGGTGCTTCGAGTGGTGAACACACCCGAGCACAGCGGCTGGTGTGACGAACGAAATTATCATCGTACCCGGACAGCGTACTGTCTCCCATTCATCTTGAGCGTCCCCCTCCCCTGCTTCCCGCTCGCCGTGCGCCGGTACGTGGGAGTCAGTCGTAGCTCGTCTCTCATCCATGACGGACGTCTCTGAGCTCTGGTCCACGCTCCGCCGCTAGAGAATAGTGAGTGGTTCGCCATTTAGCAGCCAGTGCCTTAACGTCATAGACCGAACTACGAACATACATTCATTCTAAATGGCATCTCGAGCGGCCGACAGCTCGAGGGGTCGCTGTTGTCCTGGCCCCCTGTTGTAAGCTACAAGGTGAGAACACGTTTACTCCCTGAGTTTTAGGCTGGTTGGCATCCTCGTAACGACAGGGAATCACTTGCAACAGGGGTCAGAAAGCCAGGTGTCGTCAACATGTTTTGTGCATTTTAAGTGAGCATTTATATCACTTCTGCCACCATGTCCGATGTTTATGTCACACCTACTAATCGAACAAAATGCTTAGTTTATTCCTTTTCCAGATTTAATCATAAATGGAAAATCTTTCGCATAAACATTAAGGAAAATTTGAATATAGTTTCCCCCCCCCCCCAATTTTGGAGGCATTTTCCATTTGAAGCGTCTTCAACTATCACCAATATTTTTACCTGACGGAAATTAAATCTTCGCGGGCGGAAAATGAAAAATGTGCATACAAAAATGTAAACCAGATTTTTAACCACTGCACAGAAGAACTTTCTACATGAGTTGTGCAAAGAAAATATGCATATAAAACCAACGAAAATCTTGATGATCAACATAGGCACGCGCCGCGAGACGCCATATTGTTTACACTGACCTGCGCACGCACAACTGACCCTGCTTACCGCTTAAACAAATAACGGACACACAAACGTATTCACAGTACAATAATTATCCAAAGTTACCAGTCTATTTTCTTTTTGTGAAAAGATTTGTATTGGTTGGTGGCGAAAAAGGTACAGCATGACCAGCAGTAAATCATCACAAATAATAAATCTTGCCGGTAAGCGTAAACATGACACGTGAGTGCGAGCAAGTGATTTTTCACCATTATACAATAAGAAAGAAAAAATCCTGATGATTTCCACACATCCCTGTAAACCGTAAAAATACGTCGTTTTCCGTACATTGTACAGTAAAAACGCACAAGTTGGCAAGTCTGCCCTTCCCTGCATGGTTAATCCCAGTATGACCAGGCGTATAAGCTTCGGCCTGAGACGCACTTAGGTTCCTCCCCTAACCCCGACCCCTTCCAAGTACACTTAGGTTTTAGTTACATTACAAAAAAAAAATAGACACCACTGGCAGCCGAACCTAGCTCAACAGTCAACACGCCTCCTCAGCATCCGAGTTTGCTCACTGCGCTGATCTCTCTCTCCAGCCTAAGGAGTCGTGCTGGTCGCACCGGAAGACGAGAGTCATGGCCCGGGTGTCCCTCCCGCGCCCGTACATGTCAAATTAGTGATGGTGAGTCGCCAGTAGACGTAGAGGAACGAAAGTCAAATCAAGGACCTGCCTATCTACCTAGACTAGAGTATGGAGAGTCAACGAGTTCTAGGCAAAGTTGTTAGAGGAGGCTGTCACCCCTGCTCGTGTGTATCCTCAAATAAACCTGTACACCGAGACCTTGTGTGTATAATTTCTGGGAGCAGGGGTATCCACAGGCAAACCTCTACCACCATCTTCAGCATAATCTCCAGGAAGGATCAGCCCACCAGCCATCTTTACAGCACCCAGACGCCCGTGAGTAAAGACGTCACCAGATACCAATATCATAGAGGCGAAGGAAGGAAGGAAGACCCCAGTAGGCAGACATTTCGATAAATTATTTAGCGTAAGGCGCACCTACGAGTACTCTGTACAAGAGCACCAAGTGAAGAGTTTACAAAAAGGAAGCATGGAAAACCACAAAAGACTAATATGAAAAGGTGTCCAAATAAAAAAAAATACATATGACCTAGCTGAAACCAAGGGGAGTTACAATGAAACAATGAGTAAATTTTCACTAGTAAATTGACACTCACCGACCCAAAAAGAAAGTTGATATTACTCCAATAAGAATGATGAAAGATGCAATGGCAAATATTTTCAGAACAGTTGGTGTGTAACCACGGCGTGCTGAATCGGGCATATGTTTGCCTACTTCATGGTAATGCTGGTCTGCTCCGAGTAACTCGCGTTCATAGAACGGTGGGGTCCAACTCACAAGACCACTGTTCCGCACTGTACTTTTGTTAGTTGGAGACCTTTCTTGTTGCAGGGTTCTTTCTGACACTTCCTCATTTCTCAGCTCCATGGTTCTGAAAAGGCAGCTAAATTCTTTTTTTTTTTAGAAGTTTCCACCAGCAGGTGAAAGCAAAATAAACCAACACATAACAATGTTCATAAGATTCTTCTAACAAAGTTTACAGTTCTCATAATAAAATAAATTAATAAATAAAATGACCCTGAGAAAACTAACATGGAAAAAATTTATCTTTATTGGAATGAAGCATACTGAGTACAAACAACTTACAATTTCATAAAATCTCTCCACACTAACATGTTCACAGTTTGCAAAATGAAAGGTATAAAAACACAGGAATGAACTGGTTCAGACTCGAACCTTGTTACAACAGCCTCCAGGGCTTGTTTCCTGTATTTGCTGATTTAATAAAAAAAAAAAAAAACAATTTCAAATAATTCTAAGGATAAACATCCTGCACAAGGGAACACCTGTAGGAGAAAAAACAAATGGTGCAACAAGTTTTTACTTAAATTATTCATAACTCAAGCACATAAAAATTTAGGAAACATTTCCATGAAGAGTTACCTTACATTCAATAGACACTAACATATGCACTGCTTTTCATAAACAAGACCCACTCTTCATTCTTAATTTTATTTTTGCAAATTTTTTTCCCAAAGTTTTAAGACATAAGACTCAACAAATAAATTGTGGCAATGACACATCCACAAATAATAAAATATTACTACACTAAAAACATGTAAAGTTATATGACACAAGGGTTCCTAACACACCATTAGTGCTGTATGTACATATACTGTACGCCAGTTCTTTTGTTGACGCTACCAAAAAAGCCGTAGAGATGCGAGTGCAGTCTGCACTCATGCTGCAAATGTTCTGAATGATGCACACGTCCCTGCAGCTACTCAACACGCACTATCACGTTAGTGCACTTCTTGGCCCAACAACGACAGCTGGAACAACATGACAAAACTGCGAGCTGCTTTTACTAATAGTAGTCACCTATCCTGAATACACAAACATTATGTTAACAAAAGTAATACTACAGGATGTCTATGTCTATAAATGCTTGGTGAACCAATTTCAGAACTTATTTAGAACCTTTTCATAATATTCTCTAATAACTTTTTATAACACACTAATGACTCACCCCGGCTCCAAGTGGATACAATCTACAAATGTGGCATCATTTATTTATGTAATAGGTAAGTACTTATACTACGTGCATCAGGTAAGAATTAATACTAAGTTGGTTAAAATAGCTTCACAAATAAGAAATAACTCTATTTTTGAACTAATTTTGAAAGATAAAAAAGTTATTTGTGATTCATCCTTAAAAGATAGACATGTGCTATTGAAGACTATTCTGTAGGCCTTTTTAGGACCTATAATTCTGTAGTAAATTTTCATGCATCAGTAATGTAAAAGTCAGCATAAACCATGCAAGTGCCCCAAAAGCATCTTTTTACAACTTGATCACAAGACATTGAGATTTCTCTGTTATCATTACGTTTAATATGAATGTATAATACACGTAAACCTTGCGGAAGAGTTTTTTATATACTGGGTAGTTAGATATTGGGTAGTTTAGAAGTGGACGGACAGACAGATGCAGATAGTGAGTTTAGTTTATACTAATTGCAGGAACATGCTAATTTATACGTTAAAAAATAATATTGTAATGTATTCTGTTATGTAAATTTCCAAAAATATCCCAATTCAGGCTTTAATGTATTTTTGAGTTAGAAATTACCAAACTCTTAGACGTGTGTGTTGACTCTAGAAAATCGGATTCAAACATAAACTGTGTTAAACATTATATATAAAATATCATTGTAAACAAAGAAAATGTTAAGATTAAAGTTTAGGTGCTGTAATAAGATTGCATTAGTAACAAAACCTCATGTGATCTATTAAAATTCATTATTATATTTCCTAAAGTCGGAAGCTACGAACATCGTACAATAACTGTATACCTAATTATCATGATGAACAATTTCAATTTTGTCACAAAGCATCAGTAAACTACGCTTTGGTGTATCTTATCAATTACTCTAGCAGTGTAATATTTGCTTGTTTAAACCATTCCAAATATGAGGGTCTCAAGGCAATCTTAAACAAAACAAAAATATAGCATCAGATATTACAAGAGCAAACAACAGATTTTTTATTTGCCTCTGTTAGTTACTGCTAGTCCTGCAGCTAAAGCAGGACCTCTTTTACATACAAATTTCTGCGAGGATAGAACGCCTAAGCAACTTATGGATTCAATAGTAAAGTAAGAAATTGAACTTGGCACTTACCAAATCCACACAAGGGTTTCCGAATTAAAGTAGATACAATTTATGGCCTTATCATTTGAAACCAAAAAACAGGTGAACTGGGGAGCTGAACCAGTGATTGATCTTTAACTATACCAAGGTTTTCAATTAATACGAATGTTTACTTTATATGACGACAAAGTAATATCGGTGTACAAATAGTCCCTTAGGGACAACCAACCTAGGAGCAAAGATCTAATAGATTTATATTTATACTGGTAGACTAGGCAGTCTTTGGTCAACCTCCACACTTCATCCCAGGAACGTCTCGTGGGAAGACTGTCCGATGACCTCAATTCTTGTAATTCCAAATTTTCAACACCAGACTGTATCTGCTGGTCCTCCTTCTCACAAACTGGAATATGGAACTGGCGTCACCCTCGGAAGTGGACAAAATTGTTTCTAGTCACCTTCCTGTACGTCTGTGGTTCTCCACCAACATCTTCAATGTTGATTGCTCTTCTGACCTTAGGAACTCCAAATATTGCCTTTATAATTTAGCACTTGTAGTTATTTCTCATAAAGTTTCAGTATTAGGTCAATTCCTACGCTGGTGTATGGTATATTTGAAATCATCGAAACAAATTGCCTTCGAAAATATTTTTGATGTGCGATTTAATACTAGTCGACGATGGTTATTTATTATAATCTTCATCGCAGAAGTCTTAATTTCTTGAAATAATTTTAGTAGATTATCAATCTTGAGCCGAGTCTATCCCTATTACGACAGTTATACTATAAAAATTACGTTTGTCTTTCTGACACAACACAGAAACAAGTCTCCTTCATATTGTGTTCCAAGATTCAACTACTAAATGTTCCAAATGAAAACGAATCGTACATTGCTAAAAGTGACTCTCTTATGTTTATTTCTTTAAAAAATAAAAATTTAAATTTGGGTGAATTGTTAAACTGCAATTAAGGTGAACTGACCAATCATGGTTTGGTTTACAGTTCAAAACTTTACGATTTTTTGGTTGAAATTAATTAGTACAACATATTTCAGATTATTTTATATTGTGAATACCTGCTTCAGTTCTTTAGATACCATTCATATCAACAGCTAGTTCACCAAACTTGTAAAAGATCACCAAAAAAAAAAAATTGGTTGTCTGTAAAGTCGGTTTACAGACAATATTTTAACGTGACAGCATCATAACAAAACATTGATGAAATGATTGCATACTTTTATGAATAAAATTGAATCATTTTTATCTTAATAATAAAAGAATAAATACATGAAATATATAATTATACTAGTAATCAGATTTTTAAAATGCAAGAATAATGAACCTTTATTGCCGAAATTGTTGTTGTAATAAGCAATGAAAACCACATTAACTTTTCACTTCACTTTATAAACAGTCGACGAAACAGTTCACGATAAATGACCTGTAATTTGTTTTAAAAACTGGTGATTAGCTATAAAGTTTAAATATAATTATGAACAAGTTTTCATATAAATAAACTGTAATCAAATATCTATCATCAATTACATATAGTATGAATCACCATAATTTTTTAGTCAATTGTAACATAACCTATTATTACTGCACTCACCGACAGATGCTACTTTTTTTAATAATAAAAGAATAAATACTTGAAATTATACTAGTAATCAGATTTTTAAAACGCAAGAATAATTAACCTTTATTGCCGAAATTGTTGTTGTAATAAGCAATCAAAACCACAAATTAAAATTTGTCGAGAATATTTTACGTTTTTATGTCTTCCAGTGCTCAAAATGATATGGAATTGTGGCCCCGGGCACAAAATTTTATTTATAATTCATTAATAATAACGCCCCTCGCGATAAACAAAGGAAAATATGTATTAACGAGTGCCTGGTTCCCGCGGCAGCTAATAGAGAGCTCGATTCGTTCGGTTCGCGTCCGTCACCGTAGATGGCAGCACAGTAGTGGAATAATATTATTTTGTTTTTATAATACGATTTTATAACAAATACGCATTCCAAATATACCAAACTTATTTATAATGTGTTACAATATTTTTTAAAACATTGTGCAAAAGATCCCGGCTGTAATTTGAATTATTATGTGTAACTGTAAAACACCATTGTTCGTTAAAAACGTATTTGAAAATTCAACATTACTTTTAAATAGGGATGGGACAAATCCACATTTTGGTCGAATCCGAATCCTTGTTCGAATCCTCAGTGATTGTCATCGAATCTCGAATCCCAGTCCCACACTAAACTTCACCACATGATATTAAAAAAAATCACACATGTATTTTAAAAAATTACATAGGCCCATTTTTAAAAAAAAATCACATGTGTATTTATAAAATTTATAAAATAAGTGCATATACCTGATATAAAATAGAGACAAATAACCACAAAAACCACACACACGTAAGTTTGCATCTGTCTAATTCTCTGTTAAATTAATCCTTCCTATGTTTTCAATTAAATACGTTTGTATAACAGACACCATTTTAAAAAAGTTACGTTTTTTTCTGCAATGTTATATTATTGAAGGTTGGAAATGATTGAGTAGTTATGCTAATTGACAAAATGCAGCGTAGTTTATCTTATGTTTGTGCTATTTCCGTTACCTTAATAATATAGTTGAGGTATACAATTTTCAATTACTACCGTATTTACACCCCCCCTCCCTCCTTCTCACTCTATCTCTCTCTCATGTGAATCATCTGTTCATTTCTGTTCCGGTAGCTAATGTCAAATATATTCCCGCTAGTACAACCAACAGCATTAGACTAATATAAACTTTTGGTACGACTTTGCGCACATTTGACTTGCTTAAAACTAAAGTGCGACCAACATAAGCTTGGTCTTCATGGCAATCTGCGTGCCGTAATACGTTTAATTTTGTCTCAAATACTTAAACACGATGCATTATGAGTGATCAAGCACGTACAGTTACCAACAGCTGAATGGATAGACGTTGCTTTTGTTTGAATGAATTCCCTGCCACTGGCTAGACTGAGTTCACGGCCCGGTTTGTGGCCAGGCGACAACGGTACGGCACGGCGGTATACGCGCGGACGTAAAAAAAATTTGGTCCTTTACACTCCATGGCCGCAATTTAACTTGCCATAGCTGATGTTTGTACAACAGCCGATAGCGTAGTCAGACCTGTGCACGCATCTCTTCCCCCCCTTGTTTGGCTAACTGTATCCCACGGCATATCTGTTGTTTACAGAAGTTGAAACAGACTTCGTGGTGTCGTGCTTGACTTTTTTTTTTTTTTTGCCTGCTGAGATTTCGTGCTAACTGAAATTTACAGACGTGCTATTCGAGAAACGGCCGGAAAAGTTCACATCGCGCTAAATGAATCCGCGCAATCTGAAGACGTGTTAAGTGAGGGA